>NC_132815.1:30060738-30367864 GCF_048594095.1 Paramormyrops kingsleyae | reverse complement strand
CAGTCTGTGTACAAACAGGGTAGTGACCGCCCTTGACCAGCATGTAAATGTTTCAATCTATAATGCCTTAATAGCTCTAAATGCTTTGAAGTCCTAAAATTGCAATTTTTGCATGGCCATATCATTTTAATATGAGGCCTACTGTTTCTCCCTGATGACACCTGCCTTGAAACCTGTCCTCCCTAGACCTCAACTGTCCTGTCCAATGAGTAAGGCCACCCTGTAAATGAAAAACAATTTGTGATATTAAAACCACAAAACATTTAATCACAATTATATGCTATGTTATGCAGTTAAGAATAAGGAAACATATAGGAAATCTACCTATAGATTCATACAGTACTTACCCAAATGAAGCTAATGTTGAACGTTAGACAAATCAAATTACACACCACTGGCTTATCCTGCAGCCTATCCTGGCTTGACACAATAACAACCCGCTGCTGTGCTGTTCTGGTCCTGTTGATAAAACCATATACTTTACTTTAATAACATTTATTTTAAAAAACACTTATTGAGTAATAAAAATGACTGAATTGACTTGCATGACGGGCTTTCCACTGGGTTGACTGCTCAATTAAGTTAAATATAATATGAAAAGCAGCAAAATAAAGGAAATACTTAGTAGAAAATTGTATACTGTAAATAGTTGTGCTTTAGGTGGCATATTAGGTTAGCAAGACGAATTTTACTTAAACATTTTCTTTAAACCCATCAATAGTTTTTCTATACTGCTGTAGGAACATGGTGGACTTTGGGTAACAGGACCCGCTCGTTATGAGGATATGAAAGGCTCATTCTAAGCTTAAAAAAGACACACGATTCTTATTTCCAGGTTATTGTACAGTACAGTATATTCTGATTATGAAATTTAGATTCGTTTTCTGATAAATCCCCTTAAATCCCACACACTGGATATTTAAGTAATGAAAATTATTTTGCACTGCTATCTGGTACGACGTGGTTTTAAAACGTTGATTTTACGTACAGGTTATGTCCAACAGTTAGACCTACTCGCTGCACCGATTAGTTTTAACAAAAGCAGGAACGGCCGCACCATGTTTAATATAGGTGGCATACATCAGCCTAGCAAAATTTACATTATGTTTAGCAGCACATATTTAAATCATCACGAGCTAAATTACCGGACGACTTTCCGCAAAAACGCGGCTACACATGATTAACCACTTTTCCACCCCATTGGTTTTGATGATACTTTTACTATATTCAAACCATCAAAATGCAGACGGACACAAATATTATTCTAAAATAAAAGGTAATCACTTAAGCAGGAGATAGTCCAGGCACGCTACTCCTTCTAACAGATTCGACCACCAAACTTCAGATTTGAGATGAAAACGCGGGTATCTAAACCGCACACCGCGTTTTAATCCTCACATGCGTATTTGGACGTCAAAATTGCGCATGTGCCGATTCAAATGCGGTATTCTTTTTTAAGATTACAATTTACTTAGTATTTCTGTGTTTATTTACAGTGACAATAAAATAATTAAACAGTATGAACATATATATAGTAAAGCTTATTATTTGCATACAGTTCACTTATTAAGTGAATAAAATGTGTACATATTCAAAATTTTACTTCAGAAATTCTAGTTCTCACTGAAACTTAATTTTACAATGTAGAAATTAAACAGTTAATTTAATAAATTTTACTACACCACAAAGTTCTTTTTTTCAGTGTGTCTGACCTTGGTTGTAACTTCATTGTTGCAATAAGACTGAATCTGGATCTACATGAGCGGCTTCTGACTTCTGATTTGGCGGAGAAGGAAAAACCACGACAACAACTGAAAAGGACAAGAAACCAACTTGCCCTCTGTAATATGTGACTTTAAATTAAATGAAATCAGATTAAACACTGCATTTAACATTGCAGAGCTCGACATTACATGATACACATTCAGAAGAAAATGCTGATTTTTAATTCTGTCCCTAGGATGATCTCTGTATGTGCCATTTTAAAGCTGTTACTTTAAAGGGTAGCCGCCCAGGAGGCATCCGCACCAGATGTCCAAACCACCTCAATTGGCTCCTTTCGACGTGGAAAAGTAGCGGTTCTACCCTCCCAGATATCCAAACTTCTCACCCTATCCCTAAAGGAGAGCCCAGACACCCTGCGGAGAAACCTAATTTCGGCCGCCTGTATTCGCGATCTCATTCTTTCGGTCATTACCCATAGCTCATGAGCATAGGTGAGGGTAGGGACGAAGATGGACCAATAGATCGAGAGCTTTGCTTTCCGGCTCAGTTCTTTCTTAGCCACGACGAACTGGTTAAGCACCTGCAAAACTGTAGACGCCGCTCCGATTCGTCTGTCCAGCTCCCGATCTCGCCCACCCTCACTCGTGAACAAGACCCCGAGATACTTGAACTCCTCCACTTGAAGCAGTACTTCTTCCCTGACCTGAAGAGGGCAATCCACCCGTTTCCAGCTGAGAACCATGGTCTCGGACTTGGAGGTGCCAATCCTCATCCCCGCCGCTTCGCACTCGGCTGCGAACCGCCCCAGAGCACACTGGAGGTCCCCAGCAGATGAAGCCAACAGGACGACATCATCCGCAAAAAGCAGCGAGGCAATCCTGAGGCCACCAAACTGGACACCCTCAACACCCTGGCTGCATCTAGAAATCCTGTCCATAAATATTATAAACAGGACCGTTGACAAAGGGCAGCCCTGGCGGAGCCCAACCCGCACTGGGAGCACGTCCGACTTATTACCGGCAATGCAAACCAAGCTTCTGCTCCGTTCATACAGGGACCGAATCGCCCACAACAATGGACCCTGGACCCTATACTCTCAAAGCACCCCCCACAGAGCACCTCGGGGTACCCGGTCGTAAGCCTTTTCCAAATCCACAAAACACATGTAGACTGGATAGGCAAACTCCCAGGCCCCCTCCAGTACCCTTGCAAGGGTATAAAGCTGGTCCAGTGTTCCACGGCCAGGACGAAAACCGCATTGTTCCTCCTGAATCCGAGATTCGACTATCGATCTCACCCTCCTGTCCAGTACCCCAGAATAGACTTTCCCAGGAAGGCTGAGAAGTGTGATCCCCCTGTAGTTGGAACACACCCTCCTGTCCCCCTTCATAAATTTGGGGACCACCACCCCGGTCTGCCAATCCAGCGGCACTGTCCCTGAACTCCACACGCTGTTGAGAAGGCGTGTCAGCCACGAGAGCCCCACAACATCCAGAACCTTTAGGTACTCCGGGTGGATCTCGTCCACCCCCAGGGCCCAGCCACCACGTAGCTCTTTAACCACCCTAGCCCCCTCAGCCCCAGTGATGGGCAAGCCCCCCCCAGCACCCTCGGGCTCTGTGCCCTCAGATGTCTCAAAGACAGCATGCATAGATGTATCTGAGGCAGGGTTGAGGAGGTCCTCAAAGTATTCCTTTCATCTCCGGGTTATGTCCCCAGGTGAGGTCAACAGCACCCCCTCCCCACTATAAATAGTAGGCAGTGTTGGGGAGTAACGAGTTACATGTAATGGCGTTAAGTAATTTAATTACAAAAAAATGTAATTGTAATCCATTACAGTTACTAGAGAAAAAGTGTAATCAAATTACAGTTACTTATGGAAATATTCATGATTACAATTTTAGTTACATCATAAGTTGTATGCAAAACCTTGCTAATATCTTTAATACAGTATTTTTTATTGCTTTTCGTGTTTTTCTTATGCAAAACATCCTCCTTTGCTATTTCCCTTCACAGCCGAAAGTTTGAAACTAGCGGCACCCTCGATGCTTCTGATTGGTTATCCTGTCGCGGCTACATTTGCAGCGCCAATTCCGCTAATGAACTTGCCTGAGTGGTCTGAGTTTCTGTTGCAGGCAATATCAAACACGGAAAGGAATGCATTTCATTGCTGGAAATATAAAAAAACATTTCCGATATATTACGGAAAAGGGCACAAATTTAACTGCAATGCAGTGCATGTTTACCAGCTGTAAAGATGTTGTCGACACCTAAACAGTCCATGTCCAACCTAAAGAAACATCTAGAGCAGCTAGCTTACTGTAACTGCAAACAGTCATATTAAACAAGGCAGGGAAGACATGCCTACCTTCAGCGTGCCACACCATGCTTCTAAAGTGTAATGCCCGGTACACACTGTTTGATTTCAGCAATCTTATAAAATCATTACCGATCACACTGTGCGATACGGATCTGATAATCTTGTCTATGACAGGTATGCAGACTGTACGGCGACAACACCAACTCAATCATAAGATACGGCGCATAGGACAACAAAACAAAATGCGTAAACACCACAATGAAGTATGTAATGTGCTTTAAAGTCACACTGGCACTTCTGATCCCGTTGACAGAAAATGTAGGTATGTTACAATCTCCCGATTCCCGCTGCGCCGCTCTTCCGCGCAGGTGTGTTCACGTCATCATGAGTTTGGTGGATGCGGGGAATAGCACAGCCGCGGAAAAAGTTGAACGGTGGGTTTATCTTTAAAGTTCCAGGAGCACACGCTTATAGATGACATAGTTCACATTTTTCGTCACAACCTCGATTTCGAATTTTTGTTTTTGACCGGTCAGAAGTGTTTCGTTTTCCCGTTGCAAAATTACCGATAAATTACTTCTCAAAGGCATTGCTTCAAAATCACTAGAGGTAAATAGATTTTTAATAAAATCCTATAGATTTGATATATCATTTATTCAACCATGTCTGTGTGAAATTTCGAAGTGCGAAGTCAATGGTTTTGCTTGCGAACGAAAGCTTTCCCAACTGAGCGGTCACGGTAATGAGGTGCCCCAGAGGTCACGTGACTGCTATACTGCAACCTGATTCGTCAAGCGCGTTTGTTTACATTGTAGATGACCAAGTGTGTTTGTTATGAGAGATCTTTCACTGATATTTTGTGCATTCCTGGGGCCAGTTCCACAAAGCAGGGTTTCTTGCTTAGCTGGATAACTTGTTGGATTTAAGGTAGTCTGGGGTAAATATGAGTGAACAAAGATAAAGTTAATTTAGCCCAGACTACCTTAAATCTGACAACTTATCTAGCTAAGCAAGAAATCCTGCTTCCTGAAACAGGCCCCAGCAGGGCTTTTTTCACTAAAACAGCTTATAAAACAAATTGATTATTTTTTTTTAATTTATTTAAATTATTTACATGATTTATTCAATTTCTTTCAATTTCTCAACTTAAGATCACAGCCTTTGCTTAAAATACATTAAGAACAAAAGGAAAAAATGACCACTTATTTCCGGCACTATAATATAACTTCCTTATTTCTCGAGGTATTTCAATGATTTTGGTGTCATTCTGTTTGTTATCTAGTTCTCTATCAAATTCAGTTAGATTTTCTGTTATATTGGGGGTTTGGATTTTTTTGTAACATACCTAGAAAATGTGCCGTCCTCCTTCAATATGCTAAGGTTATTGGTAATTTATGTTAGGTCTGATATTAGCACTCCCGACATGCTATGTCGTATTGAGTTTTGAAAACTGGGTGAAGCTTACCACTCTGCTAACCCATTTTATTTTACAGTGCTGCGAAGACAATGTTTTAGGCTATTCCGTGATTTGCGATTGAAAAATTGATTTAAACAGAGTAAGTGATTACACAATCAGCTAAATTTTCGTATCTTGTCTGATGCAAGAACTGTTCAGATCAGAAGTAAAATGGAACCTGTCATGCCCCGATCGTCCGCTCCTCTCATGTGCCACGCCCCCTCGTTAACCGCATGTGGATTCCATGTGTTTACCAGCTGTTCCTGATCGTTGTCAATTAGTCCATTGTATTTAGTCCGCGTTTCCATTTGTTTCCCCAGTCCGGTCATTGTAATGTCATCCCGTTTGTTGCTTGCGCCTTGTGTTGTCACGCTCATTAAATCCCGTGTTTGCCCCTACCTCTTGGCAGCCTGTTCCCTTTTTACGTTCCACGCGCCTTACACCATGACAGAACCATTTATTTTCGCAAGTACAGTGGTACCTCGGTTCTCAAACTCACTAGAACTTGAATTTCTTGAAAGTCGAACAAACCAGTTTGACCTAGAACTGGATCTGAATATCAGAAGTCAAACCGTGAACGCTGACCTAATATAAATTGTACGCGCCAGGAAATGAGTCATACTACAATGCAATTCTTACTTGAATGCCTTCTTCACAGACTGGACGATTAACCAAATAAAGCAGCGCCTGTTGAACAGGCACGCTACCCAGTAATGACAAGCCGCCAGGGGTGGCGGCATCTCGTTGGCAGGTCTGGTGAGACGCACCTGCAGACAGGCAGCGGCGGTGACTTCCGGGGATGACGGCGAGTGAAGCAGGAGAGAGAGAGCATTAGGGTGACCCGATAATCCATGTCAGGGAGGACACTTTAAGTTACTTCTGGTTTTACAAACTACTTCCAAATTAAAAGGCTCCTGTGCTCGGCTAAAGAGTTCAGCTCTTCTTGTGCTTTGACTGGTTTGTTTCCTTGACTGAAAGACTCATCCAGCTGTTTTAAATTAGCATTAGTGACACATGCATGCTTATAGGAGACTGACCAATCAACACACAGCAAGAACTCGGTGCTCAAGTGAAATCCAGGTCAGTTTAATTGAAATGGTAATTTACAATTCCTGTCCTAGCTCAGAGTGTCCTCCCTGACATGGATTATCTGGTCACCCTAGAGAGCATGCCCTCAGGTAAATGGTCGGATCTTTTCCCTGTTCTCTCCCCTTGCGCTTCTTCTTTCTCCGGCTTAGGCAGGTTGGCTGCGACGGAGAAGCCCCGGAGAGAACGAGCGGTTGGAGCCGCTTCTCTGTTACTTTCTCTGTCAGCAGCTGGAGATTTTCGCGCACGTCAACCATGACTGTGAGCGGGGTCATCTCCTCGAGAAGGGTTAATTATCTTGGCAGGTTTAGCCAGTATATTACCTCCCTTAGCAGTTCGAGGCATTAGTCCTCGATCCGTGGAGGCGCGTTGTGGAGATCCGTCATTATGTGATGCCGGGCGTGCAAGGCGAACGGGGAAACAGGCGAGCAAAGCTGTAAATATGAATAAACAGGGTTTATTCCGGGTAAACATGAACAACCATGACACAACAACAATGACGGATCTGGGAAACAAAGGCAGACGTGGACTAATATACACAAGACAGGCTGACTTCAACAAGCAACAGGTGAGTACAATCTGGAATTAACACGAGGTAACGAGGGGGGCGTGGCACACATGAGGATAGGACGAGCTGGACGTCACAGTATGTTTGGTATCTTTATTAAATTGATCAATTATAATCATGTTAATTCATGTATTGAAAGGAGTTTGACAGTAGTCAGTGTTTAGTACTGCTGTAAGGTAAACACTGCCAGGTTACAAAATTTCACAATGGTTAACAGTTGAGAATATTCATTCATAATTTAGAAAAGTAATCAAAAAGTAATCAAATGTAATTAGGTACATTACTTTCATATAGTAATTGAAATAGTTACACTACTATTACATTTTAAATAGAGTAACTTGTAATTGCAATGAATTACATTTCCAAAGTAATCTTCCCAACACTGATAGTAGGAACCAGGAGCTGCTTCCCCCCCCTGATATTCCGGTTGGTTTGCCAGAACCTTTTTGAGGCCGACCAAAAGTCACTTTCCATGGCCTCACTGAACTCCTCCCACGCCCGGGTTTTTGCTTCTGCGACCGCCCGAGCCGCGTTCCACATGGCCTGCCGGTACCCGTCTGCTGCCTCCGGAGACCTCCGGGCTAATAATTCCCAGTAAGCCTCCTTCTTCAGCTTGACAGCCCCCCTCACCTCTGGTATCCACCATCGGGTACGAGGGTTACCACCACGACTGACACCGACCACCCTGCAGCCACAGCTCCGTACGGCCGCTTCCACAATGGAGGTCCGGAACAGTGTCCATTCAGACTCAATGTCCCCAACCTCCCCCGGTATGCAGTTGGAATTCTGCCGGAGGTGCGAGTTAAAGCTCCGGCGAACAGGAGCCTCTGCCAGACATTCTCAGCAGACCCTCACTATGCGCTTGGGCCTGCCTGGTCTGACCGGCTTCCTCCCCTGCCACCTGAGCCAACTCACCACCAGGTGGTGATCAGTTGACAACTCTGCCCCTCTCTTTACCAGAGTGTCTAAGACAGAAGGCTGCAGATCAGATGATAAGATTATGAAATCGATCATCGACCTGTAGCCCTGGGCATGTTCGTACCATGTCCACTTATGGACACCCTTATGCTCGAACATGGTGTTCGTTATGGACAAACCATGCATTGCACAGAAGTCCAATAACAGAACACCACTCGGGTTCAGATCAGGGAGGCCGTTCCTCCCAATCACCCCGCTCCAGGTCACACTGTCATTGCCCACGTGAGGGTTGAAGTCCCCCAGCAAAACGATGGAATCCCCACGTGGCGCGCTAACCAGCATACCACTAAGGGAATCCAAGAAGGGCGGGTACTCTGAACCGTCATTTGGCGCATAAGCGCAGATGACAGTCAGAGACCTATCCCCAACCAGAAGGCACAGGGAGTCAGCCCTCTCGTTCACTGGGGTAAACTCTGTTGTTAATGCACCGAGCTGTGGGGCCACCAGTAGCCCCACCCCAGCCCGGCATCACTCACCTGCCGCAACTCCAGAAGAAAAGAGCGTCCAGCCCCTCCCCAGGAGATTGGTTCCAGAACCCACGCTATACGTTGAGGTGAGCCCGACTATATCTGGTCGATACCTCTCAACCTCATGCACAAGCTCAGGCCCCTTCCCCACCAGAGAGGTGACATTCCATGTCCCGAAAGCCAGTTTTGTCAGCTGGGGATCGGACCGCCAGGGCCTGCCTTGGCCGCCACCTGATCCACAATGCATCGAACCCCTGACATTCCTCTTGCGGGTGGTGGGCCCACCTGATCATGGAATACCCCCCCCCCCCGGTAAGTTTCAAGGTATCACGTACGTTTCAAGTTACCCCTTACCGCTGCAGCTCACGTCAATAAAATACGATTACAAATGATTCGCAAAAACCTAAAAAAATGGCAATTATGTTTTGCAGAGCTGCAGTGCAGTGGAAAAAGAGGAAAGAGGCAGCCACCACAAGTCGAGCGCCAAAGAGCAGGTGTGTTTATTTCAGCTCACCAAACACCGAAAAAGTCCTAGCTTGGGCATGCGCACTCACCACCAAACCCTGCGCATGAACATGAGTAAGGGAGAATGTGAATTCATCTTAAATGGTAGGAGCCCCTACACACACACCCCCAGAATTCACAAAAACAGACAAGTCCAACTTGAGGGGAGGTTAAGCCACTCGACCAGAACGAGTCACAATGGGCATGGAGGCTAGGCGCCATGCCGCTGGAGCAGTCCTCCGTGCACGCACAGCAGCCGGAGGGGGTCCTGCTGGGGTGTCCATGTACAAATGGGAAGGCTTCAGACGGTTCACCAAAACCCGATCCAGTGTGAAAAACTTGTTCCTGGATTGTAGCACACGGAACAGCTCATTGTACGGCATCCGAAGTGGGCTCTGATGAGCATCATGGCGGACAAAGACATATGCGGCCTCGGCCAAAGTGCATCTGCGGCACTCAGTCGTGGGCAGTGGAATGAAAGCCCCAGCCAAGTCCTGCAGAATGGAGCGCTGGTGTCCGGCACACTAAGGGGCTGTGGTGATGGGTAGGGAGTCCCCTGGATGACAAAGGTTTGGCCTCTGGCTACCGAGTAGATCTGTCCACCACCCTTAGCAGGTAAGTAAAACCCAGGGAAGGGGGAAGAGGCCCGACCAGGTCCACATGCACCTGGTCAAAACAGCACTCAGGCACCACAAAAGGCTCCAGTGGTACCTTGGTATGTTGGTGCACCTTGGCCCGCTGACACTGAATGCAGGAGGTGGCCCAACTACGGGCATCCTTCCGCAGCCCATGCCAGACAAACGTGGCGGCCATCAGACACTGAGACGTTTGTCTGCCTGGGTGTGAAAGTCCGTGCACCACCTCGAAAAAGTGACGACACCAACCGGCTGGCGCAATAGGCCTAGCTAGACCGGTTGAGACATCACACAGTCAAGGAAGGGAACATCTGCCAGGCGCAGACTGGTTACTGGGGTCCTAAAAGCCTGCACCTCCAGATCGACCCGCTAGTCTGCTGCCAATTGAGCGTAATCTACTCCTAAGTGCACAGCGCCTGCCTCTGAGCGGGACAGACAGTCAGCAACTCAGTTATACTTCCCTGCCA
The DNA here is from genome assembly GCF_048594095.1 of Paramormyrops kingsleyae. Taxonomy (NCBI): domain Eukaryota; kingdom Metazoa; phylum Chordata; class Actinopteri; order Osteoglossiformes; family Mormyridae; genus Paramormyrops; species Paramormyrops kingsleyae. Next base: position 30,357,658 of record NC_132815.1, on the reverse strand, counting down.
CATGGCAGATGTCAGTCGTGAACTCCGATATAAAGGAGAGCTGCTGCTGCTGATGAGCGGACCAAGGTTCAGATGTCTTAGCCATCGCAAACATCAGGGGCTTGTGGTCAACAAGTGACGCACAGCTAAGTACAGGTCAAGAAGCTCACGGTCAAAGGTGCTGTACTTCCGCTTGTGTGGCCTGAGCTGCAGGCTGAAAAAGACCAGCGGCTGCCAGGCGCCATCTACCCACTGCTCGTGCACGGCCCCCACAGTGTAGTCCGAGGCATCAGTGGTGAGGGCTACTGGAGCATCAGACAACGGGTGGGCCAGCATGGTCGCGTTCACCAGAGCAGCCTTGTTAGCCACAAAAGCCTGGGTCTGCTCAGCTGTTCACTCAAGAACCTGTTTGGCCAGTGGGATGAAGCAATGGTAGAATGTAACTATGCCCAGAAACTCCTGCAGGGGCCTGGTTGCATCAGGCTGCGGAAATGCAGAGATGGCCTCCACTTTGACCGGCAGAGGAACCGCCCCATCTCCCATGATGCCGTGGCTGAGGAAATAAATGTAGGATAAACCAAACTGACACTTTTGTGGGTTGATAATTAACCCATGGCTGCTTAGATGCTCGAAAAGGGTCCAAAGGTGAGCTAAGTGGTCAGCTCTGGAGTTACTAGCCACCAAAATGTCATCCAGATAGACAAATAGGAAAGGTCCTTCAGGACACTATCCATGAGCCGCTGGAAAGACTGGGCAGCGTTTTTAAGCCCAAAGGGCATCCGAAGAAACTCGAAAAGCCCAAACAGGATGATGAACGCAGTTTTTGCAATGTCCCCTGGATGTTCTGGGACCTGATGGCAGCCATGCACCAGATCAGCCTTCAAAAAAATGGATGCCCCCGCCAACTGGGAAGAAAGGTCCTGGATGTGTGGGATCATTATGCCGATGGTAATCGCAACATAGGCGCCATCCCACACCATAGAATTCATTACAATTCTATATTTAGCTCATCTAACCATTGAATATACGGTTATAATCGATAAAACATAACGATTCGAGATGAATATACATTCATCTCATATATATTCATTTGTGGAACCATGATATGCAGTTTGTCTTTTACCCCACGAAAATCACGTAGTAGGCAAGTGCCCATGGGGGAGTACTACCACAACATGACTTTCTTTCACTCACGAAATGCATTTTGTACAGAAAATGAATTTATTTACTTGATAAAATGCATTTTGTGAATGAAATTGCTTTCTTTTTATTATTTAAAGCAAATACATTCAGCCCTCTGTCCATAAAATGCAAGGTGCTGATAACAATTCTGTGCACAAAATGAAACATTCCTTTGATTTATGTGTACCTAAGAAAATTAAGTCGTTATACTTTGGTGGAGTCTAGCATGCTGCAAGGCATTACTTGATTTTATCATTAATGCCTTTTGTGACACAGATTGTATTTTGAGCATGAAATTGAGCGCTTGACACTTCGCTCCTGATAAATGCTGTTCACTGCAACTATGAGATTTTTTTAAATTACATTTTTAAGCACTGTTAATCTTGCATCACTAAGCATAACTTCTTTGTAATTGTTTGGTTGTGTGTATGAGAAAAACCATTGATTATTTGTATAAAGTTCAGAAGTTTCATAAAGCATCCCAGCCTGTTCATTTGATTGTATATGACTTATGATCAACGTAACTCTTTTATGAGGCACACATGAGTCTGAACAAGTCCTAATGTGGCCGATTCTCTAAGATGAGTTTGACGCCCCTACGTTAGATCATCAGAATAGACCCCAGTTGTCATGTACTGATGTTTCCACTAGATGGCGAACATACATTTGGGGACAGCGACGGCGTAAGGAAAAAAAGGAAAGCTAACAAAGGATGTTGCAGTTGTTTTGAACTTGTATCTGTGACTGAGCGAGTGGATTACTCATGGTATGAAGGTTGGGAACCTAACAATGGTTTTCTTAGTTTAAATACGAGTCAGGTGGGTTCAAAAACAGCTTACATGAAAAATGGAGACCGCTCTACCGAAGTTTGAGTGCTATAATGATCCGGCCACACTGGGACCATGCTGGACAAAATGGCTCACGGCGTTCAAGCTCTATGCAGAAGGTAAAGGACTGAAAAAAATATTAGGTGGTACATTGGGAGGAGCTTAAATGGGGCTCCGTTTATGACATCATAACTGGGAGGGGGCATATCCCTAATTCTGATTGGTCGAGGGGTTATGTCCATATGGTATCATACATGTTTATGCCATGTATTGCTGATAAAGAGGGCATATGGTTTGGGGAGATAAGTGTTACCATTAAACTTTAATAGAATAAAAATACATTACATGTATTTATTAATGTCTTATTTTTAATTACTCATTAAGGAATAATAAAACATAAAGCAGGATGAATGTAAGCTAGCGCACAGCCAGCGGGGGTTCCGTCTGCAGTAGACACAAGTGCCCCAGCTTATTTTAAAAGAAGAAAGCACTTAAACTTATTAGATTTAACCAACATGTTTAAAGAAGAAGAAAAACTTTAGCGTTATTTTAAAAGAAGAAAGCGCTTAAAGACATTATATTTAACCAACATGTTAAAAGAAGAAGAAGAAAAACTTTAGCGGTATTTACATTATATCGTTGTTAGATTGAAGAAAGCATTTAACCAGCAAACTTTTAGAAGGAATAGTCCGACGGTAACTGAAAGGCGAAATAAGCGTATCCTGCAGCTCTGCGACATGCGACCGGCCTGTTCAAAAGTTGCGCGTCAAATGATTGTCTGTGGGGGGGCAGCACTTGCGCATGCACACTCACACAGACATCCCATTTGGTGCAAGACCTTTTGGAGTCGTGAGCGATAAGCCCATGAGAAGGAAGCATCAATGAAACAAAATGGCCGCCAGTTGACAAATTGTTACAGGGTGCCTACAGAGTGACTATAACATCTCGTTTAACCACTGGTCCTGGGTCTGAGAAGCACACAGCCAACAGCCTCATCCTGGAAGAAAGCACATTACCTCTAATTTATTAATCTGTCTTATTTGTAAATAGTATAACATAATATTTTTCTGATTTAAATAAAAGTCGATCTCTAACACCACAGCTCTGGGGCTCTGGCATAAGCCCAGACGCCCCGCTGCGGGCCTGGGGGGTTGGATAAAGTATCTAACTACACTTGTTTAATCAGAGGAATAAAGTGTCATAACTTAAATGGCTGTATGACATAACTTTACAATTTAACTTTATAATTTTTTAAACCAATAAGATTTAAGGAATAAAACAATTTAGTGTATTTTTATTAGTTTTATTTTAAATAAGATGCCCCCGGTTAATTTAATTACATTTAATAGCTGTAGGAATTAGTGAGCGGTATTTAGCAACATACATCAAAAACATCTTCAAGATTACAATATGGAAGGTAACCAACAAAGTTTTGCTGATTTCATAAAACAAGACACCGCAAGTGTCTTGTGTAAGCCGCCAGCGGTGGTGACACTGTGGCCAGAATGTGGGCTTTGCGTACCTGGGAGGGCGTTGCGGTGGTGATTTTAAATGCGTTAGGGGATTCATAAGAACATAACTAATAGCTCAGAGTTGTTAATATCTTATCTAGCTCTGATTTAAAGAAACCCAAGGATTCAGCTTGCACTACGTTATCAGGAAGACTATTCCATACTCTGACTACACGCTGTGTAAAGAAGTGATTCCTTAAATCCAGTTTGAAATGTTCTCCCGCTAATTTCCACCTATGGCCACGAGTTCTTGTATTTGAACTAATGCTGAAGTAACTATTCGGTTGAACAGCATCCAAACCTGTTAGAATCTTATATACCTGGATCATGTCCCCCCTCAGTCTCCTTTGCTTGAGGCTGAACAGATTTAGCTCAACTAACCTTTTCTCGTATGACATTCCTCTAAGACCAGGAATCATTCTTGTGGCCCTACGCTGCACCTTTTCTAAGGCCGCAATGTCCTTTTTAAGATATGGTGACCAAACCTGCACACAATATTCTAGGTGAGGTCTCACCAAGGAATTGTATAATCTTAGCATTACCTCCCTTGACTTAAACTCCACACACCTGGAGATATACCTCAACATCCTATTAGCCTTTTTTATTGCTTCCCCGCACTGGCGAGAATGAGACATGGAAGCATCAACATACACACCAAGGTCTTTCTCATAATCAGCTACCTTTATTTCAGTAGGTCCCATAAAATACCTGTACTTTATATTTCTGCTCCCTACATGGAGTACCTTACATTTGTCTATGTTAAATTTCATCTGCCAGGTATCAGCCCAGTCACTAATTAAATCAAGATCCCGCTGTAGCTGCTGAGCCGCTAGTTCAGTATCTGCTACACCACCCACTTTGGTGTCATCTGCAAATTTCACCAGTTTACTGTATATATTGGTGTCTATATCATTTATGTAAATTAGGAACAATAGTGGTCCTAAAATTGAACCCTGTGGTACCCCACTATGAACGCAGGCCCACTGTGACATTGTGCCTCTTATAACTACTAGATGCTTCCTATCTGTTAACCAGTTATCAATCCAGGTCACTACAGTTCCTAAAATACCTGTCGCTTTGAGTTTAAGTGAGAGCCTCTTGTGGGGGACAACATCAAAAGCCTTTTGGAAATCTAAGTAGATGACATCATATGCCTTCTTATCATCAACTTCCTGAGTAACTTCCTCAAAAAACTCCAACAGATTTGTTAAACAGGATCTACCTCTCCTAAATCCATGCTGGCTATCCCTCAAAATGTTATTTGAGTCCAGGTAATCTACCATTTTCTCTTTGATTATAGCCTCCATAACTTTACCAGTTATACAAGTTAGACTGATTGGCCTATAGTTTGACAAATTGCTTCTATCCCCTTTTTTGAAAATGGGCGTTATGTTGGCATGCTTCCAATCAGAAGGTACCACACCTTCAGATAAGGATTTTTGAAACAGAAAAGTTAAGGGTCGGCAAATAATATCCCTCATCTCTTTTAACACTATAGGTAAGATGCCATCAGGGCCCTGTGATTTATTTATTTTGAGCTTAGCTAGGCTTTGCAAAACATCAGCTTCAGTTATATATATATTAGTTATAGACGATGTTGGATTAGTAATAAGAACTGGTAAGTTACTAGTGTCCTCAACAGTGAATGCCCGTGCAAAACTATCATTGAACTCATTTACTATATCAATGTCGTTTTTAATTATAAGACCCTTACTATCCTGCAGATTAGTAATTTCATCTTTTAGAACTCTTTTAGAGTTAAAATACTGGAAGAAACTTTTAACGTCATCCTTAGCCTCCAATGCGATCTTCCTTTCGACATTCCTTTTAGCTCGTCTAATGTCATTTTTTAATTCAGCCTGTAGATTTAGATACTCTTGCTTTATTCTGTCATCATCAGTTATTTTCCATTTCTGGAACAAAGCCCTTTTCCTCCTTACTTTATACTTTATTTCCCTAGTAAACCACCTAGGTTGCAATTTCCTAGATTTATTCTCCTTGGAAACAGGTATGAAGTCCTCTTTCACTTGCAATAATGTGCTTTTAAAAAATTCCCATGCCTCTTCAACAGTTTTGTTATTTAACTCCATCCAGTTCACAGTTTCTAGTTTTAATATCATACAATTGAAGTTAGCCTTCCTAACATTATATATTTTTGATTTGGACTTTGCTCTTCGGGCACTAAACTTAACCTCAAATTTAACCATGTTATGATTGCTACTGTCAAGTGGTCCTAAAATGTCTAATTTACCAGTCCTGTCCTGGTTATTAGAGAAAACAAGATCAAGAATGGCATCTCCTCTGGTTATGGACATAACCCCTCAACCAATCAGAATAAGGGATATGCCCCCTCCCACTTATGATGTCATAAACAGAGCCCCATTTAAGCTCTTCCCAATGTACCACCTAATATTTTTTGACTGATTATTACGCATAACACAGAAGCATCGGTGAGGCAAAGATGATGAGCCTTGCTTTTGCACCAGGAGAGCATGGATGTCCAGGACATTTCCTCCACTCTGCCGAATACGGGTGAGCGCATTGACTACTATGCAGTGGTGGCGGCGCTGAATACTTATTTTGTGCCACAAGTTAATGCAGCTTTCACTCGACAAACATTTCACCAGTTACCCCAGAAAAATGGGGAGACAATACTGCAGTTTGTGACGAGATTACGCCAGGTTGCGAGGGACTTCGATTTGATTTCGGGGCTGATAATGACAACCAGATCAGAGATGTAATTTTCAGTAAATGTACGTTAGACTATGTCAGGAGAAAATTACTGGAAGAGCCGGGACTGACTTTAGCTTGCGCCCTTGATTTAGCAGCTCAGTGTGAGAGGGTAGAGATGCAGATTGTGGCGATGCAGGCAAGCGCCCCTGCTCCAAGTGATGGTGGTTCGGTCAACCGTATTGTTGGGAAGGAAAGGAAAGGGCAACAAAGAAAGATGAGAGTGTGACACCAGTAGCACAGCCCCTAAGGCGGATACCATTCCATCTGAGGAGTGCGGTAGTAAAGAAAATCAAACAATTGCTGGATTTGGACATAATTGAGAGTGTAGAGGGCCCCACACCTTGGGTAAATCCAGTGATGGTGGCCCCCAAAGCGGAGGGTGACATTTGCATGTGCCTCGATATGAGAAGAGCAAACACTGCCATTATAAGAGGGAGATATCCAATCCCAACCGTGGATGAGATCTTATAAGGACTGAATGAATGAGTTGTATTCAGCAAATTAGATCTGAAGTGGGGATATCATCAACTTGAACTAACGCCAGAGTCTAGAGGCATAACAACATTTGCAGTGCACACCTGAACATACAGGTACAAGAGACTGATCTTTGGGGAACCATCAGCAAGCAAACAATATCAATACGAAATTGCAACAGCCCTAACTGGCAATGAAGGGGCAGAGAACATATCTGACGACATAATTGTGCATGGCCCTAACCAGGAAACCCATGACCAATGTCTACTAGCTGTTTTGAGGTGGCTAGAGAATTGCAGCGTGATCCTGAACGGGGACAAATGTCAATTTAACATAAAGAAACTAGTCTTCATGGGCATGTTACTCTCTCAAAAAAGCATAGGGTCCACCGTGGAAAGAGTGAGAGCAGTGGTTGAGGTACGACAGCCAGAGAACACATCAGAAGGCTACTGGGGAAACGGAGGACACAATGGGAGCACGCCCATGGCGCAGAGGACTATGTGCGATTCATAGCCGTGAACGCAACCCCGAGAGCCAAGGAGGTGGAGGACGCCTCTGCAGTTGACAAAGAACTTGGAGAGGTAAGACAGGCAATCCGGAGTGGCTGCTATGATAAGTGCGAGGCATATGCACCAATAGGCAATGAACTCTGCACGGTGAGACAATTGGTATTGAGGGAAACACAGCTTGTGTTACCCTATAAATTGCGAGCTAGAGCCCTTGCCTTGGCTCAGGAGGGACATTTAGGCATTGTGGGCATCAAACAGCATCTTAGGACCAAGACGTGGTGGCCGGGAATGTACCGGGCGGCATAGAAACATCTTGTCATGCGTGACAAATAGTGGCAAGACCCGGTGTGCCCGAGCCCTTTAGGCTAACACCATTATCAGAAGGACCGTGGCAGGACCTGGCCACCGACCTGCTGGGACCCTTGCCATCAGGACACTCAGTATTAGTAGTAGTGAATTACTACCACAACCACAACAGACAGGGTAATTTACTGCATGGAAGAGATATTCAACTGACACGGCCTTCCGATTACACTCAGATCCGACTGTGGCCCGCAGTTTTTGTCATCCCAGTTCCAGGATTTCTGTCAGACAAACGGAATTAGACAAGTAAAAACACCAAAATGGGCCAAGGCCAACGCAGAGGTAGAAATACAAAATGTGTCAATGGTGAAAAGAATATACATCGCGCAGGCTGAAGGAAAGAATTACGAAACTATGTGACTGTTTACAGGTCAAGTAATCACTCTACCACTACACAATTAATCACTCTTCAAGAGAAAAATGAGAGGAAAACTCCCAGACCTAAGCACTCCACAGAATGACCTAGAGGCCCGGGACATGGACGCAGAACAAAAAGGGAAGTACAACATAGCTGCTGATATCAGGTGGAGAGAGGCAGTCACAAGTGTCAGTGGGGGACCAGGTTCTCCTGAGACAGGACAAGACAGACAAGCTCTCGACAACATTTAACAAGATGCCACACAGAGTCATGAGCAAAGCCGGAAATAGTGTTGTGGTTCAATCTCCAAAAGGAGCCACATACACTAGAAAGACAACATTTGTGAAGAAGTTCCAACAAGAGGACCCAATACCACAGTCAGAAAACACAACACAAATGGCATGGACTGAGGAAGAACAGAAGAGAGATGAACCCGCCCCAATGGGCTTGGTTGGTCATAAAATTATTAATGACAGGTAGTAAACATGGGAAAGTAATGTTAATATATATACACCATTTAAGAGATGTATAGTTTGGTACATCTTTGTGTTGAATAGACCGTAGTGAAGGGTTTTATGTTTTTTTAGGATTCTAACCACACATGGGAGGAAAATCTACTTTAAACGGTGTGCTTATACAGTATAAAGCCAAGTAGGGGGGGTTGTCATGTACTGATGTAAAGCTGGTTCAGGATTGGAGTGGCATGGTGGTGCAGTGGTTAGTGCTGTTGCCTCGCATATCTGAGACCTGCATTCAAGTGTAATGCTACGTTCACACCGCGAGCATCAAAGACACCAGCTGTCGCTCCCGCCGCCCTGAATGCGACGCTAGCCAACGCCGGAGACACTCTCTGACGTCATAGAGTGGGCGGGGACAAGGCCACTCAAAATGCCAAGCTCTGAGAACTTTTTAAATGGGCCGCAAAACAAACAAACGTGTAGCTTATATCTTTGCGCCGACTCCTGATAGGACATAATTTGTCAAATAAATATTGTTGTGAGCAAGTTATTTGCATTCCCGCTTAAAATCAAGTGTTCTGGAGGGAAAATGTTACCTATAAATAGTGTAGCGCTTCTTTTCAAATTTACCTTCTCACAATGGATGATCGCCAAGTAGTTGCTTGTGCTTTATGTTTCTTTAGTTAACATAAATAGTACTTAAAATGTATCACGACAGTTCTACTAAAACACATAATTATGTTTTGACAAACACTAATGCTATAAATAAGTATAACATTACCGACAATTTGCACTGTTTTCTCTGCTATGGTGCCTAAATTACTACTGATCAAAAAAATATATTATGCACTTCACCATCTCACCTGGAACACCGATTGTTTCGGACACTCTGGTCCATGCCTCATTTTTTTTTATTTATGTCCCTGTATGCAAACAGAGACACATCATATATAACTGGGTACCCGGCCACAGCAATAATAAGTCTCTCCTCCATTGTGCCTAGGAACGGTTGGGTCGGAACAAAAGTTTACACGCTTATGTTCTGCGGCGCTCTCTTTAGCGGAGCATCTCTACATTCCCATTGGTTGACGCCCAACCGCGTCACAGCTCATTACCATAAAGTTGACTGGGATTCAACTTCTATCTGACGCTCCCGCCGCCCAGATCGCGCCGCGCCGCTCCTCGACGCCTCCCGACGCTCCCTCCCATAGAGAATGAATGACTTCCGGTCGCTTTGACACTCTCGCCGCTCGCAGTGTGAACGTAGCATAAGCATAGTTCTATGTGTGGAGTCGTCATGTTCTCCTGGTGTCATCAGGGGGTTTCCTCCAATTGCTCTAAAGTCATGCTGATGCTGATTGGAGTTACCAAATTGTCCACAGGTGTGAGTGTAGCCTGCGATGGGTTAGCTCCTGAGAACAGCCTACCCTAACCCCCCCCCCCCCCCCCCCATCTTTGGTTTGAGTGCTAATTTGCCTAGTTCACACACTAGAATCAGGGCATTGACTTTGACAAGGTTAAGTGACCCACACGGTGACATATCACTGATGTGACATGCAAATGAGCAATAGAAGACCAATCCCACAAATTTCACTTTTTTTGGGCACCCCCGGCAAGATGACACCCTGGGTAGCTGCCCATGTTGCCTATACTTAAACCTGCTAGTGGAATAAATTAATTTCTGTATTGTACGTAGGTGAATTTCTCAAATAAAAGGCCACCCATACATGCTTAGTATTAAAGCCGAAGCAAAAATGATGAATATACAGGTTTTCTTACCTGGATTTTCTATATTATCTGCAATAATGTTTGGAACTTAAAACATCCCCTGATGAAGATCAACAATGTGACTTTTTTGCTGTAGGCCTAACACGGATTTGTGACTGCTGCATGTGACATGTATGCGTTTTCGGGTCAAGGATCAGGTTGGTTTGGAAAAAAGACCATTTGTCTGTGTGTAACTGCCATTAGGGTCAGTTATGTTGCAGTTAAGTTTATTTAATTAATTTAAATATAAGAATAATGTAAAAATAACTGAAATCCTAGCATTATTTGATTTAAATGAAAAATTTTGTAATTAACATAATTATAATTTAAGGCATAGGCCTATGTTTGTAAGGATCTTTCTAGTATTTCTATAGCAGAACTAATCTTGCGTTTAGGTTGGGGTCTGGTCAGTTTTGTTGGTAACATTTTCATTTTGCTCAGTTAAGAGCAGCACTTGTTATGCGGCTGAGAAAGTGTTTTAAGTTATATTGTCTATTCATGGAGATTTGAGTTATTGTATAAGCTTCAATCATAAGTTTTCTTTCTTTAACTCCTCTTGAATTAACGCGGCCAACAAGATACGAGATTTATGTCCATTTTGCAATGGCGTGAGTAGTGTTGTTATCGTCAACGAAATTTTTGACGAAATATCTTCGTCAGCGAACCTTTTTGATGAGACGAGACGCAACGTAAGTGCTGGTCACGTGATGATAACTATAACAAAATATATCATGCAATATTGTTCATGAATAAAAACGAGACTAAATTTGGTTTACAAAATAAAAACTATACTAAAATGTCTCTTCATTTTCGTTGACAAAAACGAGACGTTATTTCCTTTAGTTTAATCGCATTATTATTATTATTATTATGCAGTATTTTTGTTTCCTGTGTCTCCCATTCGGGCGCACAGATGGCGTCACTTTCTCAATATACACTCACCTAAAGGATTATTAGGAACACCTGTTCAATTTCTCATTAATGCAATTATCTAATCAACCAATCACATGGCAGTTGCTTCAATGCATTTAGGGGTGTGGTCCTGGTCAAGACAATCTCCTGAACTCCAAACTGAATGTCAGAATGGGAAAGAAAGGTGATTTAAGCAATTTTGAGCGTGGCATGGTTGTTGGTGCCAGACGGGCCGGTCTGAGTATTTCACAATTTGCTCAGTTACTGGGATTTTCACGCACAACCATTTCTAGGGTTTACAAAGAATGGTGTGCAAAGGGAAAAACATCCAGTATGCGGCAGTCCTGTGGGCGAAAATGCATTGTTGATGCTAGAGGTCAGAGGAGAATGGGCCGACTGATTCAAGCTGATAGAAGAGCAACTTTGACTGAAATAACCACTCGTTACAACTGAGGTATGCAGCAAAGCATTTGTGAAGCCACAACACGCACAACCTTGAGGCGGATGGGCTACAACAGCAGAAGACCCCACCGGGTACCACTCATCTCCACTACAAATAGGAAAAAAAGAGGCTACAATTTGCACGAGCTCATCCAAAATTGGACAGTTGAAGACTGGAAAAATGTTGCCTGGTCTGATGAGTCTCGATTTCTGTTGAGACATTCAAATGGTAGAGTCAGAATTTGGCGTAAACAGAATGAGAACATGGATCCATCATGCCTTGTTACCACTGTGCAGGCTGGTGGTGGTGGTGTAATGGTGTGGGGGATGTTTTCTTGGCACACTTAGTGCCAATTGGGCATCATTTAAATGCCACGGCCTACCTGAGCATTGTTTCTGACCATGTCCATCCCTTTATGACCACCATGTAGCCATCCTCTGATGGCTACTTCCAGCAGGATAATGCACCATGTCACAAAGCTCGAATCATTTCAAATTGGTTTCTTGAACATGACAATGAGTTCACTGTACTAAAATGGCCAGGAGTGAACGGAGGCACGACAGGGGGACGAGGAGCAGAGACAGGAGGGACAAAGGGACCAGGAGCAGACAGGGGAGGCCAGACAGGAACGGACGAAGGACAAAGGGGAGCCCGAGGGAGCTCAGATGGTCGGCAGCCGGAGGGGCCGCAAGCAACTGGGAGGAGGGTGCAGGAGGGGACCACGACGGGAACAAGGAGACAGGACGAGGGACAGACGGAGGAGACAAGGAGGGAGTCGGAGGGGCCAACAGCAAAGGGAAGGAGAAGGGGGAAGCCGCAGCCAGCGAAGGCACACAGGCAACCGTCGCGGAGTAGGAGGCGGGACTGAGGCCGGGGGACTAGGTTACGGAGGGGGACCCACAGGCGACCGCCGGCCCGGAGCTGGAGAAACCGCAGGCGCGCCCCGAGCCCCCACCAAAGTGAGCGAGGGCGAGCCAGGGGGCAGGGCGGGCGGGACCCTGGCCCGACGTCTATGTCCCCTCCCCTTACGGGACACAGATAGGCGGGGTCCTGGTCGGGATCGCCCACGTCGAGGCGAGGGGAAAGAAGTCATAAGGAAGGTCCCTGAGGGGTCCCATACGAGCTCCTCCTCTATGGAGCTGGGAGCGGCAGTCAGGCTGTCCGGGACCTCCTCAGGGACTAGGACCTGAGCTGGGGGGACTGGAGTCAGGGCCTCCAGTGAGGTAGCAGGCGTGACTGCAGACGGTGCAGCCGGAGCCACGGGTGTGGCCGCAGGCGGTGCAGCCAGAGCCGCGGGCGAGCCGGGCTTGACAGGCAGGAGGGGCGAGCCGGGCTGGACAGGTGGGTCAGGCACAGGCGGGTCAGGCGGTGCCGTGGGCAGAGCGGTGGCATCAGCGGGCACCTCATGCGTGCGGCCATTATAAGCCTCCAAAGGCAGCTGCGCGGCTGGGATGATTGGCTGTTGTATCAGGAGGGGTTCCTCCCGACATTCAGCGTGGAGAGAGGCTTCGGAGAGAGAGCAAGCCCCCAAGAAGATTGTCGGGGCTTCTTCTCCTCCTTTTCCCTTGCGCTTCTTTCTTTTTCTTCGCCGGCTGGGACAGGTAGGTGGAGGTGGGGTTGCCTCTGAGAAGGAGAGCGGCGACTGCCGCTTCTCCTTCCATTTGCTGATGAGCTGCTGCAGGAGAGCGCGCACTTCCGCCATTGCGTGCGCTTCGGTGCGTGGGGTAACCTCTTGCAGGAGGGTCCAGCTCTGGTCAGCTAAGGCGAATAAGCCGGGGTCCTCTCGGACCTCTGGCTGCTCTCGCCAGTATGCCACCTCATGCAGCAGGATGAGCCATAGGTCTTCTTCCTGCTGCGGTGCGTCATTTGGGAGTTCTGTTATGTCACGTGCATGCAGGCAGGCGAGCGGGGAAGCAGGCGAGTAGAGCCGGTAATACGCACAAACGGGGTTTATTAAGGGACCCGGGCAGACATCGACCATCAAACATGACAATACAATGACAGAACTCGGGAATACTGACTGAGACACGGACTAAATACTCAAGACAGGCTGAACTGAACAAGCAACAGGTGATCCCAATCAGGAAGTAACACAAGGTAACGAGGGAGGCGTGGCACACACGAGGATCGGACGAGCCAGGCATGACACTTCCGTGTCTGGAATGGATGTAGAGTATTCTTGAGTCTATAAGGTAACAATAATATAATAATAAGATGACCTTGTTTTAATTGTGAAATGCGTTTGACTAAAAGAAAAATTTGTTTTTGTCTATTCTACTAGGTACTTGTACTACTGACTAGGTAAAATAGAATTGCATTACTAAAATAAAGAGACTAAAATACCATTTTCATTGACTAAAACTAGACTAAAATGTCATCAGTTTTCATTGACTAAAACTAGATTAAAATGTCATCAATTTTTGTTGACTAAAACTAGACTAAAATAGTCATGGATAATTCTGACTAAAATATGACTAAAATGCTCAGACTTTTAGTCGACTGAAACTTGACTAGACTAAAATGAGTATGGATGTGACTAAGACTAATAATAACTAAAATGACAGCTTGACACAAAGACTAGACTAAAACTAAAATTAAGACAGGTGGCCAAAAACAACTATAGGCGTGAGTGAGCTGTATTTACGTTTGTTTGGTTATTTTTAGGAAAATGCCTGTGTTTTTACTGATACATTTTATGAATTATGTGTTTTATTTTATCTAGTTCTCACGGCATGCTCTACCGGATGGATATGAATAAATGCCTGTGATCATGCAGAGATCAACTTGTGTTCATGTTCGTAATTGAGGGGAGTTACAGTGAGAACTCACACTGTTCGACACGAGGTGAAGAGATGGGTGAAGAATCGCAAACAAATTCCTCAGAGTTTCATCGATCCCTAGCATCAAACAGATAAGACTGTGCATGCACCGACAATCGTAGTTTGGGAGGTTTGCATAGTTAAGCCATTCAGAAGTAACACATTTAAAACAAGTTAAATGTTAAATAGTGGAATGGCCACGTGAATGTATTTAAGGGAGTATAAGTGCTGAAGGATAAAGTTACGGTGTTATGTACATGTTTTACGTTCAAGTTATTGCTGATTTCACCGCAGTTGGTCGTTAAGTCATTGTATGAATGACATTTAAAGGTATATTACCATAGTACAAGCAGTATTGATGTAATTTTCTAAGTGTTTAATGGAAGTATTTTAATTGTGTGTGAAAATAAGTCAATTTGCATGTAAAAGTGGTTGTTTATGACAGTTCTAGGACACTAATGATATTTAGATCAGCTAATATAATTTCAGTTATTGCTGCAATCTGTATCATAGGTGTAGAGTAACATTAAGGCTGTGCTAATAGATTAAATTAATTTAGTTACATTTCAGTCAAACAAATAAGTTAGTTAAAACAGTTCTGAAAATGGATGTGCATGAAACTAATAAACAGGACTTGGATAGTAATGATCTAGCTGTAAGGTCACAGCTGCAGTCTAAGACCTTTGATAGTGAACCTTAAGACATAAACCCACCAAGAGTGGTTGAGGTGAGTGTAGAGACCCAGGCTTCTGCTCCAGAAGGACTACGAAGTCTTAGAACCCAAAGACTTACCGAAAAGGGTCAAGAACTCCATGATGACAAATGCAAAGGGCTTCAGCATTGCTTCATGAGTACTTATGGCAAATGGAAGGATCTTGCTAAGGAAGCCAAAAAGGCACTCCGTGGACCTCTGTCCAGCGAAGGCCTACAAGAGCTCCTGACCAAGATTCACTGTGCTTCAACAGAGGTAAAGCAAGCTTAAGAAGATTTACGCCTTTGCATTCCACCTGATGGAGAGACATATAGCAGAGTAGATACTTGTGATGCTGTCTCTAGAATGATCTGGGAACATGCATGGGATCATCTTAAAGAGAAACACAAAGAAGATTCTCATAAATAACGAGCACACTGGACTGAGACTGGCTCAGTGTTCTCATCTACAGCATCTCAGCCATCCAGTTCAAGCTATAAAGGTCCAAGGACTGCAAGCAGTTCAAGCATCAGATCAAAACGTTCAAGCCTGTCCTCTGCAAAGAAGCAAGAAGCCACTGCAGATCTAGCTGCGACACGAGCCACTTTGAAGGTCTTACAAGATATAGAATGTGAGAAACAAAATCTTGCAAACCTTGAAAGCAAGAATAGACAGAGAATCATGCTACAAGAAGCTGAAAATGCTGCTAGACAAAATGCATTAGCAGAGAAGTGCTGGCAGATTGAGCGCTTGGAGACAGTTAAGGAGATGAATGCTGCAAAGGCACATATGCAGGTCTATGAACAAGATGTAGGATCCGATGAAGAGTTGTTAGATTGGTTCCATGACTGCAAACCTATACAGGACGTTCAGGCACATATCGCAAGAAGTCTTCCAGAGCTTCATGTAGCACCACCGCAACATATGACACATAGTGTGCAACCTGCAGTGATGACACAAATCGCTACCAGAGGTGAACCTGCTACTAGCGCTCATAAGGGAGATAACATTATAGTACTTGCCGAAGCAATAGCAGAATCCATCAATGCAAGCCGGCTCCCTGTACCGGAGCCTTCTGTGTTCAGTGGGAATCCATTAAAGTATAAAGACTGGAAAATGTCCTTTCAAACACTGATAGGCAGGAAGAACATTACAGTAAATGAGAAAATCTACTACCTCCGTAAGTACGTCAGCGGACCTGCAAAGAAGGCTATAGAGAGTTATTTCCTGTTAGGCACAGAGACAGCTTACCATGCGGTGTTGGACATCTTGGAAGAAAGGTAAGGAAAGGAACTTCTTTCATGATTGCAAAGGCCTTTAGGGATAAGCTTACCTCATGGCCAAAAATAGGACCCAAAGACAGCTATGAACTAAGAGAGGCTGCCAAGGAGCAATGTCTCAGATTAAGAGTCTTGAAGTCCTGAATGATTGTGGTGAAAATCAAAGAATACTCACCAAGCTGACTGACTGGTTAATAACATGATGGAATAGAAGAGTCATTGAAATTGAGGAAGAAAGCATGGCATTCCCTAGTTTCAGCCAGTTTGTTGAGTTTGTCACAAAGGAAGCTGAGAGAGCTTGTAATCCGGTAACCTCACTTCATGCGCTAAAGTCTAGTGACAGTGAAAAGGTGGTGCCACCAAAGACCCGAAGCATTGGAGCAAAGGTACTGGCAAGCAGCTCTGAGGAGAACCCAGATGCTAAAAGGTGCATCTTTTGTGAGAGACCATCTCATGGCCTTCACACATGTAGAAGGTTTATGAACAAGTCAATTGCAGAATGAGTTAAATTTGTGCAAACGAGAAAGTTGTGTTTTGGATGTTTAGAATTAGGACACCTTTCAAAGAACTGTGGAAGGAGGAGTGTCTGTGACACATGTAAAAGGAGGCACCCAACATGTAAACTGCAGAGGATGCTCGCTTCTCTCAAGAAGATCGCTTCTTAGCAATTATGCAGGAAGGAAATCAGAAGCAAGGCAAACGGTCACTGTGAAATGCCTTTGGCATTTGAGGAGGGTAGGCCGAGTCTGCCAGACAGTAGAAGATGTGCAAACTATGGTCTAAGGTACTTTGCCTCCCAAGGACGTGGTCTTTTCAGCGAAGCCTCCATCAGCTTCATTGAAAGGTACTTTTATGTGGATGATGGTCTGGTAAATATCTCGACAGAGGCTGAAGCGGTGCACTTAGGTAATGAAGCAAGACAGCTCTGCAGCGTTGGCATGCTACGGGTCCGCAAGTTCATTTCCAATTGCCAGGAGGTACTTGCATCAATTCCCAATGAAGAGTGTATTGAGACAGTACAACATCGAGATTTAACTTTAGGTGAGCCACAAATTGAGAGAGCCCTAGGTGTCAAATGGTGTGTCACTTCAGATCAATTTCAATTCAGAGTGGTTGTAAGCGAACGCCCGCTCTCTAGAAGAGGCGTTTTGTTGACAGTAGCCTCTATCTACAACCCTCTCGGCTTTGTGGCACCTTTCATTCTACTTGGGAAGCAAATATTTTTAACAAACGTTCCAAGAGAAGACTGGATGGGATGAACCACTACATGATGATCTTCGGCCACAATGGGAATCCTGGCTCTTGGACTTAAAGAATCTATCTGATGTCAAGATTCAAGAGATTCAAGAGATTGCTTTATTTGTCACATGCACAGTTGTACAGGTACAACATGCAGTGTAATTAATTTTGTCCCGATCAACCCAACCATACATATACAAACATTACAGGGGTTAGAGAGGTCAGGTAGACAGGGGATATAGGAAAAACAGAGAAAACAGAAGTACATGAGGAGAGAAGAGGCGAATAAAAAAAACAGCGCCCAGACTGTACTCCAGTAGGGAGTATAATATAGCAACAGAAAAAACACCTCAGCAACATAAGCACGTGGTCACCACACCTTACAACATAAAAAAGTCGTGACTTGCAACAGGGGAGGGAAATGGGGAGGTGGAGGTAGTCCAGCATAGACAAACAGTCATCCGGTCCTGTGCCAAGTCCAGCGCCGGTCAACAGACCCGCCTGTTCACGCTGGGGGTATGAAGCGGCGAAGGCGTGGTATGGGGGGGAGGTTAGTCCTTGGGATTGGGGGAGAGGAATGCAAGAGAGTTTCACTGCCTTGTTCCTTAGGGGGAGTTGTTGAATTCAGCAGCGGCCTTGGCCAAGGCCAGTGCTGATTAGGGGGGAGCCAAAAGCAGATTGAATATGGTTATTTGGGTTTTCGGGCGAGAAGCTGTAATTTCGCAGCTCCTCTAATGTCCACACTAGTCTCCGCCATCCAAAATCCTTTGCAGAGCCGTGAGCTTCTCTGTGATGTTATCAAGTCTGCGGTCCATAGTCACAATGATGGTATCCAATTTACGATCAAAAGCCATAGTCTGAGTGCCAACAGCTCTGCCAACTCCGTCAATCATCCCGGCCAGCCTAGTGGGGCTTTGAGCGGCTGTCACCGTTTTCTTCAATTTACGATAAACCAGGGCGATGCCTATTCCAATCAGCATCAGACCTGTAATCATGGTTCCGAATAGGTAAATATCATCGATGTCCTCCACGGACAGAGCCGCCAGACACACTACCCTCCACTTTTCCCATCCGTCCATCATGTAGGCAGCTGCGTGCGTCCCCGCAGGACAGTCAGGTTCCCCCAAACCCACGCTCTCTGCGAGAAGATGGTGTCAATTGCATTGAGAGACCAGTTGATCAAATCCATGATTTTCTTAGATGATTTTCTTAGATCCAACATTGTTACCTTCCAGCTAGTTTCAAAGAAGTCCAAAGATTCGAACTCCATCATTTCTCAGGTGCAAGTGTCATAGGGTATGGGGAATGTTACCTATGTGAGAGCAATCAACGCATCAGGGCAAATCTACCATTCTTTAGTCATGGGCAAGGCTAGAGTGGGTCCTATAAGAGTTACCACTATACCAAGACTTGAGCTGGCAGCTGCTGTTGTTGCTGTACACACAAGTGATCTGCTCAGAAAAGAGTTGGAAATAGGTGCACAGGAATTCTTTTGGACAGACTCGAAGGTTGTCCTTGGAAATGTCAGCAATGATGCGAGGCGGTTTCACGTGTTTGTGGCAAACCACATACAGCGTATTAAAGAAAGTACATGTCCAAGTCAGTGGAGATTCGTAACTTCTGAAGACAATCCCGCTGACCATGCATCAAGGGACCTTAAGACTTCCAACTGGTTTACTGGTCCAGACTTTCTCTGGCGAGATGAACTTCCCAGTGGAGATATGAAGGTGGGAGATATTGCAGATGAAGACCCAGAAGTTTGCAAGACCTTTGCACAGAGGACTTTGACAACAGAAATTTCCCTGCTTGATCGCTTCCAGAAATTCTCCTGCGGACGAGATTAGTCAAAGCTATAGCCAGGCTTATACGGCGTGTAAAGGAGCTCAAAGGCTTGACATCAAAAAGCAATGAAGCCACAAGTCTTGAAGAGAGAAAGGAGGCTGAACTTACCATCATAAGCACTGTCCAAAGGGCAACCTTCTCTGAAGAAATTCAAGGTCTTCAATGCAGGAAGGAGGCAATTACCAAAGATAAGGCCAATAGGTTGTACAAGATGATACTGCCATGGAATAAATGGAGGCTGGCTAAGGTTACTGCAGTGTATCCTGATGAGGATGGACATGTGCGAAAGCTGCAATTGCTAGTCAGTGACACAGCACTAGACAAGCAAGGAATGCGACTCACTAAACCAGTCTATCTAGAGAGGCCTATTCATAAGACAGTAAGCCTGCTTGAAGCTGAATAAGCAGCTTTGCTTTCTACCTTTCCTAATGCCTGGTCTCAAAATGTCTCATTCTGGAATATTGCATTCATTAGGTTCATTATGGGAAATCACCAGTGATTTGGTGGGAGTGTAACTGCCATTAGGGTCAGTTATGTTGCTTTAAGTTTATTTAATTAATTTAAATATAAGAATAATTTAAACATAACTGAAATCCCAGCATTATTTGATTTAAATGAAGAATTTAGTAATTAACATAATTAAAGGCATATGTTAGTAAGGATCTTTCTAGCATTTCTATAGCGGAACTAATCTTGCGTTTGGGTTGAGGTCTGGTCAGTTTTGTTGGTAACATTTTCATTTTGCTCAGTTAAGCGCAGCACTTGTTATGCGGCTGAGAAAGTATTTAAAGTTATTGTGTCTATTCATGGAGATTTGAGTTATTGTATAAGCTGCAATCATAAGTTTTCTTTCTTTAACTCCTCTTGAATTAACGCGACCAACGAGGTACGAGATTTATGTCCATTTTGCAATGGCGTGAGCGAGCTGTACAGTATTTACGTTTGTTTGGTTATTTTTTAGGAAAATGCGTGTTTTTACTGATTCATTTTATGATTTATATGATTTATGTTATCTAGTTCTCACGGCATGCTCGACCGGATGGATATGAATAAATGCCCGTGTGTCGGTATTGAAGGAAGTTACACTGTGTACTCCTCCCTTTTTCTCTCTCTGTCTCTCTCTCTCTCGTTCGCTCGCTCGCTCGCTCTCTTCTCTATACACACACAGCTCCAGACCAGCGCTCACAGCATACATATTTATCTGATGACAGAGTTTCTGTGGAGGATTTACCATAGGGTCTAAACAACTCAGAAAACACAATCGCTGGTACAACACACTGGACTTCTAAGAACAAAACCTCCTCCTTAGAAAGGTAAGCGTTACCTTTTTTTCCAGAATGCCCAAATGCTTAAAATAAGAAGTTTGCACCCTTTCACACTGTCAAACAAGAGGATGTGCATGCAAGCTATTAATATTATTTATCCATCCATTTCTTGTAACCACTTATCCTATTCAGGGTTGTGGGGTTTCCAGAGCGTATGGGCAAGGGAGCAACCCCGGATGGGGCACCAACTTATTGCAGGGCACACTTACACACCATTCATTCATACACACACGCACTTCGGTAACTCCAATCAGTGGCGTTGTTAGGCCTATTTTAAGGGGGCTTTAGTCCCACTAAAATGTTTTTAGTCCTCCCCTCCCCAAAAAAAAATGTGTGTATTTATTGGCTTAAGTCATGAATAGCTTTTTATATTATATATTAGTTGCCACCCCTAGACTCTGCCCCCATATCCATTCATCTCTACCTACACAGCTATTCAAACTTCTGCATGTTTTTGAATTGTGGGGGGAGTACCTGTAGGACACCCCAGGGCAACATGGAGAGAACATGCAAACACCACACACACAGAGTCATTGCAGCGACTTAGACCCTGGTCCCAGACATGTGAGGCAACAGTGCTACTGTGCCACTTAATATTATTTTACAATATCAAATTAATCATTCATATAGACTCAGAATGGAATTGTTAGTGCTAGAATCACCCAAAAATAATATAAAGTAACAGTAAAATTAGGGTAATAACTTGTGGTAATTCATTAGGTGCTCATGACCAGGAAAAATTAAGAATCTCTTATATTGACGTTCAACAGTAGTCCTGGTTTATTCTTATTCTTTATTCTTATGGTTTATTCTATTTGATTGATTGATTGATTGATGAAACCCTTTATTGCTGTTGCAGTACACCTTGTCACTAGTCACAAGTACCAGCGAAATATTGGCCATCAACCCGACCATACATATACGACACACGTAGGGGGTAGACAGGTCAGGAAGACAGGGGACTATAGGAAAACTCAGAGAAACAAGATTACGCGAGGAGAGTGGAGGTGAATAAAAAAAAACAGCCCCCAGACTGTACTCCAGTAGGGAGTACAATATAGGAACAGAGAAAAAAAACACCTCAGCAATAAGCACATAGTCACCACAGCTCACAACACCAAAGTCGAGACTTGCAACAGGGGTGGGGAATGGGGAGGTGGAGGTAGTCCAGCATAGACAAACAGCCATCCGTTCCTGCAGCCAGACGGCGCTGTACAAGGACCCGCTCGTTCATGCTGGGGGTATGAAGCGGCGAAGGCGTGGGATGGGGGTAGGGTGTCCTTGTGGTTGGGGGAGAGGAATGCAAGAGAGTCTCGCTGCCTTGTTCTTCAGGGGGGAGTTGTTGAGCTCAGCAGAGGCCTTGGCCAAGGCCCGTGCTGATTAGGGGGGAGCCAAAATAAGATAGAATAGGGTTGTTTGGGTTTTCGTGCGAGAAGCTGCAATTTCGCAGCTCCTCTAATGTCCACGCTGGTCCCCGTCGTCTAAAATCCTGCGCAAAGCCTTGAGCTCCTCCGTGATGTTATCCAGTCTGCGGTCCATAGTCACGGTGATGTAATCAGATCTACGGTCATTAGACACTGTGATGTTATCCAGTTTGCGATCTATAGCCATAGTCTGAGCGCCAACAGCTCTGCCAAGACCGTCAATCAATTTGGCCAGCCTAGAGGGGTTTTGAGCGGCTGTCACCGTTTTCTTCAATTTCCGATAAACCAGGGCGATGCCTAATCCAATCAGCATAAGACCCGTTATCAAGGTTCCGAATAGGTAGATATGTTCGATGTCCTCCACGGAAAGAGCTGCCAGACACACGACCCTCCACTTCTCCCATCCGTCCATCGTGTAGCCAGCTGCGTACGTTCCTGCAGGACAGTCAGGTTCCCCCGAACCTGCGCTCCTCTGCGAGAAGATGGCAGCTTTGTTTATTTATTAATTTTTTAATGCAATGGGAAAGTATAAGGGTCATTCACAGTTTAGGGGGCCTTAGATGTCCTCAGTAAAGCGATCCAATGTTTACATAAATATCGCAAAGTACTGTTTTGCCCCAGCTTCTATTATGAATGGATGCATAGCTATGAATATATCGGTACAACGACATTTGAGTTAAAATGCACTTTATACATTCTGCAGCATTTTATTTGGTGGGATGTAGAGGATTTTCACATGTCCCAGGGGTTGCTTACTTCTTCAATATGTATTTTAAATGATTAAATAAAAATTGCAAAAGAAACTACAGAAAACATTTCATACGTCTCTTGATAAGTTAGTTGCATTTTTCATGACAAACATTTTTTGTATGTTTTTGGAATTGCTGTGCACCCTGTCATATTTCGATAGCCACTACCTAACTGTCAATCATGCTTTCATCAAATGCTCATTTTAGCTCAAAATGTCCACCCTGTTTTATCTGCCCTGTAATGCTTCTGTTCTTGACAGGATGGACATACATATTAAGTCTGTCTTGATTATGTGAGCAAATGCCTATCACAATAATGAGATGTTTGAGCAGTGAGTAGGTTATGTGGGATTGCTATTCTTCCTACAGTTTAAATTACGGACTTGAAACCAACTATCACTGTGTGAATGTTCATTCTGGTTCCGAATAGTATCTTTGTACACAGTTTGTAAACTGTGGCTCATTCATTTGGAAATTATGAGGTAAACAACTAAAGAATACTGAATTTCAAAAGCTGCTTTTATGAACAAAAGTATGTGGACACCCCAATTGATCAGAGGAACTTCCTTTTTAATCCACACCCACCACTGACACAGATGAACTATTAAGTACATTGTTATACAATCTCCCACAACAAACATTAACAGCAGAATGGGTGGTTGTTTTACAGCAGAGGTTAGTGACTTTCCAACTTGGCACCATAATAGGAGGCCATATTTTCAGTCAGTTTCAAGTCAGTTCACTACCTGCCCTGTTAGACCTGTCCTGGTCAAACACAAGTGAAGTGATTGTGAAGGACAAAATGTCTGGGAACAAGTTCAACTGTGAAGTGGTTGGTTGCACAAGTGCTGATCACCCAATATCAATATCCAACCTGATTGGCAGCAAACCCAGCAATGTCCCATCATCTAATGGAAAGCTTTGCCAGAAAAGTAGAGGCTATTAAAGCAACAATGAGCTGACCTACTGTACTCAACT
Organism: Paramormyrops kingsleyae; assembly: GCF_048594095.1. Taxonomy (NCBI): domain Eukaryota; kingdom Metazoa; phylum Chordata; class Actinopteri; order Osteoglossiformes; family Mormyridae; genus Paramormyrops; species Paramormyrops kingsleyae. The sequence continues at coordinate 30,333,796 of NC_132815.1, read as the reverse complement.
GAGATGTTGGACAAGCTGGTGTCCACATAGAGTACTTTTGGCCATGTAATGTATTTTGGATCAATTTATAGTAACACATATAGAAATTAATATTCAGGTGCATTGTGAAGGAGTGCCAGTTAAGGCACTACAGCCATGTGGCACCTTCCCCTAAGGGGACGCCCACATAGCACCTGGCTGTGGCAGACAGATAGGCACTTTCAGAGGGTGGAACTGGACAGTGTGTCTGCCTAGGGGTTTGCCAACTGGGATCGCAAGGTGTTTCGTCATGTGGTGACATACTACCCAATTTGACCTTATCTGTTTAAGATCATACACTTAATCTGTGCCATGAAATTGTTACTGTTGGAAAGGTTGTGTTGTAATCTGATATAAAACAAAGAAAACATTGATAATTTTTTCTGAATATCATTCAGATTTGTCCTGCTAAATAATTTATATGCCCTAATAAAATGCCATCCACAACTATAGCTTCCTGTTATTTCATAAATATGGAGCCCTGCTGAACTGAGTCAGGCCTTTGCCCTATCATCGTAGCTGTTGTCTTCAAGTTTACCAAAATAATTTCTTTTGGCTAATAAAACATTATAATTGAATATTAAATAAATAACTAGGATAAATAATTTCAATTTATTTTTTGTTCATATATATTTTTCCTTCATTTTTGTGTGGAACTGAAAATAAAAGTGTAATGGAAGCAAATATTAGTATCATAATTTTCATGATTCACAAATATTTTCAGAAAAATAATTATATTGGGAAAGTGACACAGTATCTTTCTGAAAATGGAACTTTGTAGTACCACAGTACCATGGAAGTATTATTAATCTGTTTTGTCCATGACAGGGTGGACAAAATTGGTGGTTGAATTACAAAATTTCAGCTTACTGTTGCAAAATAAAAAGTGGTTCAGCTTGACACAGAAGTTTTCTGAGCAGACTAAATAATATAATAAGCTATCGAAAGAAACTGAAAACTAAGTACAGTTTTTTAGAAATTATGAGCTTCCAGTGGCAACCAATACTATGCTGTAAAAAAAGTGTTCTGTCCTATACTGTAAAAAAGCTGACCATTCAAAATGTTATGCAGGGTGTAGGAGAGCAAAATCCTGTTGCAGCTACAGTTTAAAGGACTTTTTTTTGCTACATAGGCACTTGTTAATATTGTACTGAAGGCCAGCATGAGATCCCACATAGACTGGGGGATACGGTCAAGTCTTTAGAGCCAATCTTGCTTAATTTTCCTTGTTCAGTCTTAACTTGTAACATGGATTTTTTAAATGGATGAGTTTTTTCTAAACGGATGTTTTCAGGGAAGTTGTCTTTAGAGCATCTGGCTCTTTTGATGTGCAGCTGAATACATGAAATTTCACGAAAGCGCAGATGGTCCTCATACAGATGTGCTAACGCTAATGCCACGGCTGCTGTCTGTATGGGTCGCTTTTTCAACTTGCAGGGCGGATAGCCCTTTGACCCTCCTCTGCGGAGTGACTTAGGGACCCTCCTTAGATATTGTTAAGTATCTCTCAGTCTTGCAGGCTAACATATATTTATCTGGAGTGATTTTTGTACCGAGACAATATAATTTGCACCCCCTTCGCCACTCTTTCACCAGCGTACTACTTCCTCAACAACCAAATTACTCTGGTCTGGCTGCTCCCATGGTGGTAGCTGCCATAGAATAGGTGAGGCTCATATACCTCATTTGCATTTGGATGTTTGCCAACCTCAGCTAAATTCCTGGCCATCAGATGCTGAAGGACCAGCCATTACTACCCTTGATGGACTTGTTTATTTTTCGAATGCGTGACGTATGACAAAAGAATTATAGAGGTTTAAAGAAACAGAGGTGAAACACAGCCTTAAGCCTTAAGTTCCTAGAAGATAGAACGAGAAATAAGATCTCTGGATTTGCAAAGGTGGATGTTTATTTTGGTCAATTTCCATGTATAGGTTTGCTGTTTCCTGTTTGCTGTTTCCTGCGTGAGCGAGACTAGTTGCTACCGCGCGAACTTTTAAACTATAACTATAACTATAACCCAAATAATACTTAGAGTTATAATTAAGCAATCGGATAAATCTTGGCAAGCTTAATAGTCTCCTGATAATCTTCCAAATCCACGACGGATTAATCGCCTCCGCCCCCGGAGTTTTTCCCCGCTAAACGTAAGTATATCACTATCGCTCCTGTCGTTTGCTCCGAGTGCAGTATGTTTAGTTATTCTTCTCCCGTCATTAGCGGTACGTTTGTCTGCGATAAGTGTAAGCTAGTTGCCAGGCTGACGGAGAAGATCGCAGACTTAGAGGGACGCATCCGGACGTTACGGGAGATTCAGGAGAGTGAGAGTTTTATTGACGCAGTGTTAGCGGCTCCGGATATGTCCGCTATAGTGAGCCAGTCTCCCCCCGCTCCGGCAGCAGGGCCTTCGCAGCAAGGCGAGTGGGTGACGACCCGGCGGCATAGCCGTAAGTCCAAACAGGACTCACACCGGCACCATTCACCCATTCGCGTTTCAAACAGGTTCTCCCCACTCAGTGAAACACCCACTGAGCCGCCTGTTGAAAGCGCTCTGGTAATCGGCGATTCTATGCTAAGAAACGTGAGAGTAGCGACTCCAGCGGCCGTAGTTAATTGTCTCCCTGGTGCCAGAGCGACCGACATCTTATCAAACTTAAAAGTGCTGGCTAAGAGTAAACGTAAGTATTCGCATATTGTTATCCACGTCGGCACAAATGATGTCAGATTGAGGCAATCGGAGATCACTAAAGCAAATTTCATAGCGGTGTGCAGCCTTGCGAGGAAGATGTCCGCGTCAGTAACATGCTCTGGCCCTATCCCTGCTAGACGTGGCGACGAAATGTACAGCAGATTATCGTCGCTGCATCGCTGGCTGTCGGAATGGTGCCCAATAAATGGTGTGGGTTATATAGACCATTGGCGGACATTCTGGGGTAGGCCTTGGCTTTTGAAGAGGGACGGTATTCACCTCACGTGGGCTGGTGCCGATCTCCTGTCAAAAAGCATAGCTCACAGTCTTAGGGCAGATTGCTAACTAACCAGAGCCAAGCCAAGGCGGCAGGCAAAACGGCTTAACCGACCGCCTGCTAGTCGCTTAGAGTCGTCACCCAGGCTTCATATTATTGAGACTGTGTCTGTTCCCCGCGGTTTTAATGTTCGTGTCTTGCAAACCTTAGAGAAATTAGACCTATTTCAACTCTGGATAGTAGGTGTAATGCAAACCTAAAACTTGGACTCCTGAACATTAGATCGCTGGCTCCTAAGACATTGCTCGTAAATGAAATCATTACTGATTCTAATCTTAGTGCCCTATGTCTTACTGAGACTTGGCTAAAACCGAATGAGTTCTTGGCACTAAATGAATCCACTCCAGCTGAGTATAGCTATAAGCATACTCCTCGACCCAATCGCAAAGGTGGCGGAGTTGCTGCAATATTTAAGACCGACCTAGGAGTGCGTGAAAATACTGGCTATAGCTTTAGTACGTTTGAATTTATTATTCTAAATCTTGCAAGCACATCTAAGTGTAGTTCTACACCTCCAATCACCATTGCCATTGTGTATAGACCACCAGGCCCCTATAGCAATTTCCTTAAGGAATTTGCAGATTTCTTAACAAGCTTGGTGGTTACTACCGACAAGGCCTTGATTGTTGGTGATTTTAATATTCATATGGAAAATGAAAGTGATCCAGTAACAAAAGCATTTACTGCCATTCTTGACTCTGTCGGTGTACATCAGAATGTAACTGGGCCAACTCATGCCTGTAACCACACCCTAGACCTGATTCTTAGTCATGGTGTCCTGGTAGAACACATATCAATTATCCCTCAGAATCCTCTACTTTCAGATCATTACCTTTTAACATTTCAAATACAACATAACTCCCCTAAGGCCCCAGACCAGAGGTACGATACTAGACGTTCCATAGCCTCATTATCCGCTGCAACTTTTCTGGAACAGCTCCCACAGTACTTTAACCTAACCTCTGAAGTGTCATGTGTAAATGAACTTGAACAGGTAGCCGTGAACATGGTAGAATCATTTCGTACCACTCTTGATCATGTAGCACCACTCAAGAAAATAAAACATAGAGATAAGAAACCTGCCCCCTGGTACTCTAACCGTACACGTGAACTTAAACAAGCTTCACGAAAGCTAGAACGCAAATGGCGGTCAACAAAATTAGAAGTTTTTAGATTTGCCTGGAAAGAGAGCCTGTCTAAGTATAGACATGCACTAATGACTGCTAGGTCTATGTATCTCTCTAAACTAATTGAAAATAACAAAACCAATCCTAAATTCCTATTTGAAACTGTATCTAGGTTAACAAAGAATCGTTCAATGTTAAACTCACAAGTCCCAGAAGCTCTTGGTAGTGATGCCTTTATTGCGTTTTTTAATAATAAAATAACCACGATTAGACATACCATCACGAGCACGCCCAGGGTTGCACACAACCACCAATCCTCTGCTAGTGCTAGTGTTATTAGTACTAATGATAACATCTTTGAATGTTTCACTCCTGTAGTGCAGACAGAACTCCTTCAGTTAATTTCCTCTTGCAAACCCACTACTAGCCTTGTTGACCCAATACCCACCAATCTACTTAAGGAAATTGCACCACTGATTAGCACTACATTGTTAAACTTGTTAAACTCATCTCTTAGTCTTGGATATGTTCCTAAATCTTTTAAAATGGCTGTTATTAGACCTATCCTAAAGAAACCAAATCTTGAACCTAGCGACTTAGGAAACTATAGACCCATCTCAAATCTTCCCTTCATTTCTAAAATTCTTGAGAAAGTTGTTGCTCACCAGCTGTGATAAACGACTTGCTTATGGCTTCCGACCGTGGCTGTATATCGCTATTATTCTTACTGGATCTAACTGCAGCATTCGATACTGTAGACCATAATATTCTTTTGGACCAGTTGGAAACATTGATTGGCATTAAAGGGACAGCACTACTGTGGTTTCGTTCGTATTTAACTGATCGTTACCAGTTTGTCCATGTAAACAATGAGTCATCCATAGCCACTAAAGTAAGATATGGTGTCCCGCAGGGATCAGTGCTGGGCCCCCTACTGTTCAATCTATATATGCTACCGCTTGGTAACATAATTAGAAATTACAGTGTTAATTTTCATTGTTATGCTGATGATACACAATTGTATATATCTGTTAAACCTAGTGACGCATCCCAGCTCTCTTCTTTAGCCGACTGTCTGCTAGACATCCGTTGTTGGATGGCAAGGAATTTCCTCATGTTAAATACTGAAAAAACTGAGGTTCTTTTAATCGGTCCTAAGGAGGCCCGCAATAAGTTTGTAAACCCCAACCCTAGCGGCCTCCCTACTCAATTTAAAACAGTGGTCAGAAATCTTGGTGTCCTGGTAGACTCCGACCTCTGCTTCAGTGCTCACATAAATAGCATTACCAGTACGGCATTTTATCATCTACGGAACATAACCAAAGCTTCGGAAGTTGCTGTCCTTTCAAGATGCAGAAAAACTAATACATGCCTTTATAACTTCTAGATTGGACTACTGCAATGCCCTCCTTTCGGGTTGTCCATCTGGATCCCTACATAAACTTCAGTTAGTACAAAATGCAGCTGCCAGAGTTCTAACAAAAACTAAAAAATTTGATCACATTAGCCCTATCCTGTCTTCCCTGCACTGGCTACCGGTCAAGTTTAGGATTGACTACAAATTATTACTATTGACTTACAAAACTCTGAATGGCCTTGCACCACAATATCTCAATAATCTTCTGGTCCCTTACAACCCTTCTCGCCTGCTTCGTTCACAAGGAGCAGGATATCTATTAGTTCCTAAAGTAGACAGGACTACGGCAGGCTGCAGAGCATTCTCTTACAGAGCTCCGCAGCTGTGGAATGGTCTCCCGGAGGATGTGCGGGATTCAGGCACACTCTCGCTATTCAAGTCTAGATTAAAAACGCACTTGTATAGCTTAGCGTATAGGAAACCTAGTTCTGGTTCCAGCTAGTCGCTCACTCCCAGTCAGACTAACAGTATGAGGTGATGAGCTGGGTGGGGATCGGTGTCATTGGCTTTGGATAAACTGAGGCGTCAGTGCTGTCACTCTAGCTCTACACTAGAGTGCTGATGTTCAGGGAGTCCCCATGCCTGTGTTCCCGCCTGTCTCTCCCTCTTTCTCATGCTGCTATATTCAGATCTGCTGGAGCCTAGACGAATATTGCACTCGATCATTTTGCTTGCACTGCCTCTGGTTTCCTCAACTCTGGCTAATACACAATTATTCTTACTTCCTCCCTCACCCCTTCTGGGGTGTGCTCCATGGAGCACAATGTCGTTGAAGAGTTTATGCCTCTGCGGCCTGCAAGACAACTACCTCCACCTCCAGCAACTACCCTCCAACCTGCCTGCCCTTGGCTCAACACGATGCCTCGCCATCCATCCGGCGGCTGTGTGTCTATTAATCCTGCCATCGTGCATCAAGCACCACGTGCCTGCACCGGTCGGCCGCTGCATTGAGACATATATTTCAACCCCTGTATTAGCTTAGTCATTTCATCTTGTCTGTATTAGCTTAGTCATTTCATCTTGTTTGTTTGACTCATCTGCCGGCCCCTGGAGGATGGGCTCCCCCTTTGGGTCTGGTTCCTCCCAAGGTTTCTTCCTCTTAGGGAGTTTTTCCTTGCCACCGTTGCCTTTGGCTTACTCAATGGGGGGTCCTTACGAGGCAGAAATGTAAAGCGCATTGAGACAATGTAATGTTGTGATAATGCGCTATATAAATAAAATTGAATTGAAATTGAATTGAATATACAAAGGGCAGTATCTGTCAGTATGCAATAGCTTTCCAGTGCAGAAACACCAGCCTTCACTGTTTCTCACATCTGTGGAGGAATGGATTTGGTGGTGTAGATCTGATTTCTCTGAAGTTAGTTGGATAATGGAGCCCCACTGCACAGGGCCTTAGTCACGCTCTCACTGATGTTCTGCATTTGTTGGCACCCGCTGACATTTCTCGTGTGTACTGAGTGTTGGGTCAGCAAGCCCTGCTTCTCCGTGTTCTGGGCACCTTGCGGTGTCATGTGCATGCAGAACCCCCAGCTGGCAATGATCTCTGTGCCACTAAGCCACAGGTTTCTTGTGTGTTTCCCTGGATGCAGAATGAACTGCCAAACCACATCCGGTACTCGGGCTCCATCTCTGCCTTCAAGAAACACCTTAAGACCCATATTTTCATGGATTTCTCTACTAACCTTATTGTTCTTTGGATGCCCTTATGTAGTGCTTATCCTTGGCCCTTGAGTAGCCTTTTTAGGTTCTTTTTTATTATTAAAGGGACAAAGACAGATGTCATCAAATTGTATAAAGGAAAGAGAACAGAAGTAAGAAAGGGAAAGAAATAATAAAATCAACTCAAAAAAGCAAGCAAAAAAATATTATAATAATGATAATTATTATTATTATTATTAAAGGGAGACTGAATGGGAGGAAGGTTATCATAAGGCCAACCAAGGCAGGCCAGGCCCACCTTGCACCATGGGCAGGCCTGAGGCATGGCAACCCCCAGGACAGCTCCCCAGCAATGACAACCCCGCCCCAAGCAAACCACACCTAACACGACCTGCTACCCCTATTCTAGAATGGAGTTTGTTTGATTTTGACTTTTTCTTGGTGTCTTGGCTGGTGAAGTCAATATTGGAAGAAAATAAGGAAGAGAGAAAGAAGGGAAAAGAGAAAGAAGAAAAAAAAGACAGGATTGCATGTACATGCAATGGTTGTGTCTGATGAGAGGTGGTGCAATTGTAAACAAAGAGAAAAATAATAAAGGTTATAATAACCACAGGGGTGGCATGGTGGGCTGTTGCCTCACACCTCTGGGACCAGGGTTCAAGTCTCCGCCTGGGTTACATGTGTGTGGAGTTTGCACGTTCTCCCCATGTTTTCCTCCATGTACTCTGGTTTCTCCCCACAGTCCAAAGACATGCTGAGGCTAATTGTAGTAACTAAATTGCCCATAGGTGTGCATGTGTGAGTGTGCCCTGCAATGGGCTAGCCCCCCCGTCCTGGCTTGTGCCCATAGCTTCCGGGATAGGCTCCGGACCCCCCCGTGGCCCAGAAGGATAAGTGGTTTGGAAAATTAATGAATGAATGGGTGAATTAGCAATAATACTGATATACTATAATAATAATAATAGTGAAATTAAAGAAAAAAGAGGGGGAAGTATGTGGGCACAAAATAATTTGCTTCAACCATGATGAACATCTTCAACCTCTCCCTCTCCCTGTTTGTGGTTTCTGCCTGCTTCAAATCGGCCACCCTGTATCCAAGTCTTCAAATATCTCATCATTGAATGACTGGCGACCAGTTACCCTGACGTCTATCGTAAGCTAATGCTTTGAGAGGCTGGTCAGGGACTTCATCTGTTCAGTGGTCCCTGACTCATTAGATCCATTGCAATTTGCATAACACCACAACAGGTCCACGATGATGCCATAGCCCTGACTCTTCATACTGCCCTCTCCCACCTGGAGAAGAGGGACACATATGTGTCATACGGCGTAGGACACGGACCAGGGAAACAGGCGAACGAGAGCAGGAACGGGGTTAAATAAAAGGGTTTAATGGGAGAACGCAAGGGCATAACAGGGGAAAACACGGCACTACTATACAACAATACAACACTACAATGCACGACACTACAATGACAGAACTAGGGAAACAAACTCTGACGTGGACTTAAATACATCGAACTAATATAGATAATTGAAAACAGCTGTGAAACACTGGGAATCGACATGAGGTTAACGAGGGGGGCGTGGCACAGGAGGAGCAGCACGATCTGGGTGTGACAATATGTGAGAATACTGTTTGTAGATTGCAGCTCAGCGTTCAACACCATTGCTCTTTCTAGGCTGGACAGGAAACTGCGGGACCTAGGCCTGAGCAGCACCCTGTGCAGCTGAATCCTCAACTTCCTGTCATACTGATTAGACTATTATCAGGTAGTCAGACTGGGCAGCATTACCTCACCCCGGCGCTCCTCATGGATGTGTACTGAGCCCTCTCCTGTACTTGCTTTACACTCAAAACTGCTCAGCTACTAACAGCTCCAACATCATTGTGAAGTTCACAGACGACACCATGGTGGTGGGTCTCATCACCAACAGTGATGAAACAGCATATTGAGATAAGGTCAACGTCCTGACACACTGGTGCCAGGAGAACCACCTCACCCTCAATGTCGGTAAGACCAAGGAACTGATAGTGGACTTCCGGAAGCAGAAAGGAGGACACATCCCCATCACCATCAATGGCACTCCTGTGGAGAGGTTGAGCAGCTTCTGTTTCTTCGGAGTGCACTTGGCAGAGGACCTCACAGGGACAATTCACACAGTCAAAACAGTGAAGAAGGTGCAGCAGTATCTCTTCTTTCTCAGGGGACTGAAGAGGTTTGGAATGAGCCCCTGCATCCTCAGGAGTTTTTAAAGCTGTGTCATTGAGAGCATCCTTACTGGATGCATCACCGCCTGGTACGGCAACAGCACTGCCTACAACTGCAAAGCTCTGCAGAGAGTGGTGCAGTGTTCTGAGAGTATTATAGTAGGTGAGCTTCCCTCTCTCCAGGACATCTACATCACAAGGTGCCTGCGGAAAGTGGGGAAGATCATCAAAGACCCAGTCACCCCAGCCATACACTGTTCAGGCTGCTACCGTCAGGCAGACAGTACTGCAGCATCCGGTCCCAGACCAGCAGACTGAGGGACAGTTTCTTCCATCAAGCCATCAGACTGCTGAACTCTGACCATTAACCATTTACTACATATTGCACATGATGCTCTTCTGCACATCATTTAACTGTACATTCTTATTGCACAACTGCATACACTTTTGTACATACTTAGATTTGTCAAATGTTTTGTTTTATATATTTCTACTTATAATTTGATTGTTAATTCATGTCATACTATGGCTGCTTTGAGAGGCTTTACACACAAGCATTTCACTCACCTGTGTACTGGTGACAACTGACGTGACAATAATCACACAAGTGATTTGATTTGATCAATAAACCTAAATACAAGTATGAACATTAATGCTAGTATACAACGAAAGAATGGAGGGAGGGAAGGGAAGGAAGAAGAAAAAAGTATTAAAGCAGGTGCTTCATAGGTAAGTATAGCAATAAGATGTTCAATGTATAGGTCCCAAACGAATAATGACAAAATAATTATACTAATAATAATAATGATAACAACCAAAGAAGATTAAATAAAATAAAATAGAATAAAAATAAATAAATAAAAAATAAAAGGGAGACATGATTGAAGTAATAGTAACTAATAAAATATGAGATGTTATAAATGCAGTGGTCAGAAATAGGGAGGTGGAGGAAAGAGATTGAGTGTGTCAATTGGTTAAGGTCAGATATGTAAAAGAAGGGACCGAGAGTGAATTCTACTGGGTGATTTGGTGATAATGGAAGCGGAGAGACTTTCCAAAATGAGAAAATAATTAAATTTCTCATTTTCCAGTTCAAAGGAATAGTCTTTTGCAACAGCTAGAGCCACGAGGAGAAGTCTGGTAGATTCCTTGTTTAAACTAACAGATGTTGTGTCACCTAGCAGGCAGAGCATGGGTGACAGAGGCATGCCGCAGCCAGGGAGAATGATAGTGAATTTGTGATTTATTAAAAAAAAATGGTGGATGGGTGTGCATAGCCAGAAAGTGTGAAAAAATGTGTCTGAGGGGTTAAATCAATCAAGCACTTTATTTGTCCCCGAGGGGCAATTTGAGGGCACATAGAGCAGTGTTAAGATCAACCCGACCATACATATACAAACATCACAGTGGGGGAAGACAGGTCAGGAAGACAGCCGCTCTACAAGCCAACCTGTCGACCGCACGAGCAGCGACCCAATCATAGGAAGAACAGAGAAAACAGAATTACATGAGGTGAGAGAGGCAAATAAAAAAATACAGCCCCTAGACCAGGGGTCTCCAACTCCGGTCCTGGAGAGCTACTATCCAGTAGGTTTTCTATCCCACTTGGCGTCTGATGAGCCACACCTGGCCCTGGTATTTACCTGAGAACAGGTGTGGCTCATCAGAAGCCAGGAAGGATTGAAAACAGACTGGATAGTAGCTCTCCAGGACCGGAGTTGGAGACCCCTAACCTAGACTGTACTCCAGTAGGGAGTATAATGTAGGAACAGAAAGAAAAAAACACCTCAGCAACATAAGCACATAGTCACTACACAACATAAAAAATCGAGACTAGCAACAGGGAAGGGAATGGGGAAGTGGAAGTAGTCCAGCATAGAACAAACAGCCATCCGGTCCTGCAGCCAGATGCCCTGGTCACCGACCTACCTGTTCACGCTGGGGGTGTGAAGCGGCGAAGGCGTTGGATTGGGGGAGGGTGTCCTTGGGGTTGGGGGGAGGGATGCAAGAGAGTCTCGCTGCCTTGTCCTTCTGGGGGAGTTGCTGAATTCAGCAGCGGCCTTGGCCAAGGCCTGTGCTGATTAAGGGGGAGCCAGAAGCAGATAGAACTGGGTTGTTTGAGTTTTTGGGCGAGAAGCTGTAATTTTGTAGCTCCTCTAATGTCCACGCTGATCTCCGCCATCCAAAATCCTTTGCAGAGCCGAAAGCTTCTCCGTGATGTTATCAAGTCTGCAGTCCATAGTCACAATAATGGTATCCAATTTGCGATCTAGAGCCAAGTCTGAGGGCCGACAGCTCTGCCAACTCCGTCAATCATCCCCAGCCTAGTGGGGCTTTGAGCGGCTGTCACCGTTTTCTTCAATTTTTGATAAACCAGGGTGATACCTAATCCAATCAGCATCAGACCTGTAATCATGGTTCCGAATAAGTAAATATCTTTGATGTCCTCCACAGACAGAGCCACCAGACACACAACCCTCCACTTCTCCCATCCGTCCATTGTGTAGCCAGCTGCGTACGTTCCTGCAGGACAGTCAGGTTCCCCGAACCTGCGCTTCTCTGCGAGAAGATGGTGTCAATTGCGTTGAGAGACCAGTTGATCAAATCCATGATTTCCTTAGTTTTGAAGAGCAGGGATGAGAGGGTCTCTCGAGTATAGACAGTAATACAGTAGACTGGACGAGACGAGAGGAGCAAAGCAGGGAACATAAGGGGAGGGAGAGGGAGAGAAGTGCGTCTGCCTCCGCTGAGAGCCAAAGCCAGGCTTAAGTGTGCACTGTGAACAGATATGAGACTATATTAATCCCATTCTAAATGTCTTGTGACCAGTGAAGTGGACTCTGTGAGTAACCTTGTATTGTATAAGCTGAATTTTTGTGTTATTGCTCATTGTGAATGTTTTTTTTTTTTACAAATTTGTGTCCATAAGTTTGGTTTCCCAATGAGAGACAAATCCTGTTCCCACTAAGAGGTTGGAGTCAGATCATAATTTGGAAGAATTTTATAAATTTTTGATTGCAGTTTACTTTGGACAGTAATTTTGAGAAAGTCTGAGATCAGTAGGGGAGTTCTACATCATTATTTCTTATAATATTTTTAGATGTAATGGAGGATTTCAGTTGAGTATATTTGAAAAAATGTTGGCTGACAATCCCAAATTTCTGAATCAAGAAGGGGAATGAGACAAAAGTATTGTTCTGAAATATGTCCCTGAGATAAGTAATACCTTTGTCAGACCAAGATTTGAAGTGAAGTGGTTTACCAGTGACAACCAAATCTGGGTTGTTCCAATTTGGGGAGTTCTTAGATGGTAGAGAGTCTAAGTGATTTGGTGGAGTTTCCACCAAACTCAGAGTCGTTGCCATTGATGAACATTTAAAACATGGGTGACTCCTAGCACACTAGCTAAGAAAAGTTGAATCAGAGATATGCATTTGATTGCATACCGTCTGCTTGATGTAAATCCATTTATTATCCAGTGGTTGAGGATTAATACATCTGATGATATACTCTAGTTGGCTGGTCAGGCAATAATGAAGGAAGTTTGGGGCATCTAGCCTGCCTTGGCATTTGGGTTTTTGAAGCATACTCAGTTTGATTCTGGGTTTTTTATTTTTTACAATAAAACTTATTAATGATTGAGTCCATGGTTCTCTACCAATTGGCAGTTGGTTGTAACAAAGTTATTGTAAACACGTAATTTATCTTTAGAAGAACAGACATTTTGATCATTTCAATCCAACCTATGAGTGATTGTGGTAGATTCATCCAAAACTGGAGATCATCAACAATAATTGTTTTGAGAGGCATATAATTTAGGGAGGCGAGTTCTGACAGCCTGGAGGATATTTTAATACCTAAATATGTAGTGTGACCAATGCACATTGGGATCGGTGTGGTAAAGGCTGTCGCATCCAACCCATTGGAGAATAACGGAAGGATAGTTGATTTGGACTAGTTAATTTAGCAATCTGATATTTTAGAGAATCTTTCAATAAGTTTGATTATTCCTTAGGTTTTATTAGGTCCCTACCTTGTTTACAGTTATATGTGTAGTGGTGTAGCTGTTCGGTAGCTCCTGCTTCAGTACTGCTTACACGTGGGCATTCATTGGAAGCTCAGCCTAGCTGCACTGCCTAGTTCACTCCTTGATAGCATGAATGTTTTGTGCTACTTACCCCTCTTGTATACAAAAAAAAACTTCTGTGCAAGTTTTTATTTTTTAAATGGAAAAAAAAATTGACTTTGTACATCGTTTTGGACATAAAGATGTACTGTATATGTACAATGTGAATGCCCAGGTGTTAACACTGCCAGATGGAACAATATGGTTGTCTGTCAAAAAGTTGATTTCTCCACAGTATTACTGTACATAACCTGCATGATTAGCACTGTGATTATTTAAAGGACAGTGAAGCTTACAATTAAAATATCAGATGGTTCAGAGGTCGCAACAAAACTCTTTTTTCTGTTATTGTGAAATGTAGACTGTGAGTTTATATAAAACTTACTGTTCAGTGTGTATATATAGCATGTGAGTGTCCTAGTTTCTGGGAACAGCACATGCTGTAACACTGGCCATTTACAGTAGGTTGCGTGGAATATCACCTTGACAGGATAGCAAAGGACAGATTCGCAATGCGAACGCTCATGTGGATTAGCATTTTTCACACTAAAATTAAGCCAGCAGTGAAACTTTATTAATCCCTGTGGAGAAATTCTCTTTGTACCTGCCCCATCTTGATCTCCATGAAACACACAGACAGATGAGAACAAGCTGGAGGGTCACAGCACAGGGTCAGCCAGTGTGGGGCATCCTTAGAGCTGAGGGTTAAGGGCCTTGCTCAGGGGCCCACAGATCTGCCAAGGCTGAAGTTGGCGACCTTATCACAGGCACAAAAACTTAGGGGCCCATTGATCTGCACAACACCCGAAAGATTAAGAGCCTGCAAATTGTACTTGCCAACTGAATCTCTGGACACCCTGGCTTGGACATTGCAGCTGGGACATCACAGCCTGGACATTTCTGCCTGGACATCACAATCTGTGCGCTTTCACAGAAAAGATGAACCTACAAAACGCACCGGGCAACTGAAACTCTGCCTGGACATCGCAGCTGAGATATCGCAGCCTGAACATCACAACCGGGCATCAGAACCCTCGGGTTAGACAGAGAACCTGGGGTTAGACAAAATCCTGGGGTTAGGTAAGACCCTGGGGTTAGGCAGAGACCCTGTGGTTAGACAGAGGGCCTGGGGGTTAGGCAGTTGGATCAAGGCTTTTCAGAGTTGTCAGAAATAGGGGGGGTGGGGGTATGTGCACCCCCCCCCCCCCCCCCCCAAAATATCAGTAGACATTATCACTGTCATCCTGTCACTCTTAATCCTTAGTCACTCTTAATAATCACACTTCATTCTCATTGAATCTGACTTTCACTCTCTACAACTTTCACCACATCCTCAGTAATGTCACAGATAATGAACAGATATCTATTTAGGGCGGAACAATATTGGAGAAAAAAATTACATTGTGATATTTTATCATATGGATCAGTTATCTTTTTAAGTTATGTTTATTTGTGAAACTTTACCCCAAAACAGTGGTAGTCTTATTTTAAATAATGAAATCTTTATTATTTAAAAATTATTTTAAAATCTTTCTTACATCGCATCTTTTCACAGTGTGATTATTGCACGTGTGCCCACCGTGATGTCATGATACACATTGTGCCCCTGCGTCACCAAGGCAAATTCCCCCCACGTCAAACTCCCTCTGACACTGCTGAGGCAGTGAATGTTGTGTGTGACTCCTGCTGCAAGCTGCATACCTGTTCGAGTTTGGGCCCAGACACAGCAGAGAGCAGGACGTGGAGGAGGGAATAATGCAAAATGCTGACTGCATGGCTGCCCCCCCTCCACAGCTTGGTCTGAAGCCCCTGTCCTCTGTCATAGCTTAATGGAGGGCTATAGACTCCCACAGTGATCTGCACCTCTCCTCCTGCAGCATGACAGAGGTGATGCGCTCCTGCGACTCTGCCATGGAGGACTTCAGTGCAGCTCCTGGGGACCAGAGCATCTCCTTCCAGGTAGCCTTAGTACGAGCTGCCTGACATTACTCAAGACATTACCAGAAACCAGAAACCCACCTAGGTCTGGACTCTACTTGCTTACTAATCCACATCCTGGTGATTGGTTGCGTGTTTTGCGTTAGTACAGATGTTGTTCCCAAGGTGATTCTTGGGAACAACAGACACTGTTCATCTTATTGTCCTTGAATAGCAGTCCTGCTCATGAGCCTTTGCCTGTCCCCCAGCCCCCAGTTGACTCCCCCTCTCGAGTTCAGGTCTTTCCCGATTCCCACGAGAGGTACCCCAAGCTGTCCAAGCGGCTGCCTTCCATTGTGGTGGAGCCTACTCAGGGAGGGGACGTGGAGAGCGGGGAGCTCCGCTGGCCCCCTGACGACCTGAGTTCCACCCACTTCAACCCAGCGCCCCCCCTGCGGCCCCCTGCCACAGGTATTCTATTTCTGTTCCATCACTGGGGCACCACGCTGATACTGTGACTGACAAATTGTCAGGGGGCTCTCTGCCAGAAAGGCAGGGAATGTAAGTGACAGGGATGTATACACAAAGGTACTGAAAGCTGATTGGACCCCGGAGTGCCCCCCCTCCTTTGTCACTCACCGATTCAAAACAAATCATTGGCTAATAATATGGTTGGCCCCTCTGTATGAATTATTGCCTCTCTAATGCCGTCCACCTTAAAAAAATCATGCAATCATGCCTCAATGATCAGGTAAGACTGTGTAATAGTCTCAGCCCTTTTAGCTAATGATGAATACCATCAATACTCTTATGCTATGTCACAGGTGTAGCTTTATTATTATTACTGGGCAAGGGGCTATCGACATTGTTTCATTCCTGGAAAAGGGGCCATGTGGCTCTGCTTCTATACCTGAAGTGTGACAGATAAACAAGGTGACTGGGTCAGGTGACCTTCATGTAGATTTATGTACATCTGTTGTTTGTAAATCAGAGTACAGGTGTGTGGTCTGATGAGGAAATACCTATATGGGTACCTGGATGAGGACAGGATTTCACATTATTAGCGTACAAAGGTTTCTTCATTAGCATAACTAGTTTTATATTCAGGTTAGTTGGGCTAAACTGGGATGTCTACAGAGCTGAACAGGTCGAATGGCGGATACTGTGCCCAGACTAAGTGCCAGGTCATGGTGACCAGGACTGGGGGGTCGTTGTCGTTCAGGGGGCTGATACCACCCCCACAGTCAGGCTCAGGTAGCTTAGTCATGACCGATGGGGCACTTGAAGTCCCCATCCTCAACCTCTCTCATCGCCATTCTGCCTCTCTCTGGCCTAGGGGGGGAGCTTTTTCCCACCTCCCCAGAAATGGACAGGCCCCTGGGCGAGGACTCTGACTGAGGGCCGGGCATGGCGACACTCCAGCATTCACTGTGAATACTTACGCAGGGGCGTGAATGCAAACAAGGGCTCATGTCCAGGTGCCTAATAGGGTGTCTAAGGCCTTGCTCTCGTATGCCTGGGACCCCTTTTGGCAGAGACCCCCTGTTATGTTTTGGCAGGGTATAGGAGTGTAAAAATGTCCTCGGCAGCTCAGGCGTGCCAAATTCTACTGTACTCGTATCTACTCTATTTATAATAGTTTTTTTAGTGCAGACCTACATCTGTATAATCAGCATAGCTGTTTTTCAGACTTTGTAAATCTGTTCTGAGAGATTGTACACTGAACTAGATCCCTAGTATCTTATAGGCACATTTTGCAATATGACATATATAATTTATGTGTTTAATGTATAAATATGTACTCTGTTAAATATTCATTTGTCCCTTTATAGTATTCCTTGATATACGTAAAAATACTTATGTTGCATACGGTGTTAATTATAATTTTCTAAGTATCATGGTAGGTCCAACAATAGAAATCTGAATCCTTGCTTTGCAGCCTGCCACATAAAATGCCAATAACTCTAAGCTCTCTTAGTACAACTGTAAAGTTTTTTGTCCAGTAACACTCCAATAAAATTTTCCCTTGAAACAGCTTGTAACTTTCATCATATTATATGATAAGTTGTGGCCATATGATATATACGTTTCTTAATAGTGTTTCTGTGGCTGCATGGTGAAACTCTGCCAGCTATGGCTTTGGTGTGTCCACTCATCTCCTCAGTCATACTCTCATGCTATGGATACCACTGACTTCTGCAACTATTTGGGTATATACTGTAAGACAAAACCAGTGTCTGCTTTTTTTAATCATTATCTGCTCTTATAGTGCTTTGGGATGAATGCCTTGTGTGGATGTAGGAGGTGAAGTCTTCTTACTGTCAGTTTAAACACATTATAAGAGCTTCGGTTCCCAAGCCATCTCATTCAATGCACATCTTTCACATGATACTCCAGTGATACATTTCAGGTGCTCTGAGTCTTCAAACCTGCACCATATCCTCATGTTAATGAACTTTCCCCAGTGTCTTTGGTCTTCTGTAGGGCCTTTCAGAGCATCAGCCTCCTGACGTCACCTCTGTGAGGTTGGCATGGAGACTGCTTGTTCTGCAGCCATCACCTCCGGAACAGTTGGGATCAATGGTCATACTGAAGGGCCTAGGGATGATTTGATTGCTTTGTCTGCCATGAGAATCAAACCCACAAACTTCTGGATATGGGATCAGACCCCATACCAGCTGAGCTGCACCACACCTTTACCTAAGCTGTATCTATGCTCGTGTGACATCTGTGAGGCCAAGCCTCTTCAGGAGAGACTCCATTCACCACACAAAATCTTGCATAGAGAGTCAGTGGAGTCAGACCAACAGTCACAATAAGTCAGTTGAATGCTTCACTTTGGGTACTGGGTCCATTTGCTCATCTTTAAATATCGCCATCATGTAAAACATGGCAGCTATTTGCCAATAGTCACAAAGGTGACAAATTAGAACATGGCAGCCCTCTGCTATTGTAATAACCAGGTGGAGGTGAAGGAGGGGCTATGAGGCAGGAAAGTAGAGGAAGAGGAGCTGCAGTACATGGGACATTTGGAAATGCGATTCCTCTGCTCTTATGTCAGCACTTTGGCTTTGGCACTGCAAACTGATGCTTACAGGACTATGCCGAGTGCACCCCTCTGATCTTTTAAATATTCCAATGTCCTGCAAATGCCTTTCTATACGTCAGTCTGACCCACTCAGACACCCATCTATGTGGGAGGGTTTTGGTTTACCTGGGGGTCTCAGATTCTCAGCCGCCCACAAACTCTCAATAAGAATATGAACTAGGCTTTCAGTATTTTTTTTAATGCTTTCAATATTTTGCTTGCTATGGGATATTGCAGGCTTTAATACCTTTCAGTATGTGCTGCAGATAACCACAATCCTAGATGGATACTGAAAATTTGGAGGATGGATGATTCCCAGAAGAGCCATAAAAACCAGTTAGGACCAGGTGTGAAAGAAGTCATTATACAGGAGAAAACATAGAAGCATACACTTAAGCACACAAACAATTGAAATACATACACAGCTCCCCTCTGGACTACAGTCCTCGAATAATTAAAAGCATTAAAATGAATCCACAGAAAGCAATAAGATTGATGTTTTCCTGCATGTTGGTGTTGGAATGGAGTCTGAATGGAACAATGTGAGTTTTTTCTGGTAGCTGGAGTGCCAATCCTGCCACCAACCCCCAAATTATCCCTGCAAATTGGAGGACCTCCTTGCAGGGCTAGATATAGATTAACGTCATACCCAGGATGTAGCAATTGAAGGTTAAAGGCCTTGTTCAAGAGCCCAGTGAAGTAGGATCACTCCTGGCATTCACTGGATTCAAACCAGCAACCTAAAAAATCCATATAAAAATTGTAATTAGCACCTTTTAATGGGAAGTGTCTCTGTGTAATTGCTGTGACAATGCTGAGAATGGAGGTGCATAGCAGGCTGCTATGGGAGCTATCCTCTAAATTTCCCCCTCCTGCCTGGCAGGGGCACACTGCACTCCCTCCGCAGCATGTGAATCTGCAGCATTTCCATTACAAACACCAGTATGATTTCTGCCATCGTCTTGCACCATTGCACTTTTCTATCCATTAACTCTTTGTTACATGTCCGTTACCGTTTAAGCTTCCTCAGCCCAATTTGGAGACCTCCCTTCCTGCATATGTATTTGCATGCCTAGTAAATGACAGCAGTACATCCATACAAGGATTTGCATTTCTGCCTGGTTTGGTTGGGGACAGGAAATTGAAATGCTTTCTGCTGCTGCTACTGTATTTGCACCTAGAGTGGGTTATATGAAAGGGAGGGTTATGGTGGTTATGGTCTGGGGGGATCTATGGCAGCACATCCTCTGGATGTGTGGGTGAGGCTGGGATTGTGTGACCTCCCACATACCGGAGAGGGGGGTAGTATTTATAGGAACATTAAAAGTACCTTCAGCTGCCCGCCATGTCTCACTGTTGATGTCAAACACCCCCCATTAACCTTTTGTTTGCATAAGGAGAGCATCGCCACCCTGGATCGCTGCCATCTGACTGTAATTATTTCATCCTTGCTGTTTAAATCAGGCGAAGATGGGTTTGTGAGAAATTTATGAACTCCTTTTCTTGTTTTATAAATAGCCCAACATTAATTACAACACAATCACATTACAAAGACAGCATGCATATAGTATATTAAATAAAATCTTAAAAAAAAATTGTTATGCCATCCTGCATCTGTTGTTCGGACTAGATTGCAATAATTTTTTTTGTTTATCATTGTTTTCTGAGTTCGCAACTGTGTTAAAGGCAGCACTTGTATTGTGTTTCAGAGGCAGGGTATTTGCATAACCAATTAACAAAGAAAGCATTTTAAGTCCCACCCCAAAGTACCAAAAAAGTACCCCAGTGTAATGACAGGCTAGAACGGAGGAGGCAGACCCCGGAATGCGGAAGCAAACTTGTTTATTTAATAAGCCGGGAGCAGACAGAGCCAAAGGGATGTTCCAAAATCGTAGTTGGGTCACAGGTGGTGGTCGGGAGCCGGGGGGGTCAGTCCTCACATGAGTGTTCAAGGCGTATTCTGCCCACAAGAGGTGGGAGGCCCATTCTGTGGATCTGTCTCGACATAATAACCGCAGCAGCTTGGACACTTCCTGGTTAGTTCTTTCTGCCAACCCATTGGATTGGGGGTAATAGGAGGAGGACAGGCTCAGAGAGATATTAGGCTTAGAACAGAAAGCATGAAATACTTGCAAGGAGAATTGAGGACCCCAGTCAGACACTATGTCTTCTGGGATACCGTAGTATCGGAAAACCCAGGCAAGGAGAATCTCGGCCAGCTCCATCGCCATCGGGAGCTTCAGGAGAGCAAGCAGCCGACACATTTTTGAGAAGTGATCTACCATGGTAAGGATGACGGAGTTTCCCTTTGAGAGGGGAAGATCCGTGATAAAAATCCATCGCCAGATGTGACCAGGGATGTGACGGGATCGGTAGAGGGTGAAGGAGCACAGCAGGTAGTAAGTGCGATGCCTTCAGCTGGGCACATTCCGGACAGGAAGCCACGTACCATCCAGGCCACCAGTACCGTCGCACCACCAGCCAGAGCGTCGCGGAGACTCCCGGGTGTCCGGTGCTCTGTGAGGTATGGACCCACCTGAGGACTGCATATAATATAATATGCATATAATCTTCCAGGTGGGCATCCGGTAGGTGGCAGCGTGCGTTCGTTCGCGGTTCGGAGGGTCTCCTCCAGGGACCAGGAGATGGTGGCTGCAAAACAACTAACAGTTATTAATTAATACATTGTATGCATATTACATTCCATTGGGGCAATACATTAAAGCTTAATGCTAATGTATTAAATGTGACGAAACATGTAATCAAGCAATTCAGCATTTGCTTTGTCCCACGGTGCACTGCCTAAAACACATTTTACAACTTATTTATGGATTAACATGTGTTATCAATGAACTGTCAACATGTATGAAATGGAGCAATGTCATGTAGTATGGATACAATGGAATAACTGATAACTGTTAGAGAGAAAGTGATCTTGAAAATCCAAGGGGTGTGCATTGTTCCCCAGGTTCCCCTGATCAATGCACACTTCATAGGACATGGCTGTCCCATTTTCTTTCAGAGCTATTAACCCTTAAGTGCAGGGGTGCCCTGTGTAGCTTAGTTCTTTCCCTGTTCCACCATAAATGATACAGCTCAAGAGCTGTGTGGTAATTAGCACAAGGAGTTGAATCAGGTGTGTTAAATGAGGGGAAACCCAAAAATGTGCAGGGTTGATATGGCCCTCCAGGACTGGAGTTGGGCACCCCTGGTTTAGTGCTTTGCCCCAATGGCATGTAATATGGATACAGCATACTAATTAATAACTTAGAGAAAGTTATTCTGAAAATGCAAGGGTTGTGCATTGTCCCCCAGGTTAACTTCATAGGACATGGCTGTCCCATTTTGTTTCAGAGCTGTTAACCCCTTAGTGTGTTGCCCCATTGCACTTTAAAATGGATGCAATATAATAATTAATAACTATCACAGACAAAGTCTGAAAATCCAAGGGGTGTGCATTGTTCCCTGTAGTCCACTGATCAAAGCACACTTCACTAGATGTGCCTGTCTTGTCTAGTTTTAAAGTTATTAACCCATTCATGTACTGTCCCATTGCACATTATACGGATACCTTCGAACATTCAAAAATTAATTAAAAATCATACATAAAGCAATCTGGGAAACAAAGGGGTGTGCAACAGTCGTCATGAGCCAAAAATGCTAAACCACCATGCCATTACAGCTGACATTATTATATTATTATATTATGACACTATTATATTGGCTATTAACACGATTTTGCACAAATCACGAAATGGTTTGAAGCGCAAAAATAATCGGTGTGCATCGTTGTCTGTGTACTGTACATCACAATTCTGTCATTAAAAATGCCGCACCTTACTACCGTTAAATGTTATTAAAGCCAGAAAACTGAATATCAAATATGAAGCTAACTTAACCGCGGTGCCCCAGGTAAACTTGACTTAGCCCCTCATCATTTAGCTAGAAAATTCCCTGGTCAGCGTGTTGGTGGAATAGCGAAGGTTACTGAACTGGATGGGTTGGTGACATTTTATGAACACGAAATACGTGTTGCATACATCAATTCCTGATAAAAGTACACTATTACAGAACTGCAAAGATGCAATTCCAAGTTGTAAACTGGCTCCGGAGCTTCCCGCCATGTTGCGATATTCTGAAGCGTCATGGAGTGGGCGTGCTCAGATGGTTAAAGGTGTGTTCACTCCAAATTCCAGCTGACCAATAGACGTGTAAGCTGCTCAGGCCCGCCCACCCATTAAAACAGTGCCACAAATCAGAAGCAAAAAAGCATTAATTCAAAAGCAAGGAAAAACATTCCAGAAGCAAAACAAATTAGAGAAGGAAAAAATGATTTTATTCGACTTTTTTGATATTTAAAATACATATTTTCATTCTGATACTTAATAATTTGTTTGCGGTTTTCAAAATTTTGATTAATACTTTTGGCACAAAATTAACTCCATAGGATGGAGCTAGAATGGGCGTCGCCCGATCGGTTGATGTTTGCGGATCATACTGCCAGGAAAGAGCATCTGCCTTGATATTCTTGGAACCTGGAAGGTACCTGGTGGTGGGAGATGTTGATGGTCGAATTATACCTTGTGCCAGGGCTTCACGGATATATTCCTCCATCGCAGCTTCCTTGGTGACGGACAAGGGATAGAGCCTTCCTTTCGGGAGTGGTTCTCCTTCAGTGAGGTCTATCGCGCATTCTCACAGTCCCTATGTGGTGGCAACTGGAAGGTGTCGTGGAAGTCCACATAGTCCTCGGGAATGGAGGTAAGGTCCTCTGGGTCTGGGCTTTCTACTAGAGATGCACAACAGGGTACAGTAAAACACTGAGAATAACATTGGGGAGACCAGGCCACGAGCTCCCCAGATGACCAGCAGATACGGGGATCGTGGTCCTGTAGCCACAGGGGAATGATGGGATCTTTAGTGCAAGGAAGAATCAAAAAGGTTAGAGTTTCGGTATGAAGGATACCAACCAGCAAGGTGACAGCACGATTGATGGGTGATTCTTCCTTTAGGCAAGGGCTCCCCGCTAACTTCTAGGACCACGATAGGATTGGTGAGGGGCTACAGTGGTATACATAACTTCTGCGCTAAAGTCAGATCCATGAAGTTGACCGCAGCTCCGGAATCAATCAGGGCCTGTGTGGATTGCGACTCCCCTGTGAATGCAACTTCGACGAGTAATGTTGATTGTGCCTGCGAGATTCACAAAAAGATGGAATGGCCTACCTTGGTGGATGGTTCAGAGCGAGAGGGACGAACAGGACAAGAGTGGAGGGTGTGTCCAGGTTTGCCGCAGTACAAGCACAACCCCTGGATGGTGTGGCGTCTCCACTCGGTTGGGGTGAGAGGGGATCTTCCAAGCTGCATAGGTTCGGGACCCTCGACAGGAACGGGTCCTGGTAGTGCTAGCAGACGGGAACGCCGGCGACGGCGTTCTCGGAGGCTGTTATGCAGTATGATGGACAGCCCGATTGTTACGTGCCGTAAGTTCTAGGAGGAGCCCTGCCGACTCTCCGGACCTCCCTCCCTCGTCGCCATTCGCCGGCTGCATCTTGGCTCCGCCTTGCTGACCAGATCCCGCCCACGGCTCCTCCAATGCGTCGCGCGTCACTTCCTGGTTCCGGGAGCTGAAAAGCCGACAGGAAGACACCTCAGGAGCTCTGCTCGTTTTGGTTTTTCTGTGATTGGTTTGCTTATTGTTTTGATTATATGTGTATGACTGGTTTTGGCTTCTGGACTACGACTTTCGCTTCTTCCCTCTCTGGTACTGTTGCTCTGATTTGTTTGATTTGCTGGTTTTCTGATCTCCCGCCTGTCTTCTGACTATTCTTTTGCTCGCCCTTTGGATACCGTGTCTCGGCCTGTGTGTTGTCTGTACATGTCTTTTTGGTGCGTAAGGAGTGACTGCCATTTTGTTTTGCGTCCGTGGTGTTTACTGTGTGTTTTGGATAGGGAGCCAGGTTTAGTCTTTGTCGTTTTGTTCACTTATTTTCACTTAGGGATTAGCTCAGTTTGGGACGTGCTCATTAGTTGTTTTGATTGTTATTTTTGGCGTGGGTCACTCCCGAAGTTCGTTGCACCTCCTGTTTGTGAACGTGTTGTGAAAAATAAAAAAACCATAAAAAAAGATCCCTCCTGTGTCCCTTGTTCCCGTTCCCTTATTCCCTGGTTGTCTTGTCTTCCCCTCTCCCTCTCCTCTACCTTTCTGGCGGTCCCTGACCCTAGACAGGGGATCGTAACACCGATGAAATCCTCGAAGGACAGTGCGGAGCCTCTGGACATTAGTTAGTCCTGAATCTCAGGGTTAAGGGCACATTGGTACAGTATAATATACGGATGCAGTCCTCTGGCCAGCATAACCAGGCCGTAATGGTCCGGATCTCTAGGGAGAATTCCGCTACGGTCCAGGAACCTTGTCGGAGGTCTACCTGACGCTGCGCCCCACAGCGGGGTGATGGAAAATCTCCTTGAAGGCTGCTTGAAAGTCTTGAGCCAACTCTAGAAGGGGGCTGTCATCGGACCAAAGGGCGGTTGCCCAGTCGCGGGCTCGGCCCGTGAGCAGCGAGATGATGAACCTGATACGTGCCGTTTCCTCGGTGAAGCGATCTGGATGCTCCTCGATGTAGAGGCCACACTGCATGAGAAAGACCCAGCAGTGGTCTGGGTTGCCATCATATTTTTCCGGCATGGCAACCGGCACCGGGCGAGAGGCCCGTGGAGGGGAGTTGGTGCTCCGTGGGGTCCATTCATTTTGCCGAAGTATTCGGTAATGACAGGCTAGATCGGAGGAGGCAGACCCCGGAATGCGGAAGCAAACTTGTTTATTTAATAAGCCGGGAGCAGACAGAGCCAAAGGGATGTTCCAAAATCGTAGTCGGGTAACAGGTGGTGGTCGGGAGTCGGGGGGGTCAGTCCTACACAGACGGACGAGACGGGATTCCGATGGGACAGGAGGAATGGGACCGATGAGGGAGCGGATCAGGACAGGGCAGGTCGGCAGGGCAGGCAGGCAGGAGAGGGGAAGACACAAGACAAAGAAAGTGCTTGGTATGGCACATTAGGAAATGGCAACAACTGCATGCTACGTCTGCCAGTGTTAAATAGTGGAGCGATCAGCTGTTGATCGCCTGTATGTGCTTGGTCCCGCCCGAGTGGGCGTGACACCCAGCTGGTTTGGTACTTTTGGTACTGGAACGTTTGGTACTGGAACTTGCCCAGAAGTCAATGGAAAAGGAAAAGTACCAAAAGTACAGTACTTGGTGCAGTGGAAAAGTGCCCTTAGCCAACCAATCTGCAGATTATCCTCACAATAATCAATTTAGATATTGTCACAGTAAAGATCTGCCCTTCGTTATATACTTCAAATGTGACCAAAGCAGATGGCCTCATTGAATGAGCATCACTGGAAATGTGACCCTGATCAATGCTCTATATAACTTGCAAACCTGCAGACTCCAAAGGACCAAAGTCTCCTCAGGAAGTAGAGGCTGCCCAATCCCATTTTGTATAGGGCCTCTGTGTTCACAGCCCACTCCAGCTTGTTATACTTCTAGGTAGCTATATGTGTCCACCACTTCCACATCCTCTCCATCAATACAGGGGGATTTTTGATCTCCTGAAACCAACCACCATCTCTTTGGTCTTCCCAATGTTGAGCTGCAGCTGGATTTTATTGCACCACTCAACAAAGTCCTTCACCAGATTCCAGTATTCCCCCTCCTAAGTAGGCAGATTGATGCTTCCGTTGAGTATGACTGGCTACAAAAGGAAGCAGACTGAGGCCTCCACTATGGATATGATTGGCTGTATAAGGAGGCAAATTGAGGCCTACTCTGCATGTGATTGGCAAGATAAGGAGGCAGATTGAGGCCTACTCTGCATATGATTGGCTGGATAAGGAGGCAAATTGATGCTTGCTCTGCATATGATTGGATGGATAAGGAGGAAGATTAAGACCTACTCTGCATATGATTGGCTGGATAAGGAGGCAAATTGATGCTTGCTCTGCATATGATTGGATGGATAAGGAGGAAGATTAAGACCTACTCTGCATATGATTGGTTGGATAAGGAGGCAGATTGAGGCTTGCTCTGCATATGATTGGATGGATAAGGAGGCAAATTGAGGCCTGCTCTGCATATGGTTGGCTGGATAAGGAAGCAGATTGAGGCCTCCACTGCATATGACTGGCTGGATAAGAAAGGCAGCAGTGCTGTCACCCTCACAGCCTGTGTGGTGATGAACCCTGTTTTGGACCCCAAATGTGACTGAAATCACAGCCTTTGAGAAAGGTTGCACTCTACAATCTACAACAATAGCTATCATGAGCGTAACTGGTGTTAGTATGACTAAACTTGTTTAATCCAAGTTACTTTCTCAAAATCACACCTGTGTTTTTAATGTGCTATTTGCCTCAATTGCATGTTGTTGTGGCATCTGCTAAAGTAAAAGTAAAGTTTAAACATTAAGCATGTTATATATTACATAAGGGGCCTTATATCTTCTCAGTAGCGAAGGAGGCGAGGGAGCCCATCACAGCAAAATTTATCAAGGGGGACAACCCTCCCTCCACCCCCAGCTCGTAAATTTTATGAAGTGCCCCTTCTGACAATAGGTGATCATGCAAAATCCACAACAATTTACAGAGAACCCTGCCACCCCAGGTTGGCAAAGTTAACCGGGGGCCCTCCCCATTCCTGTCAGCAACACCTGCTGTGAAACTCCCTTGCCCCGGTACCTTCTGTCAATAGTAAGACAAGCACATTTCTATGAAGCATATTGTTTTGAATCATTTGATCTTTCTGTTGTTAAACTAGCAATTGTGGGGTCAGAGAATGAATGTCTGCTCGTTGTCTTGTGTCTACATCTGCATGTTTGAGGGTCACTGACCCTGTGTGTGTGTGTGAGAGAGAGAGAGAGAGAGAGAGAGTGAACATACATAGCCAATAAACCTGATTCTGGTTCTGTTTGAGGCTCAGAATGGTTGTTGTGTTTCCTTTCTGCTCAATTGTTGCTCATTACTACTATTACTACTATTTTATACATTTTATTCTACTTCTCATCATAGGTTTTATTGTAGGGTTTCCTTGGCTTTTCATACTAAGAAGTGGTGGCCTGATTGCTCACAGCTGACTTTTGCAAGCAAACAGTAATGGAAGGGATCTGATCCCCCCACTCACTCCTTACACCAGCAGCCCACTTTCAGGACCCTGTTTAGCTGGGGGTGCGGTCTCTGACAGCCCCTTCTCTTTCATTTCCATACCTATCTATCCAGCATATTTGGAAAGCAGGATTATCCATTGGTTGTGAGGATGAGGTGGGATGCAAATGCAGCTATTTGCATGTACCCAAATGGCATCAGGCTGCCACATGTCAGAGCCTGTGGACATTACAGTGGACAATGGAGCTACACAAAGTGGCTATATTTGGATCATGATTTCCTGCAGTTGACTCATGGGCAGAGAGATTAGCAGCCCTGTAGGGCAGCACTAGTGCCTCTAGAAGGGTGTGAAACTGGGCACAGTGCCACATGGCGGCAGAAGTAATGAAGGTGCTGAAATGGCTGACTCCCACAGCTAAGGGGCAAGCCAGTGTTTATAAATGACCCGCCTATTGTTGCGTCTCCAATGGCAACATGACGGTGTGGCTACTCACCCTATGCCAAATGCAAAACGTTCTCCAATATCAGCCTAATCCAGGGCTAGACATAAGGATTTAGGAGGGCACAGCCACTTTGGCCTTGGCTATTCATATTTTTTCTAGGGCACAAGGCCATTAAGCCTGGGCACAAGGCCAAAATTACTGTAATTACCAAGTTTAGACAACCTACGCAATACGACCTTCGATTTGAGACAGAATATATATATATATATATATATATATATAGCTTTATTTCAAAAAACAAAATCCAACAATAAAGGAGCCGTCAATATTTTTGTATTTGTTTGCTCAGAACACCCGTATTCTTTTAGTGTACATGACGATTGACTTGACGTTCGTTTTTTGCACACTGCACGCTACCAGTCCTATATCCTCCCAGCAGTGCTTGGTACTTCTCTGAGTCAAATCTGCTCTGCCTCGGCAAATGTTTTTTTACAACACCATCTGACACTTACCTGAACGAAGTAGATAATTTGCAATATTTTGCGGCAGTAGCCGCGAGTTCAGCTTGCTTTCTTTTACGTTCTCGATCTTTGCGAGGCATGGTGACAGCATAAGCAGCAGACGACAACTACACGATGATTACCGAAGAGGACACCTATCTGTTATTCGGAAACCGTCGGATGGCTTTTCCAATCAAAAACGTAACCCCCGATGATGCACCATTGTCATTGCTGTGGCTCCATAGTAGGCTGGACGATACATACCGTACCAGCCAATCATGCGACGAACACATGATCGTATTAGTCCAGAATTCATTGCGGTTCATTCAGTAGTTGGGAATTACGAGATGTGCGGGTCGACCTCGTTTCTCGTATCGAAGGTTGGGTTCGGGTTCAGTACAGATGCATCGATTGTTGACGAGGTAAAGTGGACCGTGTCGTGCGCAAGTCTTTTGTGTAATGAACGTTACTTTCGGTAAAAAGGGGGCATACGGCCAGACAAACATTAAAGGCAGGCCAATCTTGGCCGTAAGGTACTTCAATTTTGAGGAGGTGTGCGGCCAATTTTGAAAGGCACGACGGCCATTGGCCGCGGTGCCGCGGCTTATGTCTAGCCCTGCTAATCAAATTACTGAGTGCCATATGAGTGGCAACAGCAAGGGAGCAGAGAGCTGGAGACACTAAGAGCAGAAGGATGATGACATAACTTTTGCCTCCATAGCAACCACATACAAATCCAGGGTGCTTTATAAAAATGCAAATAATCATGCTCAGATCAGAGAAAGACATGAAGATTAAAAGCCATCAGCACTCAGAGCACTCAGAAAAGTTCAAAATATGCTGTATGTTCACTGTCAAAGTCATTGTTTTGGTGTTTCAGTCAGCATTTTTTTCATATTTCTATAATATTTCAGCGAGTTATGAACTGAAATACACGAGATAGATACGCAGCATCGCCGACAATGCTGTCGACTCCAGAGGGTTCATTTTATTTGATATTCTGTACTTTGGTGACATAGTGGTGCAGTGGTTAGCACTGTTGCCTGGCACTTCTGGGACCAGGGTTTGCACAATCTGCCCTTATCATCAGGGGGATTCCTCAGGGTACTCTGGTTTTCCCCACAGTCCAAAAACATACTGAGATGAATTGGAGTTACAGATGTGACTGTAGTTCTGCTAATATGAATGAATGATGTGTGAGTGTGTCCTGTAAAGGGTTGGCGGCCCATCTTAGGTTGTTCCCTGCCTTCTGCCCATAGGATCCGGACCTCCTGTGACCCTGAATAGGACATGCAGGTACAGAAGATAGATGTTTTATAGACATTTTGTATCTACCTCATAGATACTCTATACTTATAATTTTGGCATGCTTTTACATGTCAAATATATGTTTAACCAGTGTAGTGAAAATATACTAATTTCCAGTGATTGTAGAGAGAACATCTTCTTATAGGATGTGTGGTACTCACCGCATGAGACAAGCAGACTGAAGATGAAATAAACCAGAACATTTTTCAGGACATTTCCTCATACCTCAACTGATCCTTGGATTTGCTTATCCCAGTGGACCTCCGGCCATATGCACGTGAAATATTCCAAAGCCGAAAGCTTCCCACCTCAGACCTAATAAATTGCTTATTCCAGTGTTTCCTATCCTGGTCCTCAAGGGCCCCCAGAGAGTCTATGTTTTTGCTCAAGTAAAGTGGCCTCATTTTCTCCTGTTGATGCAAGTTCTGGTTACAAATAAATAATCTCATTTCATTCCAACACTTTTGGGAGGTTAATTGTGAAATTAAATTGAAGGCATTTTTGTAAACATTAAAGTATTGATATAAACTTGACCACCATCAAAAGGGTATAATTATATCTGCTGATATCAATAATTTCTTGCTGATTCCTTGTAGGGGTAGAAGAAAAGCTGTGGTATTCTCTGGTCCCCACACTGTAAAAAATGACAACCCAATTTCGTTAACACTACATATGTATATTTACTAATTTTACTCGTCTTCTTCAGTTCTGTAATACTGACTCAATTTCATTTGCTTACAAAATTTTAATGAGAAATAATACATCAAACCAACGTTAAGTCATTAAGCTTAAAAATCTGACATTCGAACGAGACTTATACCAACGTTTACTGTGGGAAAGAGACTTCAGCTACAGCTAGCCTACTTCTGACTGTGGAAAAGGTACGTGCAAATTGTTTTTGTTCAATACATTGTGTGCACCATATGCAGAAGTTCTATTTAAAAAAGCAAAGTATTTTGATATAAACAGACTAACTCGTAGCTTAGGGCTGGCGTGCAGCCTAATTAAGCATTTAGGCCAAGAGGTCATTTTTTAAGATTATTATTTCCATGTCTGTATTTCTGTAGTGAACCATGTTAAGTGTGCATAATTTTGAAATACAGTTAAATTTGATTCTGTGAAATGTCTTCTCAAGCACCAAAAGATTCATTAATCACAGTTTGCCCAGCCATAATCACGGTATTTTACCGTGCATTTACTCTGCTGTTAGCTGAATGAGTTGCCCCAATATGATGTAAAATCTGCTTGCAAATATAGAAGATTTTTGTACTAACTAGTACTAATTGAACAAATTTAACTGTACATGCCATAACGTCTTTCCTTGATCATGCTTTCCTTGATCAAGCATTTGTATATTTCACTTTTTATACTTTCTTCCAGTAAATGAATCCTAATGAACTCGGAATCTTAAGTCGGTTTTCAAAGTTATGTTTTAATTTCACATTATTATTATTTATTATTACTACTACTACTACACCCATGTTCTAAATATAAAGATGTTTTATGTTTACAGGCACAACATTTTGGATTAGAGTTTTGAAAAGGCTGCATGAAGTAGAACTGTAAGTTTTACGAGTTTTCTTCAAGTAATGAAAAGAAAGCCCTTAAGCATTACAAAGACCATCAGTCTTCCACATTAGAACATTTTAAACCCAAGCTTAGTCAGCAATTCAGGAAATTGTAGATGAGTTGTTTGACATTGGAGAATTAGCTGGGCAAATATCTAAGCAGTCAATTGAAAATACTTTAAAACAACAGAACTACAAATGAGAATAATATAGTTGATTCTTTGTTTGAAGCATTACGAAACTCAAATCCATTGAAGTCACTTTCAAGAGAAGGACCTTTAGGTACAGCACACAAAAGGCAATAATTCTACAAACAGTCCTTTTACTGTTTGTAGAAGTTTTAAATCCACTTGAAAGGACCCATACTTCTGTTTACGTTACTTTTTTGAATTTATTACATGAACTCTTAAAAAGAGAAGAGGTACTGGAATTTATTGATCTAATAAATCCAGTTAAAGACTCTGGATAATATAAATCATTTTGAGATGGTGAATACTTGAAGAACCAAATTCTCTCAGGTTGTGATATCAGTATTACTATAGGATTATATATAGATGATTTTGAAATATGTAATCCATTAGGAACATCGAAAAAGAAACATAAAGTGTGTGGTGTATACTGGGTAATAGGCAATTTACCAGCAAGACATGACATCCTTATCATCAATATTCCTTGCTGTACTGTGTAAGACTGAACATATCAAAACATATGGGAAAAAAGGTTAATGGGCACTTTGGGCGGAGCTTAAAGCTCTCCCCGTCTATGACGTCATAAGTGGGAGGGGCGTGTCCCTTGTTCTGATTGGTCGAGGGTTATGTCCAATGGTATCATACATGCTTATGCCACGTGTTGCCGATAGGGGGACATATGGTTTGGGGAGATAATGGTTGCCATTAAACTGTAATAGAATAAAAATACATTAGCGTGTGGCTCAGTGGGCTAGCCCTGTGTGCTTGTAATCACAAGGTCGCCGGTTCAAACCCAGCCTCAGCATGTCTGCGGCTCCTTGAGCAAGGCCCCCAGTTTCCTGGGCGCCCCAACAGGTGGTTAATTTTTAAGAAGAAAGAAAGAAAAGCAGGCAGAATTTAAACAAGTACAAACATGCCCGAACGAAGCCCTGCCCAGGGATCTTGCAGGTTTTAGTAAATTAAATTTAAGAAATTTACAAACGAGAGGAGTTGTTAAAATCTTATCTAGCTCTGATTTAAAGGAACCCATGGTTTTAGCTTCTGCTACACTAGCAGGAAGACTATTCCATAATCTAACTACACGCTGTGTAAAGTAGTGCTTCCTCAAATTTGTTTTAAAATGTTCTCCCGCTAATTTCCACTTATGGCCGCGAGTTCTAGTATTTAGACTAATATTGAAATATTCATTTGGCTGAACAGCATCCAGACCCGTTAGAATCTTTTAGACCTGAATCATATCCCCCCTTAGTCTCCTTTGCTCAAGGCTAAACAGATTCAGTTCCGCTAACCTCTCCTCATAAGACATTCCTCTAAGACCAGGAATCATTCTCGTACTGTAGCTCTTCGTTGCACCTTTTCTAAGGCAGCAATGTCCTTCTTGAGGTATGGTGACCAAACCTGCACACAGTAATCTAGGTGGGGTCTTACCAAGGAATTATATAAGTGTAACATCACCTCCCTTGACTTAAACTCCACACACCTAGAGATATAACCCAACATTCTGTTCGCCTTTTTTATTGCTTCCCCACACTGGCGAGAGTGGGACATGGAAGCATCAACATACATACCGAGATCTTTCTCATATTCAGCTACCTTTTTAAGACATTTTAAGATCATTATGAGTAAAATTTAAATTTATGTCACTCATATCCTTAGCCCAACATCCACATATCATGTGTTTACAAAGTGCATTTTAAGAAGTTCACATGTGTTTAAAGCATGTGGGAGTGGTATTTTAAGGCTTAAACTATAAAAAGTTTATGTATATGGTCTTTCTATATCGCGGATTTTCACCTATTGCTGGATCCCCCGCGATAGGGATTTGTAGTTTTATTACCACGCAGACACCGGTGCAGACCAGAAAACACAACCAACGGATTAGTTTTACAGCGATATACTATTTTATTTTCTGCGGACAACGCTTTTTGGGAATGAACGGAGGTAAGAATTTTAAGACTTGGGTAAATTAAATTTAAGACCTAGGATGAAAATCTGGGCATTTTAAGGCCTTAAATTTAACTTTCTGAATTTTAGACTTTTTAAGACCCCACGGGAACCCTGCCTGCCAGAAGAGCAAATGCTGAGTTTGCACAAATATTTTAGCCCAAGTTTTTAAAAGAAGAAAGCACTTAAACCCATTACATTTAACCAACATGTTTAAAGAAGAAGAAAAACTTTTACCGATATGTACCAGTGTTAGGTTGAAGAAAACATTTAACCAGCAAACATTTAGCCCTGCAGCTTGGCCATGAGCGTCCCCTCCGTTCAAAAGTTGCGCTTCAAATGATCGACCGTGGGGCGGCAGCAGGCGCACTCACGCAGACACACGTTTCAAAATGGCGACAACAATGGTGCGCCGGTTATTTCAAATAAACCCCTTAACCATGACGTTTTTTAAATAATGAAGCACTTTTCTGCCAATGTGAATAATAAAGTAAATTTTGACAAGAATCAAGGAATAACGCTGGGTAATCCTTGTTAAAATGAGCGCATGCGCTCTCTCTCTCCACGTAGAGACACTATTGGTGATAAAATGGCGACCGGCGAAAATTGTTATCGTGATGCTAGCTGTCAGAGTCGCAAGGCAGGCGAGCGGGGAAGCAGGCAAGATCAGCCGGATAGACGGGTAAACAGGGTTTAATTGTCACGAAAGGACTGACAGACACGAACATTCGGACAATACAATGACAGATCTGCGGATAACGATTGAGACACGGACTAAATACACAAGACTAGGCAAAAGGAACAGGCAACAGGTGAGTACAATCAGGGATTAACACGAGATAACGAGGTGGATGTGGCACACACGAGGATCAGACGGAGCTGGGCGTGACACTAGCCCATGGCCCTTAATTGTGAAAGCACGCCACCATCCTGACAGAATGCGCATTAACTCTATTTGTTAATCTGACTTATTTGTAAATAGTGTAAAATAATATACAGTGGTACCTCAGTTCTCGAACTTAATCCGTTCGAGTTGTGATCGAATTTTTCCCATAAGAAATAATGGAAAACCAATTAATTGGTTCCCGGCCCCCCAAAATTACACCTAAATATGTTTTTTTTTTTTTTAGCATTTAAAAACAAAATGAACAGGATAAAACAAGAAGAGCATTTTTTTCTTAATGGTTTCCAAAACGATAAAGATCTTATTCCAACAATACCCCTGTCCTGCCCCAATCGTCCGCTCCTTCCGTATGCCACACCCCCTCGTTAACCTCGTGTGGGATCCCCATGTGATCAGCTGTTTCTAGTTGTTGTCATTAGTCCTCTGTATTAAGTCCGCGTTTCAGTTTGTTTCCCCAGTCCGGTCATTGGGTGCGTTCCACTTGCTTACAGCGCTGGCTTAAAGCAACGCATTCTGATCCTGACGCAATGCATTACGGCTAGATGCATTGCGACCTCTCACCCAACTGCAC
Organism: Paramormyrops kingsleyae; assembly: GCF_048594095.1. Classification (NCBI taxonomy): domain Eukaryota; kingdom Metazoa; phylum Chordata; class Actinopteri; order Osteoglossiformes; family Mormyridae; genus Paramormyrops; species Paramormyrops kingsleyae. Next base: position 30,298,617 of record NC_132815.1, on the reverse strand, counting down.
AAACTGGAGCCGCCTCCGTGACGACACACCTTTGCCCTTATTGGCTGAAGAGTTTAGTTACACGCATGAGGTTTGTATCCCAGGCAGTTCCGATGCGTAATCTGCTATTTCTCCCGAATATGACGTAAAGCAGTGAGAACTGGTTTTCAGTTAATTTACCTGTTAAAATAAAGTTTAAATAAATGACATAAATCCTCTAATAGTACACGTAAGTTAGTGGTTTATTTGTTAGTTACTGTAATGCTGCGCTGCTTTATTTGGTTAATCGTCCAGTCTGTGAAGAAGGCATTCAAGTAAGAATTTCATTGTAGTATGATTCATTTCCTGGCGCGCACAATTTATATTAGGTCAGCGTTCACGGTTCGACTTCTGATATTCAGATCGAGTTCTAGGTCAAACTGGTTTGTTCGACTTTCAAGAAATTCGAATTCTAGTGAGTATGAGAACCGAAGTACCACTGTATTTCTAATTTAAATAAAAGTCGATCTCTAACACCACACCCCCGGGTTATTTAGCGACATTTAGCTAAATTCTTCTATAAAACATTATAAAACATTATAACTTACAAAAGATGCATTTAGTTGTATTTTGTTAGTTTTATTTAAAATAAGATGCCACCGATTTAATTTAAATACATTTAATAGCTGTAGGCACTAGTGAGCGGTATTTAGCAACATACTGTTGTAGTATAATTGTTACGTTCGGTTTGCAGCGAAGCAGGCGAAGAGAGCCGTGAATACAAGATAAAGGTTTATTTAGGGGAAACATATAACGTTAATGACAGACCTGGGGAAACTAACTCAGACGCGGTCTAAATACACAAGACAAGCAGGATAGAATGGGTAACAGGTGATAACAATCGGGAATTAACATGAGGTAACGAGGTGGGCGTGGCACACAGGAGGAGCGAACGAGCAGGTCATGACAATAATGTCTTGGACATATATTAATGTTTTAAGGGATAAAAACATCATTCGTGTCGGTTAAGCATATTATCCCACACGCCCTGACTATCTTTGCATGATTTGCAGAACTAGACTTTTGTTATCGTGCGAATAGCGGGGTGGGCGTTGTAGAAATGACCAACAGCTCTTTTTGCAATAGCGTTATTTCAAATTAATATGAATGGTTTTATAAATCATTTAGACAACAAGAAATGAGGAAGATTCTAAGCACACGTGTATCAGCCTCTTTAATGGCAAGCCACTAACGTCGTAAAATAAAGAATAAAATCCTGGTTATAGTAATTGCGTATAAAAACATACATAAAAAGTTTAAGGAATAAAGCACACAGCTGGGGGCTGTTCCACGAAGCGAGCTAACCTCAAAATCCAGGCTTATTTCGACAATCCCGGCTTAATTTTTCCAAATTCGGTTCCACGAACGAGGCTAACCTGAAGCTCCGCTTATAGTTACTATGTCAACATATGCTCTTGGACAAGCTTGCTCCGTGGCAGGTTAGCTGTGAAGCTTAGCTTAGCTTGATGAATATGACTGGACAAGCCATGTGATGTCGCAGCACGACATTCTGCAGGGCTGGGATTATTCTGCTGCTGTTCTCTCCCTCTTTCGCACACATCGACCCTCCAATATAAAATTATTACAGATTACATGCAGGCGATTCCAATTACTCAGAAAGTATAAAATGACAAGGAGTGCATTGAAGGCTTTTACATGAATAACCATGGCGTGCCCGTTTATTCATAATCAAGTTGATGAGGGAGCGCAGGTCATTCATAGAGCTTTAAGGCAACAGGTTCCACGTGTACTTCAGCCCAGGATAGATCCGTTGCAATTTCCGTACGATTATTTGTACGAGCACTATAGATTTAGTTGACGCAGTATTACATATTTGTGTCAGTTATTGGAACCTTACATTTCTAAGAACACACGTCGCTCTAAAGCCCTTACGGTTGCACATCTGTGCGTATCACTTTGCGTTACTTTGCCAGTGGTTCATTTCTGTACAGTGTGGGGGATGCTGAACATTTAAGCATAGCTACAGTGTGTCGTGAAATCAGGAAGGTTTAGGTTGCATTAAATTTTTAAATATACTCATTACCTTTCCTGGCAACAGAGGCATTCTTGGCATTAAGGAAGCTTTCTTTGGAATTAATGGTGCTGAATCTTTTAACATCTAGTTATTTACAACACATAAATCATTGTATACCTGTACACAGCAAATACTGGATGGGTTTATAAGGAAGAGACAAATGTTATTCGCTGCAAAATAGTTTCAAGTTCATATGGCTAGCATTTCTGAGCAAACAGAAATTGTTTCCTCATCCAAAAGTGGGGAAAAAAAGTCACTGCGTCTTATGGTCCGAATATTGCTCTACTCACATGCTTTACCCTTCTGGGGTCGAGTGCATTGTCGGCGTTTTAGCGTACTTTTCGCGTCTATTTCAGTTTATATCTCGCTGAAACCTTAATGTAGAATCATGAAAAAACGCTGGCTAAATCCGTAATCTGTCTTTTCAAAATTAGGTTAAATCAAAAAATCAAACCATGTCACCTTACTTTGTTTTACCTGAATCGGGGCGTGTAGTACCGCGGTCAGACCACCCGAAGATCGCTATTCACATTCTAAATCAGAATCAGAATAAGCTTTATTGCCAGGTATGTTGACACATACGAGGAATTTGTTGTAGTGTGTTGGAGCACGGCGTCTCCACCGGGTCCGTGGATGAGAAGAGATTCACAGCTGACACGGGGAGAAGTTGCAAATCACCGGTTTATTGTCTGACAGATTGCAATCCGGGAGCGGCCGTCTGACATACATTCAGCATGTACAGGAGGAGGCTCTGCCATATGTATCAGCTGTATCCCTTTTAAAGCCCTTTGGGCATCTCCCCCCCTTTCTCGGTATCTTCCGTGTACGTGACAACCACATGTGTGATTCTAGCCGGCTCGTACTGTTCTTGGCCTTCTGGAAGGCTAAAAGATAAGTAGGGGCCGCTGATGTTCTCTGTCGCCCCCCCCCCTATCTGTTCCGATTAGGTAGCCTTGACTTGCCGGCGCGCCAGTCAGTTCTTGTTTTGACTAGTTACAGCCTTATAGAATCATTCCTTTTATTTTATTAATTATTCCCTCAATTCCCCCTTTTGATCTCCGCAAGGAGATCACCCTGATTATGCTGATTAGTAATATTTTCCCTTATTTATGAAATTTTGCATTCCCCCTTTTGATCTCCACTAGGAGATCACCCTATTGGCGGGGGAGTTGTAGTTCAAAGCTGTCCAAATGACCTTTGCCCCTCTCCGGCCCGACAGGCAGGAGAGGCATCATCCGCGCATAGGTGCCATCCCGCTTCTCTATCACGGTAGTGATGAGACGAACTGACAGTGCGCGCAGGCAGGGAATACAACAACACCCGCAAGTAACTAAAATCGCAGCAAAAGTAGCAAAGGATAATAAAAGCGAGCTCATTAAGCCTTTCCACTGTCCGAACGCCGAGGTCAGCCAAGCATCCCAGATGTTATTGATCCCGGAGTGTGCATGCATCGTTTTGGAGAGGGTCCGGAGTCCCTCGAGTGCCCTGGTCACTGAGCCGTCTGGTGCTGTGTTGTTGGGAATGTAAGTACAGCATACTTCCCCAAACATAGCGCACACTCCCCCCTTTAGGACTCCAAAGAGTTCCACACACAATCTGTCCATCCAGCCTAGGAAGGAGGGCAAAAACCCTGAGCTTCAGGGAAATTCCACTCCCAGCCCGCCACAGGCGTGGCCCCCCTTCGGGGTCCATGGCTGGCATGGCTCACAAACCACTAATCATTAACACTTTAAGCATTTTAAGCATCACACATAACACACTTGTTTCCCCAACATTCCCCTTTTTATCTTGATCTTCATCCTGGTCCTAGTGTTGTCTGGCGGTGGATGAGGTGCTTTTGTTCTTTCTGGTCGTTGGAGCAGGGGTGGACTACCCTGCTCTGGTTGCTCAGGTCAGGGGATTATTCTGCCCCTTCTGTTGAGACCTGAGTTGCGTCTGGCTCAGCCGAACTGACGCTCTAGGTTCCTTCCCTCAGGGCCTCCTGGATCTCTGCTGTGGTTCTCCCTGGGTCCTCCGCAGCCGCGCACTGGCTCCAGTGAAACCACGTGTCGCCTTTGCCTTTCAGACGAACCGCGTGTGACGTCCTCTCCGTAACCTGGAAGGGGCCCGTCCACCTGGGCTCTGACCACTTCCGTTTGATGACTTTCAGGAGGACCCACTCTGCCGTGTGTGGTTTGGCTGGCTGGTTCTCTGGTCTCGCCTCCTGGATCTGTTTAGAGAAATCTGCAACGAGACCTTGCAAACAATCATAATATGCTCTAGGATTTTGCTCCCCCTCCTCGTCGGGGGTCCAGGTTAACCCTTTCTGGGGTCCTAGGAACTGCCTGCCTGACTGGAGCTCAAAGGGGGTGAACCCGGTCCCCCTGTTTATGGAACACCTCACTGACATCATTGCCAGTGGTAAAGCGTCAACCCAATTCATTTTGGTCTGCGCGCAGATTTTTGCCAATTTTTGTTTTATTGTTTGGTTCATTCGCTCCACTTTTCCCTGGGACTGCGGATGATACACAGTTCCGAACGCATGTCTCAATCCCAACGCTTTCTCCAGGGTCAGTCGATAATTCGGGTGAAGTTCCTTCTCTACCGTGATCATCTGTTTGGACACCACGTATCCTGTGACCCTCTTTGCTTCCTCATCTGCGGCCTGATTTCCTTTCGCTACCATTGTTCCTAACCCTTCATGTCCCTTGCACTTGACCACTGCCACTTTTTTGGGAAGCATCAAGGCCTTTGCCAATTCCCTCATTTCTGCTTCGTGTTTTATTGGCTTGTTTCCCGCGGTTAAATAGCTGAGTTCCACATGCACTGCGCCTACAGCATATGCTGAGTCTGAGTCTATGGTAACTTCTTTCCCTTCTGCTAATTTCAGGGCCTCGATAACCGCTATCACCTCGGCTCTCTGGGCTGACTGGGCTCCCCCCAGTCTGTCTGCCTTCAAGGTTACATAATCCTGGCCTTGTCTGGCCACCACTGCATACCCTGCCTGCAAACCTCCTGTGTCTGTTCTTCTCTTGCCGTCTTGCTTTCCCCTCTTCCTGCTTGAAAATAACTTTGCATATTTGAGTTAGACACCCCATGTACAACTTCAACTCATAAACCTTGTTTTTTTCTTTCATAGCACTCCCCCCTTGCGCAATGGTCAAGACCATGCACATGCATTATTAAGGTGTCAACCACACGACAAAGGCACAACCAAAAATCCATCACGGTCGTGAAACAGACCATCAGAGTCCTTAACATCCCCTTTGTTTCCACACAGAGGCCTCATAAGGGCCCCTCCCGTGGCTGAACTCACACCCCAAGCATGCAGCCTGTTCTTATCAGTATTGCAGCTTAGCTTTGGGCACCTCAAGCCCCCCTTTCGCTAAGACCTTCAGCAACGGCGGCTTCAGTGCCTGTGTATATAACACGGAGCAGATCATCCACATACTGTAGCACTCTGCTTCTTAAATTCAATCCATCCAAATCTGCCCTAAGTATGTGTTCACATCCTTGCAGTATCCTCGCATGGATGAACTGCTGGTGATCGCAAACAAAAACTGTGACTGTTGTGTTCGGGACACCCTGAAAAATGCCATCTACAAATCCACAACTGTGAACCACTCTGCACTGGGTGGCACATCTGTTAGCAGGGTGTGAGGACTGGGATCTCCCACTGATTGATCCTCCACTAACTATTTCGCTGCACACAAATCATAAACTAACCTCCACATTTTGTCTCCTGCCAACATTCCTCTACACTTTATTTCCCTTCACACTGCACTCCTATCATGCTCCACAGCCACAAACCTCTTAAGTCTCCTACATACTCTGCTCACTCCACTGACTCTCACCAACTCACCTTCAGTAGCAGCCTGCATTCCCTCACACTGAAATCTCTCCATCGCAACAAACAAGTATGTTTGTTCTATGTCCAATTCAGCCTATTGCTATATTGTTCCTGTATAAATGGGCCCCACTGTTCTAGAATTTCCCCAACTTTATCAGTAACATCTTCAATCCCGTATGAACTATGCTGTCCCCTATTGAACAACAAATTAATTAACAACAACAAACTATTAACAAGGCTGTACTGTCCACTGAGCACCTCTACGCCCCCCTCTGTACATTTTATGTCTATCTGCAGCTGACACAAAGCATCTCTGCCTGACAAATTCACTGGGATATGCTCTAATATTAGTATGGGCATATTTACATGTTTGTAACCTATCTGAACTTCCACTAAACAAGATTTTGGAACATACAGGTGTGTCCTGGCTGATCACAGCTCCAGCACACCAGCTGAACCAGCCTGTTCCCCAATCTCTCCAAAGTCTGGGATCATCAAATTTGTGGGTAAATGGGTGCCCTTTGAGGAAACCCCCATCCATTGTATCTACTCACTCTGTTCCAATTAGGGACCTGAGGCCAATTAGTATCATGGGGGGCCCCAGCGACAGGAGACTGTCGGCTGTCCACAGGCTGCCCCCGGGGCTTGGGTCCGGAGAGACCACTGGTGCCTGGACTTTTTTCTTTTTAGCGGTCAGCTCCTCCAGCTGCATCTGATTCCATTTCTTTGTCAGTTCCCTCTCACACTCTTTAGCAAAGTCCTTCTCCTCTCTCTGAATGCCGGATTCTGCAGGTCCTGCTCCTTCTCAGTGCGCCACCGCTTTTCTTGAGCTTGCAGATAGGCAGCTGGGCTCTCCCCCTCCTTGATGGGCTCCACCTTCATTTCAACCACACTCAGCCATGGAGGAAACATTAGTCGCAGCTGATGCCAGCAGTTAGCACGGTAACCGTCAAAGTGACATGCGTCATTCACAGGAGTCCCTGTCGCCGCTGCCAGGCCACTGCTTCGCAGCAATCTCTCCATTCCGTCTACCCCCAAAACGCAAGTCAGAACCACCTTTATGTCCCCTATCGCCAGGAGCCGACCCATAGTTTCCTCCTCAAATGCTTTTATCCATTTTCCGGCCCCTTCTGCCAGAACTGGGAGTCTGAGAATCAGGCCCTCCAGATCTTGTCCTGCCCACGGCACATACTGTGTCTGTGCTCCGTTCACCCTCAGCGGAAGCATCGGAGTGTACCTTCGGAGTGTACCTTCGGAGTGGGCTTCACAGCCCTCCTGCTTCTCACTATTCTATGATCTGCATTATCTTCCTCTACTCCTTCCTCACTCTCTGTTTCTGTCTCCTTCTCCTGAAACTGACTCCATGCTTTAGATGGAGGGTTAGGGGTGTCCAGCAGATGCACCAGCCCTTCTGCATTACTACCACTTGCTCCGTACCCCACCTTTATCTCACTCCCTTGTTTCTCAGGCCCACATGCCTGGCCTTCTGTTCTTCTCTCACTCCCTCGCAGTCCTTCCTACACTGCCTGCCGCAGCAATGCACTCACTTCCCTGTATCCATCTAAACAACTTGCCGTTCCGTTCTGCTCCCTACTTCCTTCATCCTTCTGTGTCACCTCACCTCTGAATTCTACCTTCCCCTCTATTACTGGAAACTGACCCTTGTATGAAGGAGGGGGGGCTTCCACTAACGGACACTGACTTTGATATGACAGTGGCCATATTTCTTCCTGCCTCATCTCTCCTTTCTCACCCCCCTTCTTCTCATTTAGTGCCTTTCTCATGGCTTTCTGCTTCCTTCTCCAGGCCTCTCCCTTTGCTTTAAATAACCTCAGTACCTCCAGTTCCTCACTCCTTTTCTTTTTACGCCTTTCTGTGTTCTTATTAGCCTTATGATACTTTATCAGAGTCTCCATCTCCTCACACACTGCCACATCCCATGTGCCCCCTTTAGGCCACTTAGTTACCAGGGCCTTTGTTCTATTCCCCCACTTTTTAGACATCTTTTCTATCCTCGCTTTAAGCAGGGGGTGCTCTCTCCCCAACTGCTGTACTGGTGTTTCTGCTGCCTTTAGTGGGGCCTGCATTTTAATGCTTTTCTGCACTCTACTGTCCCTTGAACTGTTTTCCTGTCTAAAAATGAACAGAGTTCCTCACAGTCAACCCTTGCTCTATTCTTTTTTTTTTTTTTTCGAATTCTCTCCCTGACTGTAGCTACTTCACCTTGATGTGTGGCTCTAAATTATTTGTTGTTATTTTTTATTATTATTTATTTTCTACTTATTTCCTCTCCTAACTAAAATCCCTAACACTGCACCCAATTATCTACGGGCACACATATACTAAAACCTCTTGTCTATAAACTGTTATTTTTCTCACAAAGATGTGGTTTAATACCCTTTATCTCTAAACTTAGTCTCTATAATCCATAAAATCTATTAATCACAATATTTTATTCAAATACATTATTTTAAGATTTAATTATTATTTAATTATTATTTTAAGATTTATTATTAAGATTTTAAGTTCTAAATTTACCAACCCGCACTTCCACTACTGTCAATGACGTTTTATGGAAATGCACAAATGCTCTATGTATACCCCTGCTAACTTGATCTCTTCTACTTTGTACTTATTTCTGCTTTATACATCTTTACTTGCAACTTATCTGTTGAACATATATGTGGGCTTCCCCCGATTTAGCCCAAAACTGCGTACGTAATTACTTTCCCCACTTCTGCATCAAATTAGCGCTCTCTCTCTTACGTGCTGCTTCGTCCCTCTGCCTAGCATGCTCTCTCTCCGTTTTCCACAATAGCTCTCCCAATGAGCGCCTGTCTCCTATCTGTTGTCCAGCACCCCGGACCACTGCTCACATACGCTCCCAGGCGTCAGCTACCTCCTTATCCTTATCTCCTTCACCACTTGCCCCTTCTATAGCTTCCTTCACCACCTGGATCTGCTTTACTAGTGGCTTCCACACTGCATTTTCCGGGGGCTCCCATCCCCCGTCATCTAGCTCCCAGTCAAACTCGCGGTCCATTTTTAATCAGTCCTGACTGTTTTAATCCCTCGTCTAGCAGCCCTTCTGCCTCCGGATGTGGGTTCAGCCACCCACACTTAGTACACCTCCTTATCCTAGTCGAATGTCCTACCAACAAACACCACCAATACATAAATCAGCAACTTCTAAAATAATAAGACTATATTCAAAGCAGCTTACTGTTGTGTCCCCCCTGAACAGGGCACGTCCCACAAGCTCAATCCCAGTCAAACAGGCCCGCTCCCAGCCGAAACCCCCCCGATCTCCAGCAATGTCAACTTGGAAGGGGGTGTTCTGTGAGAACTCCCCTTCGGTTCTGACAAACTGTAAGACCGCAAGCAGTGACAGCAGAGCCACGGGCAAGTTCAACCAACACAGAGCGAGCGGCGAGCACCCTGAACAGGAAGAACCCACAACGCTGCTCACACACAAACCAGTACAACTGCACCCAAGCTGGTGCTTTGATTCACCCTCTCTCTCTTCTTTTTTTTTTTTTTTTTTTTTTTTTTTTTTTAGTTAGAGAGGGGGACCTTATTCCCTCCTCCCAATCTAGAGTTCGGGGTCCTGAATTCCCTGGGTCTCCCACCCAGCTTTTCTACCGCTCGTAAAATTCTATTTCCCTGCGTGGGTCCCGTACCCTCTGCTCCCTAAAATTCTATTTCCCTGCGGGGTCCCGTACCCTCTGCTCCTTAAAATTCTATTTCCCTGCGGGGTCCCGTACCCTCTGCTCTCTGAAATTCTATTTCCCTGCGGGGTCCCGTACCCTCTGCTCCTTAAAATTCTATTTCCCTGTGGGGGTACCGTACCCTCTGCTCCTTAAAATTCAATTTCCCTGCGCACGATACCTGGACACAATGCATACACAATACATAGACAACACAGTATACTGTATAAACACAGTGCGTGCAACCCCTCCTCCATCTTAATTTACCAACGGGCCCCTGGACACTTCAAACTCCTCAATTTGGCATATCCAATGTGCAGATTTTGATATAACAGGCTCTGCTTACCTCTTCTGGTTGGGCCCTGCAGTTCTCTGTGTCCAAGTAGGCCGCGTCACCACTTAGCCGAATCCTGCGAATCTCCTGGGGATCCCGGACGAGCCCCCAAATTGTTGGAGCACGGCGTCTCCACCGGGTCCGTGGATGAGAAGAGATTCACAGCTGACACGGGGAGAAGTTGCAAATCACCGGTTTATTGTCTGACAGATTGCAATCCGGGAGCGGCCGTCTGACATACATTCAGCATGTACAGGAGGAGGCTCTGCCATATGTATCAGCTGTATCCCTTTTAAAGCCCTTTGGGCATCTCCCCCCCCTTTCTCGGTACCTTCCGTGTACGTGACAACCACATGTGTGATTCTAGCCGGCTCGTACTGTTCTTGGCCTTCTGGAAGGCTAAAAGATAAGTAGGGGCCGCTGATGTTCTCTGTCGCCCCCCCCCTATCTGTTCCGATTAGGTAGCCTTGACTTGCCGGCGCGCCAGTCAGTTCTTGTTTTGACTAGTTACAGCCTTATAGAATCATTCCCTTTATTTTATTAATTATTCCCTCAAGTGACAGAACTCTACAGTGCAACAGAAAGACAGAAAGACAGTGACAAGACAAGACACAGGTAATAAAAAGAGTTATATACAGATATACAAAGATATACAAAGTAGCGTGCAAAATAGCAAGAAGACATTCCAGTATGATGTGTTTGTATAGGTATGTTGATATGTGCAAATATGAAAAATAAATAAGCGTGTGTGTTAAATAAATAATTTGTTTTAGTGTTGTGTGTACCACGTGTATTGTTAAGTGTACATGACATTGTTAAGTGTTCATGACATGGACTGCCTGGGGGAAGAAACTGTTCCTGTGTCTGGTCGTTTTGGTGCTAAGTGCTCTGTAGCGTCGACCAGATGGCAGCAGATTAAAGAGGGAGTGTGCTGGGTGTGAGGGGTCCAGGGTGATTTTCTTAGCCCTTTTGCTCACTCTGGATAAGTACAAATCTTGGAGAGTGGGGAGGGATGTTCCAATGATTCTCGCAGCAGTCCTGACTACCCTCTGCAGTCTTCTAAGGTCAGATTTGGTAGTTGAGCCGAACCAGACAGTTATAGAAGAGCAGAGGACGGATTCAATGATTGCGATGTAGAACCGTATCAGCAACTCCTGTGGCAGGTTGAATTTCCTCATCTGACGAAGGAAGTATAACCTCTGTTGGGCCTTTTTCACAATGGAGTCAATGTGAGTGTCCCACTTCAGGTCCTGGGAGATGATGGTCCCCAGGAACCTGAATGACTCTATTGTAGCCACAGTGCTGTCCATGATGGTGAGTGGGGGGAGAGCAGGGGGGTTCCTCCTGAAGTCCACGATCATCTCCACTGTTTTGAGCGTGTTGAGCTCCAGGTTGTTAAGACTGCACCAGGCAGCCAGCTTTTTTGCCTCCTGTCTATAAGCAGACTCATCGCTGTCCTGGATGAGGCCGATGAGTGTAGTGTCGTCTGCAAATTTCAGGAGCTTGACAGAGGGGCCTTTAGAGGTGCAGTCGTTGGTGTACAGGGAGAAGAGCAGTGGGGAGAGAACACAACCTTGAGGGGCGCCAGTGTTGGTCATACGGGTGCTGGATGTGATTTTACCCATTCTCACTAGCTGTTGCCTATCTGTCAGAAAGCTGGTAATCCACTGACAGACAGAGCTAGGTACAGAGAGCTGGGTTAATTTGGGATGGAGGAGTGATGGGACGATGGTATTAAAGGCAGAGCTGAAGTCCACAAACAGGATCCTCACGTAAGTCCCTGGTTTGTCCAGATGTTGCAGTACATAATGCAGACCCATATTGACTGCATCATCCACAGACCTGTTTGCTCTATAAGCAAACTGCAGGGGGTCCAGTAAGGGTCCAGTGAAGTCCTTCAGATAATCCAACACCAGTCTTTCAAATGATTTCATGACCACAGACGTTAGAGCTACAGGTCTGTAGTCATTAAGTCCAGTAATTTTGGGTTTCTTTGGGACAGGAATGATGGTGGAGTGTTTGAAGCAAGAGGGGACTTCACACAGCTCCAGTGATCTGTTGAAGATCTGAGTGAAGATGGGGGCCAGCTGGTCAGCACAGGTTTTCAGACAGGCTGGAGTCACACCATCTGGGCCTGGTGCCTTCCTTCTTTTGTTCTTCTTGAAGACCTGGCGCACCTCATCTTCACTGATCAATACAGCAGGAGTGGGGGAGAGGGGGGTTGCAGGAGGTGAAAATGGTGTTCTCTCAGGAGTTGGGGAGAGGGGGGATGCAGGAGGTGAGAATGGTGTTCTCTCAAACCTGCAATAGAACTCGTTCAGATCGTCTGCCAGTTGTTGATTCTCCACAGTGCTGGGGGATGGTGACTTGTAACTGGTGATGTCTTTCAAACTTTTCCACACGGAAGCTGTATCACCAGAGGAGAACTGAGTTCGCAATAGCGGCAGTAGTGCGTATTCAAATCGCATTCGCGTGGAAATTTGCTGAACAACGCAGCGGTGAAACGCGATCCAGATACATCCCCATCAGCGCCATAAAAGGGGGGAGGGATGTGGCCAGGTAAGGATGGTTGACAAAATATTTTAGGACACTATTTGGTTCAGAATCTTTTTTTTCTTCATTTCCCTCCTCTAAAACTAGGTGCGTCTTATGGTCCGAAAAATATGGAACCTTTAACATGATTGCACATGACTGGAAGGAACAACATCTGAGGATGTTCCTCCCTCAATCCCCTCAATAATATGCCGTGTACAGTTCTGTGCAAGGGCCATCACCTCAGCTGGGGTACAGGCTGCTGGAGGTGGGTCCCCACCGGTTGCAGCAGCCGCAGCTCTCTTTTTGGTGGCAAAATTATACAATGCAATGTGGGCTTTAAATGAATTCTTTAAAAATATAGTCTTTGTAGTCCTCATAGGCTTGCAGTAATAATTCTTGCTCCGCGTGGGGGGGAAACGCAGCTCTTTCCTTAGTTTCCATTCTTACTTATCCAGCATCGATTAACAAAGCTGCCTTTTATATCGCGCGGACGCGCACGAGCCTCGCTTGTCAAGCTTGGCTTGAATTAGTGGAGATTAAATATACCTGAATTTTGTTTGTGGAACTCAATGAGCCTGAAGTGAACTGTTAGGCTAACTCAAGCGAGGCTATTACAAATAATCCTCGATTTTATAAGCTCGCTTCGTGGAACAGCCCCCTGGTCCACTAACGCCATAATAAATAAATAAAGGAATAAAATATAACAAGTTTAAAGAATAAAAGAGTTTAACAGTCATGCAAATTTATATAAGAAATAGTGTCAAAAGCAAAATGTGGATAGCTCGTATGATGGTAAAGATGGATTGCTAGCGCCTCCCTGAGGACGAATGTATCCACAATGCGTAAATCACCCACCCAGGGGGGAGGGCGTTCCCCCCAAAAAGTTTGCCTTTATTAAGCGGGGCGAATGAATGTGTGAAATACACCTGACATCTGAAAGCTTGAAGCAACACCAGACAGCCAACTTTCAAAGCGTATGCTACATTTTCATTAAATTAGAATTGCCGTTATAGATTTTTCTACTGTGAAAACATTACGATTATGTCTGACCAAGAATTTCCCATGCTGTCAAGTCCGAGTAAGGCCCGTGTAATAGAGGAATGGGATAGTGGTAAGTTATTGTTCATAGTTATTTATCTCTATTTGGTTTATTGTTTAAATGTGGCAATGACTGAAAGTGAATATGCTCACAATTGCAGATAACGACGACGCTGAACTGCATGAACTGCTATGCACGCCAATGATTATTTTCAGAGATAATCGTGAAGGACCTGTGTCACGCCCCGCTCCGTCCGCTCCTAGTGTGTGCCACGCCCCCTCATTATCCACGTGTGCTTCCCCGATTGTGCCCAGCTGTTCCCTGTTTCTTTTGCCTTGTTCTGTGTATATGAGTCCGCGTCTCCCCATGTATGCCAGATCCGTCATTGTATTGTCAGTAGATGTCCGTCACTCGTCCGAATAAACCCAGTTTACCTGAAGTCCTGGCTTGCTCTCCTGCTTCCCTGCTCGCCACCTCCGCTGAATGTGACAGAATGACGGATCTCCTGCAAGACCCACCGCGGCAGGATGAGGACCAATGGCTCGTCCTGCTGCATGAAGTGGGTTACTGGCGAGAGCTGCCGGAGATCCAAGAAGATCCCGGCTGCTACGCCCTCGTGGATCGGAGCTGGACCCTACTACAGGGAGTGACTCCGTCCACGGAAGCGCACGCGATGGCGGAAGTGTGCTCCCTCCTGAGGCAGCTCGTCTGCCAGGTGAAAGAAAAGCGGCTTCAGCCGCTCACCTGGCCAGATGCGACCCCGCTGCCTCCTACCGGTTCCGGGCGGCGGAAAAAGAAGAAGCGAAGGGGAAAAGGAGAAGAAGCCACCCCGACTCTCTTCCTGGGGGCCTGCTCTCTGCTCCCCGCCTGGGAGGACCCCGTCGCTACCCGCCTGACCAGCCCCCACCCGGAGAAGCCTCTTCCGATGGAGGCTTCCTTTTACCGGCCGGCGCGCCTGGGTCAGGGTGGAATACGCGCTGTTAGGGATGCTATTCCCCGGGTCCCGAGAGCCCATAGAGGGGCAGCACCTAATCGCTCAGCGCCCCTCCTGATGCCCGTTCCGGACCTGCCGGCTCCGGACCTGCCAGCAGCGCCTGCTGCAGCTGCCGCCGCTCTGTCGCCGCTCTGCCCGTGGCTGCGCTACCTGCTGCTGCCTCCGCCAATCTGCCCGCGGCTGCGCTGCCTGCTGTCGCCGCCGATCTGCCCGCGGCTGCGCTGCCTGCTGCCGCCGCCGATCTGCTCGCGGCTGTCCTGCCTGCTGCAGCTTCTGCCGCTTTGCCAGCGGCACCGCCTGCTGCAGCTACTGCCGCTTTGCCAGCGGCACCACCTGACCCGCCTGTCCTGCCTGACCCGCCTGCCCAGACAGCGGCTACACCTGCTGCTGCGGCCGCCGCTTTGCCTGCAGCTTTGCCCGAGGTGGCCGCGGTTGCGCCCCCTGCTGGCCGCGTGATGGCGGCGCCCGCCGCGGCGCCCCCTGCTGGCCGCGTGATGGCGGCGCCCCCTGCTGGCCGCACACCGGTGGAGGAAGATGCCGCTCTGCCCGCGGCGGCTCCTGCTGGCCACTCACCTGAACTGCCTGTCTCGCCGGCTCCGGAACTGCCTGTCTCGCCTGTCCTGCCGGCTCCTGAATTGCCTGTCTCGCCTGTCCTGCCGGCACTTGAATTGCCTGATCTGCCCGTCTCGCCTATCCTGCCGGCACTTGAATTGCCTGATCTGCCCGTCTCGCCTGTTCTGCCGGCGCCTGAACTGCCCGTCTTGCTTGTCCTGCCGGCGCTTGAGCTGCCTGAGGTGGCCGCGGTTGCGCCCCCTGCTGGCCGCGTGATGGCGGCGCCTGCAGCGGCGCCCCCTGCTGGCCGCGTGATGGTGGCGCCCGCGGCCCTGCCTGAGGCCGCCTCTCCCGTTCTGCCCGCGGCCCTGCATGAGGCCGCCTCTCCCGTCCTGCCCGCGGCCCCGCCTGCGGCTCTGGCTGCCCCGCTTGAGGCCCTGACTCCCTCGCCCTTACCCCGGCAAGGCCAACGCCCCCCGCCTGTCAGTGTCCCGTAAGGGACGGGGACACAAGCGTTGGGCCCGGGTCCCGCTCGCCCGTTCAGCCCCTGGCTGTGGCTCGGTGGCTGCCTGCGGGTCCTCCGGCTCGGGGTCGGCGGTCCCCTCCGGGTTCCCCCCTGGATCCTCGGTGCCGGTCCTCGGTCCCGCCTCTGGGTCCGTGTCGGCCGCCTCCGGGCCCCCCTGCTCCGGCTGGGCGTCGGACGGCGCCTTCGCCGGCTCCGCCTGCCGCGGCTTCCCCCTCCTGCCTGCCTGCACGGGTGTTCCCTCCTGCTCCCTCTGTGTCCCCTCCGTCACTCCCTCGTCCCGTTCCCTTGGCCCCTGGGTGGTCCCCTCCTGCTCCCTCCTCCCTCTCCCCTGCGGCCCCTCCGGCCGCTGCCCGTCGCCCGTCTGGGGTCCTTCGGGCACCCCTTCTTCCTTCTCCCTTTCCCTTTCTCCCTCCTGTCTCTGCTCCTCCTCCTCCTGTGGGTCCTCTGTTCACTCCTGGCCCTTTCGTGTCGCCTGTGGGTGTTCCTTTTGTGCCCTCTGTGTCCCCCTTCTCTGTCTGTCTGTCTGCCTTTCCCGTTCTGTGTCGTGTCTTGTCCTTCTTCTCGTCCCTGTTCTTGTTCTGCGTCTCCGTTCTGTTCCCTGTTTTGGGTTGACGTTCTGCTTTGTTTTCCAGGTCCTGTTCCCCGGTCCCGTCTCGTCCGTCGCCTCCTCTCGGGCGCGCCCGGGGTGTGCGCCTTTGGGGGGGGGTTATGTCACGCCCCGCTCCGTCCGCTCCTAGTGTGTGCCACGCCCCCTCATTATCCACGTGTGCTTCCCCGATTGTGCCCAGCTGTTTCCTGTTTCTTTTGCCTTGTTCTGTGTATATGAGTCCGCGTCTCCCCATGTATGCCAGATCTGTCATTGTATTGTCAGTAGATGTCCGTCACTCGTCCGAATAAACCCAGTTTACCTGAAGTCCTGGCTTGCTCTCCTGCTTCCCTGCTCGCCACCTCCGCTGAACGTGACAACCTGTACCCCGATAAGTTAGCCATAAGTGGAAAAGAGCGGATAGTTTTAACGGTACGTGGAACAATATTGCTTACCCCGTATCATTGATTTTTCTGTATGAAATGCTTAAAGACGGATTTTTCCCCGTTCCCCCCCCCCTAGACACAGCAGATGATGAATTGTTGATCGCCGCTGCTGAAAAAATAGAAGCGGAGATAGCTACCTCAACTGACAGCGTTCAGGACCAGCCAACCGGAATTTACGCGACCGCTGGACCAAGGGGGATCTGCGAGCGGTGTTCCGGCATCCTCAACCCGTGCCTTAGCGGAACCACCGCAGTGGACACAAGATTGGGATACTGACCCCTTAACACCTTGGCGATTGCCTGTTGTTGTGAATTCCCCGGCCGGAGCTGTTTCCCGGGAGGAGCGTTTGAAGGTGGTCAAACTAGCTTTCTTCCATTTTCAGGATCAGATGTGTGATTTTTTTGGCAGATCTGTCTGACCAGATCTAAAGAATAAGCAGGGGCATGTCTGAAAAACAGTGGCTGTGTAGTTTTGATGGGGCTGGGGGGTCTAGAAGGATGCATATAAACGACGATGGTGGTGAAGCAACGATTAACCCTGATCTGCAGCGGCTGATTGATGAACTGAGTGACGGACCGCTGGCTGATACTAACCCCATCATGCTCGCCTTAATAAATGATTTAAATGAGAATGGTACTGATGAAGCTATGGACTATGTTAATATGGATAACGATGTAGACGGGGGGACACCAAATGCAAATGTGTCTATGGATGTGGAAATGGCTGACGACCACGTGACCGGATCTGGTGTTAGGGGTGACAACGGACTGGACGCAGATGCGGAAATGCACTCTGAACTGCACCAGATGCTAACAGAGCTGAATGGTGAGCATCCGGGTGAACTTAACTCCATCTTGCAAAACTTATTAAATGATTTAAATGATGAGGGGGCAGAGGAGGGGGATCCAGAAATTATGAACATTGATAATGGGGTACAACAAGGCGGGGAGGGGGATGCGGCGGCGGATATGGATCCAGAAAATATGGATATTGATAATGGGGTACAACAACAAGGTGGGGGTGCTGATGGTGATGTAGATGTTAATGTAATACGCAGACCGCAATTTAACAACACTGAAATAAGGCAGCGCTTTAATTTTGAAGGAATCGAGCATGATGACATCGTAGACGTTTACAGGTCTGTTATACAGACATTCCAAAATTTGGTGGACAGAGTGAACGCTTTAGCGGGGTCTGGGAATATCATACAGGTGGAACTGCAGGGGGCTTCAGTAACCAATAACACAGCTATACATGTTCGAGGCGAGATCGATCGAAATGATCTGCTATCGATGGTAGACAACCTTTCACAGAGCAATGCTGAGGTTTTCAGCGATGAAACGCTGGAGCTGGTCGTTCAGATTGTTCTTAATCGAAATGGTGGTGCCGCCACATGACAGAAATTAACAAAGCTTTTAAAGTCTGACATTCTGCAAAAGAAGCTCAGATGGCTTATTGTTTCTGAAAACTCTGACAATAATCTATGCTTTACTTACTGTGTAACCCACCTCTTAAACCCCGACATGGCGCACGATGCCGCAGTGCTAGAAGCTAAGCGTTTGCAGGAAGCAGTAGGTAGGTAGCAGTAGTCAAACATGGTATCATTCTCAAACATAGCAGAGTTTGAGCAAATGCTTGGGGTCAAAATTGTTGTGTGGTACCGCTGTGACAAATCTGACATTTTTAAGAAATTTCAGACAAACCTACCTTCAAGATAACAACATTATTTTGGCATAAAAAGCTTGAAGGCGTTTTTTGGGGCATCATACGTCTGTGATTATTGTTATGCTGCATTCAGTGTTAAAACAGATCACAAATGCAAGTATCACTGTAATGTATGTCTCAGTCCCAAGTGCCATAAGCACACCACAACGCACATCTATTGTGAGGACTGTGGGTCTTTCTGCCGCTCGCGGTATTGCTTTGTTTTTTTATTTTTTTTTCCCCCCTGTCGTGTCGGCAGTTAAGCAAGCAGGATGTTAGTCTGGGTGCCTTATTGTGCCAACACTTTTATTTTAACAAGTGGAGCTTCGGATTTAAGCTCCTCTTGTTACTTGAGGTATACTCTTTATTAATCAGTTATATGTCAATGCGCCACAAAGCCGGAGCTGACAGGGGGGGTTAGTGGGAAAAAAAAATCGAGAGAGAAAGTGAGAAAGGAGAGAAAGGGGAGAGAGACAGTAAAATAAATAAATGCATAATAAAAATAAAATAAGGAGGGGGGTCAGAGAGAGTGAGAGACAGGGAAAGAGAAATAATACATAACAAACAATAGAACAAAAAAGGAAAGAGTGATGAGGACAGCTTCTGCATCTTGCTGCTTTACACCGTATCATCACACCAGCTGCTGTATCTGAAAGATAAGATCCAGGGACACACACAAACAGTATACACACAAAGAAACCAGTGGTACCGCCACGACATGGGACCGTGCCTGTGCCAGTATCCGCTCCTGGAACCAAACACGTCAATACCAACGAAAGAAAATAAATATATACAGTAGGCACAAGCAGACCACCAGGAACACCGTCCAAACATTGTCGTACCCGCATCCGCATCCGAGAGGAGGGAGTGGAAGCCACACACCAACCCCCACACACACTCTCACACACACACACACACACACACCCAGACAAGGGGAAAGAGGGATAAAATAGGGGAAGAGAGCCCCAGGCGCTCATGTGTGTGCGTGTGCGTGCATGTCTATGTGTGTGTGCGTTCTAAGTGTATGTGTGTGCGTGTGCATATGTACGTGCATGTGTGTGTGTACGCATATGTGTATGTGTGTATGTTTGTGTGTTGTGAGTGTATGTATGAGTGTGCAGGTTAACATGGAATGATTCCCAGTGTGTGTGCGAGGCCACAACAACGCCGCCCCGAGGCCCCCAGACGGCCGGGAGAGCCCCGACGGGTCACGGACCCAGCCGCCCCACAGTGGCCAGGTACCCGGGCCCCCGCCACCGGAAGGCTGCGCGCCCACCCAAGGAAGGCAGGGAAGGAGGCACCGGGCGCCCCCCACCGGCAAGCACGAGGCAGGAACCCCACGGCCACAGGCGGTAGCGCGCTGGCCCCCCCCGGGGGCCGGCCACGCAGGCACGGATAGAACCCGGAGCCCGGAGCACCCGCACACCCCGTGGGGGCCTCGCCAGCCCCGGGGAGACCCGCCCCCCCCCAAGAACCCCCACCCGGGGGACCAGGGGGACGCCCCGAGAGCCACCAAGCACACCCGTCCCTGGCTACCCCGACCCCCCCTCCCCCACCCAGATCCCAACCCTCCCTCCCCAGCCCCCGCACCCTCCCTCCCCCAAGTCCCCTCACTACCGCCCCCACACCGCCCCATCATCCACGTGCTCCCCGTACCAGGACAAACATGCAGACACACCGATCCATGCATGCACTCATACACACACTCAGACACACACTCCCAGTCACACCTGCTCGTCTTTGAAGTCCGGCAGCAGATGCCCTGGACTTGCCCAGTGGACGGCCCAGAGGATGTTCCCCACCCCCCCAGATCGCAGGCGAGCGGGCACCCCGCCGGAGACCGGCAGCGCCCCACAGATGCGGCCGCCCCACCCCCGAGCCCACCCGCCAGCGCCCGCCACCCCCGCCACACCCAGGACCCCTCACCCCGCCCCCCCAACTGCCCCCCACCCACCTTGATCATTGATGGTGTACATGTGTGTGAACTAAGGTGTCGTTGAGATATGGGGGAGCATATGGGGAAAAGACACCCATCGCCCCCCCCAAGCCCTAAGTGTCTATAGTGGAGTTAAAATAGAGGGGAAGGGAGCTGTGCAGTCCAGCTGCGGGCTGCAGAAGCAGCCGACCCAGGACCTGCCCAGCTCCCCCCGCCCTCCAAGGCCCTATGTGGATGAGTGGTGTGACGTGGATGTATGTCTAAAATGCAGTTAAGATAATGAGGGGGGGATGAGTGGCTAATCGCCCCCCCTTCCCTCTGTGTGGTGCGGTGTGATGTCTAGATGTGGCGTCTAATGTGTAAGATGGGGGGTGAATAGCTGATCACCCCCCATTACCTATGTGTGGTGTAGGTGGATGCGGGCCGGCAGGGGGGGCGCGCGGCGACAGCCCACAGTGCCGCAGGGCAGCGGGCGCCAGGCAAGGCACGCCCGGACGCGCGGTGCCAACACCCAGGGGGACACCCCCGCCCCCCGCCGCAGCGCCCCCCCTCCCCAACCCAAGGAGGTGTCTGGGGCCTCATCTGCGCCGGCATCGCCGACGAGCCATTCATACCCAGATACCCACATTCACCAAACACTCGCACCCCACCACACCCGCACCACCCCAACACCGACGTGCTCCCCCGTCCCAGGCCATACATGCAGACAAACAGAGCATGCATACTCACCGGATACACACATACAAACACGCACGCCCAACACGCACACCCTCACCAGATACACACACAGACACGCACGCCCACACACCAGATACACACATAGACACGCACACCCACACGCACACACTCATCTCGAGGCCCAACAGCAGATGCCCTGGAATTGTCCAGTGGACGGCTCCAGAGGCTGTTCCCCCACCCCCCAGGTCGCAGGCTAGCGGCCCCCCGCCGAAGGCCGGCAGCCCCCCGCGGACGCCGCCGCCCCGCACCCGGGCCCGCCAGCCAACACCCGCCGCCCCCGCCATCCCCCAACTCCCCCGGTCCGCCCACCACCCCCCTTGGTCAGTGGGAATGGGTGTGTGTGTGGAGCTAGGGTGCAGTTAAAATGTGGAGGGGACACAAGTGGGGGATGGATACCCCAGCCAGAGCTGCGGTCCTCCCCCCCCAGCCCCCACAGGCCCTCAATGTCTAAAGTGGAGTTAAAATAGAGGGGAAGGGAGCCGCGCTGTCCAGCTGTGGGCTGCTTTGGCAGCCGACCCAGGACCTGCACAGCTCCCCCCGCCCTCCAATGCCCTATGTGAAAGTGTGGTGTGACATGAATGTATGTCTAAAGTGCAATTAAAATAATACAGAGGGGGGTGAGTGGCTAGTCACCCCCCCCTTCCCTCTGTGTGATGCAGTGTGGTGTTGTGGGTGTGGTGTCTAAAGTGGAATTAAAAGAGATGGGGGGGTGACTAGCTGATCACCCCCCAGTACCTATATGGAGTGTGGTGTAGGTGGGTGTGGGCTGTAGGGGGCTGTGGGGGAATAGGTGGTAATGCAGCAGGGCAGCGGGCATCCAGCACGACGCGCCCGGATGCGCGGCGCCAACGCCCACGGGGGTGCTACCCCCCCCGCCGCAGCACCCCCGCCCCAACCCGAGGGGGGTATCTGGAGCCTCATCTGCGAAGGCCTCGCTGATGAGTAGCTCTCACACAAACACCTACACTCACCAGACAGACTGACCTGGGACCTATACCCTCCATACCCTGCCCCGGTGCCCTCCCCCCAGAGGCCAGCATGCCCAGAGGCTCCCAGAGCGACACCCCAGTCAGTCCCACATGGGAAGGGGCGCCCAGGGGGAGACCGGCCCCCCCGGCACGGACGAGGCCCCCACCCCACTAGCGGGCCCCCCGGAGCCCCGAGCCCCACCCCGCACCCACGAGGCCCTAGCCACCCGGCCAGGGCCGGCGCCCCCCGCCCAGGCCGCCAGGCCCCCCCCGCGCCCACCGGGTAGACGCCCCCAGCCCCCCCCACCCCGCCAGCCCAGGGGCGACCCACAACCCCCAGCCCAGGAACCGCAGGCCCCCAGCCCCATGGAGCCACCGGCACCCACACCCCCCAGAGCCCCCCCACCATCCAAGGGACACAAGGAACAGCAAAGCCATGACCCCACACACCCACTAAGTGATGGAGTCAATTATTGGGGACCAGAGAGAGTTGAAATTGGCTAATTGATTCTTGGAGGAAGCAGACATTCGCTCCATACTAATGTGGTCCAACAAGAGACCTTTGTATTGATTAATACTCAAATTGTTTTTTGATTTCCAATTCACAAGAATAGTTTTCTTGGCGATGCACAGGGCGGTGAGAACCATTTGCGGTATTGCTTTGAGCAGCACATAATCTCAAAGCAACAGCCAGACGGCAGTTTTTATATTTTGTATGATTCGGTCAAGTATTGTGACACCGTCACTAAAAAAAAAAAAAATACAAATGCTCATGAATTTAAACCTAATACGAGATGCAGTTTTTGTAAAGAAGACTTGACGCCTGAGTGTGAGCATCAGTGCTTTATCAAGCCAGTAGAGCCTGAGAACTTGACAGAACGCTATGTGTTTTATAACTTTGAATGCAGACAAGATGAGGGGGTGCACATCGCTAATTACATCTGCTGTATTGACTTTGTGGCCAATTGCTGGTCTGCTAAAGGGGATGGTTGTGTTGCTGCATTTTTTAAGAAGTACCACAACCGTAAATACAAGAGGTATACATTCATAGCGCACAACTCTAAAGGCTATGACAGTTACATGCTTATGAAATATTTAGTTGAAAATGGTGTCACCCCACACATTATTACGCAGGGCAGCAAACTGCTCTGTGACAGACGAGGACTTTAGCCAAAGATACATTGATTCACTTTGCTTTCTGCTGAGCACATTCTCTGCAGCTCTGGGTTTTGAGAGTGAAAAGAAAGGCTATTTCCCCCATTTTTGGAACACCGTAGAAAATCAAAATTACATCGGACCCTACCCGCCACCTGAGGCATACGGTGTGCAAACCATGATGGAAAAGGAAAAAAGTTTATGGCATGATATGGCACTGTTGTTGGGAAGGTATTTGATTTTAGGAAAGAAATGGCAGAGTACTGTAAAAATGATGTCATCTTAAGAGAGGGCTGTCTCAGATTCAGGGGTGAGATTATCAACAGCTATAATCTAGACCCTTTTCAATGTGTGACCATAGCCTCAGTGTGCATAAAACAGTTTTGCATGAGTTTTTTGCCTGAAAATACAGTC
This sequence comes from Paramormyrops kingsleyae, assembly GCF_048594095.1. Classification (NCBI taxonomy): domain Eukaryota; kingdom Metazoa; phylum Chordata; class Actinopteri; order Osteoglossiformes; family Mormyridae; genus Paramormyrops; species Paramormyrops kingsleyae. The sequence continues at coordinate 30,275,101 of NC_132815.1, read as the reverse complement.
GCGCTAATCACTCCAGATAATTACAACAAGCAACAAAAGGCATACTCCACGCCATCTATTCAATGGCTGGAATACATAGCCCATCGCGAAAAACTAGAGATTCAGCACACGCTGCATAGAGGGGAGGTGAAAATGGGTCCCTACTACTTTGATGGCTATGCCGAAATCGATGGGGTTCGTACGGCATACAAATTTGCGGGGTGTTTTTTTCACGGGTGTCCAGAATGCTTTGATTCAAACAAAGTGAATCCTGTAACAAAACTGCATTTAGGGGACATGCATCAGCAGTTTCAGGATAAGATCTTTGCCCTTAAAAACACAACCTCAATGTATATGTTATTTGGGAACACCAGTGGGATAAATTGAAGGCTGAAAGGTTGATGTACAGGCATTCTTGAGGGAATTTGATTTTCCAGAGCGCATCGATCCTCAGGATGCTCTGTTTGGTGGCAGAACTAATGCCTTGCAACTGTACTATAAAGCACAGAGTGATGAGCGCGTAGATTACTATGACTTCACTAGCCTTTACCCCTCAGTCAACAAGTTTAAGGAGTACCCGGTAGGCCACCCTGTAATCATTTACAGTGATTTTGATAGCATTGTAAACTATGTTGCGTTGATCAAAGCCAAGGTTTACCCACCGAGAGGCCTTTACCTACCGGTTCTGCCTTACAGGTACAGTGGTAAACTCATGTTCACACTTTGTAGAACATGCTGTGAATCCGAGATGCAGGGGGTCTGTAATCATTCAGATGAGTAGAGCTCTGATCGGTACGTAGTGCAGTGTCGAAATCAACAAGGCTGTTGAAAAGGACTACAAAATCGTAAATATTTACGAGGTCTGGCATTTCCCCGACCGGACAGACACACTTTTTGCTGATTATATTAATACCCATTTAAAGGGAAAACAGGAGGCTTCCGGCTATCCCTCTTGGGTAAAGAGCACTGAGGATAAAGAGAGATACATTCAGACTTACTTTGAGAAGGAGGGTATCCGTTTGAACCCTGAGAACATTGGGGTTAACAAAGTGAAACGCCAAATTTCCAAATTGTTTTTAAACAGTCTTTGGGGAAGGTTTGGTCAGAGAATAAATCAGGCAAGCATGACGCTCATCAAAGATCCCGATGAGTTTCTCATGTTAATTTTTTCAAAGCTGGTCAATGTGTCTCACTTTTCCTTTCTGAATGATAATGTGGCGATGGTCCAATGGCGCAACATAAAGGGCTACCCTGCCATGCCGCGGCACGTCAATGCTTTTATTGCCGCTTTCACTACCGCGTATGCTAGGCTTGAGCTGTACAATCTCATGGACCGCTTGGGGCAGCGTACGCTGTATCATGATACAGACTCGGTCATTTTTGTCAGCAAGCCGGGTGACTGGGCACCTCCTTTGGGCAATTTTCTCGGCGAACTAACAAGTGAGCTGGACCCAGATGATCACATTGTGGAATTTGTCTCAGGGGGACCCAAAACTTACGGGTACAGAACGGCAAAGGGCAAAACAAACATGAAAGTGAAGGGAATCACGTTGCATAACACCAATTAAAAAGACATTGTGTCTCTCACAGGATTGGTCCAGGACTATGTAGGTAACCCACGTGACCCCCCTAGAGAGATCAGGACATCCACGCAGCAGATTGTGCGGGATAAAAGGGGTTTCCTTTTGAAAAATAAGACAGTCAGCAAGTGTTTCAAGGTTGTGTACACTAAGCGGCAACTTCAGTCTGATTACATTACCTTACCTTATGGATACTAGTGACGGGTTCAACAATAGACTTCAGCATCCATTCTCTTGTATTATATCGGGACCGAGTAACTCTGGTAAGTCATATTTCATTAAAAGACTGTTGGAAAATGTGGATTGTACATTATCCACAGTGACTGAAAATGTTGTATGGTGCTATTCTTGCTGGCAACCGCTGTATGATGAATTGTGACGATGAACTTTTGCCTCCAAATAAAATCAACCTAATCATCATTGACGATCTCATGGAAAAAGTCTGCGACAATAACGAAGTCGAAAAAGCTTTCACCAAGTACACACATCACAGAAATCTAAGTGTTATATATTTGGTGCAGAATCTTTTCTTTCAAGGTAAGAAAAGTCGGACCATCAATCTTAACGGCAATTACATTGTATTATTTAAAAACCCCAGAGATAAATTACAGACGAGTGTGTTGGCACGTCAGATGTACTCGCGGCATTCAAAATTTTTTTTAGAAGCTTTCGAAGACACCACGAAAGTCCCATACAGGTACCTGCTCGTGGATTTAAAATCCGTGACACCCGAGGACTGTAGGCTCAGAACAGTGGTGCTTACGTGCTTAAGAAAAAATATTAATGATGTCGGCTCGTATAAAAAGAAACTGGAGTGCCCTGAAAGCTTTATTTGACAGTAACGCTAGACAGAGAAAGAAAATTTTAAAGATGGCCTCACCGGGTTTGCTGAACACTCTTTGTGAAATAGCTTTGAACGTACTGTGCGGTAACATCTCGCTAACCAAATCACAGATTGCAAGACTTAAAACGCAAAAAAGTGGTATTAAGCTACTTGCAAGCAAACGGGCATCGTTAAAAAGAAAGAAGAATGTTATTAATCAAGCCGGTGGGGGCTTCATTCTACCCCTGTTAAGCGTCATTTTATCAAGAACAGATGTTGCTGACCACGAAAAGGTACGCTTGTACACAGATGTGTTTCAGAGATATTTGACTCTGGCCAGGCAAGGTGATAATGAGACCTTATCTTTCACATTTCCCACTGAAGAGACAATGTTGCTGATGCTACTGTTGATGCAGGGGGTACCATCATGGATGATATGAAAAATGCACCGCGTAACAAGAAAATGGTTGAATATATGATGGGTAAAATGCTTGAAAACTCTGCCATCACTGCGTGGAACCTGCATGGAACCTGCATGGGGAGTTTGTTTTTAATGGAAAGACTATCGCGGGGTCGCATATGCTCGATTTGCTTAAAAACATTACCAACCCTCGTAATGTGGGCAATGCAAGAAGACCTGTGGGATGGAGCGAGTTTCTACAAGGAATGGCAAGGCTCAAAATGCCTTACAGCCTCATACCCAACCAAGATGTCTGCCGTCTCATAGAAGCGATCAAGAACAAGAATCCCAAAGAGGAGCAGTGTGACAGTACCCACACAGTTCTCCACGGTCCTGTAGTACCCCACGGAAATTCTTAAAACCAGACAGGCTTATGTTTTAATGTGTTTTTGTACACAGTTAATAAAACACTAAAACGTGATATTTTGTCTTTGTGGTTTTTATTTCTTTTTCAAAGCCTTACAACATCTCATTGTTTGCATTTTGGTAAACACATTTTTCACACGATTGATATATTTAAATTTAGAAACAAAATGAGAAACCATGGCATCGTTCTTTTTAAAATCATTGCTATAAAACGATAGAATTTTTAAAAAAGAAAAGCCTCTACAGCGGTTAATTAAATAAAAAAGGCAATGTTGACTGCACGTCACGCTGAACCTGAACCGTCTTGAACCTGCTTTGCGTTGTAAACAAGCCGGTCACAGTTCCTCGTCATGAATGTCTTTATGATTCTCGGAAAGCTGGGGCGATCAGGTGGATTTCCGTACAAGTCGAAAAACTCTGCGGAGCCGTCATGGCTGATGAAAAGCACCAGCCAGTGTTCTCCGGGGGCAGAACTAGGGTGTGTGTTGACGATGAAGATTGCGGGTAATTTATCAAGCTTTACTTCCTCCAACTCATCACAAGCTAATACACCATAAAAATGCCTCGCAGTCCATCGGTTTCTACTAAGGATATTGGATAGCTCCAGGGTGTTCATAACTAGTAATAATCGTACAAGACGTTTTTCCTTTGGTTAATCTCGATTATATTGTCGAAGGTCGCATAAACTATCAGTGTGACAGTCCTGGCCAGAGGTTGGTGGAATCTCATCTCCAGGCGCATATTTCCGCTTTTAACCATAGAGAGGTGCTGATTGCATCCTTCGTCCGGTGACAAGTTAAAGGCATACAAAGTGTAGCCGCTTATGTACTCATTTCTGTCAACAGCGACAGGATCGTTTTTCAAATGTCTCCCCATGGCCAGAACCAAGCTGTAATACTCACGGGCAACGTTTCCCCTGTTCAGCATCGTAATGTTGAAAATTTAAAGGGTATCGATTGTACGCGCCCATAAAACCCATGTTATCTACAAGTCCAATGACAACGGTTTTAGGCAACTGGCCTAGAAATAAATTTTCTTGCGCGCAGACCCGGCTGCCCGCAGCAACGCTGAATGTTTTCATGCAGACTCTATCAATCGGGTATTTTGCGTTGGCTGTCACCAAGTCGCTGGCGTGACCCAGTTTAACAGCCATCGACACAGAGCCAATACGATTTTGAGCGAGTACTGTTCAGCATCTCCGCTCATGAGGGAAAACTCATCTTTGTTTTGAACCATTTTAATTTTGACATCGACCCCATTTAGCATTAACCTCTCTTGAAAAAATATGTCAGAGTGTATCAGGCCAATCAAATCGAAAACGCTGTTTCTTGCTGAAAATGCTGCTCTTTTCTCTAAGCCCTTGTTATCGCCATCGGGGTCGGTCTCGTCCATAGCCCTGGAACTGTCTTTATAAAACAGCCCACAGGTAAACTGCCTGGATAGCGTTCCGATGCTGTAATTAAGCAGCCACTCTATCATGGATCTGTAAGGGTACGTATTGCTAGACTGGCTTACTAGCCTGTCACCCAAGGATACGTCCACTTGTGAGAAAATTGAGGCGATTGGGTAATTTATGATTACCGATTGATGGCGCGTGGTAAGCATCAAAGGCCCCCTGGGGGCCATGTCACAACTTGCTTCTTATTTATATTATAGACCCCTTCTTCTTCATCTATCAGCGATCTGTATAATCTATCAACACCACCAAATGACCCAGGATTTGATGGCGTATAACACCAGGACAGGACATCAATAGTTCAGAACATGCATTAGATAACATTAACAGCCTTTGCAAGAGACTTCAAATTTTTTACAAAATCTTCTGACTTGTGTCCATATAGTTCAATTAAACTTAAAAATGACATGTCCTTTTAGACTGATGATTGTAAACTAAGTTACTGTCACAAACAAGACCCCAGTTGTAGTCCCCCATCATATTCTCGTTGTATTGTCCTTGGTATGGACGCTTGAATTCCTTGAGATCTTGGTAGAATCTTTCTCCTGGTTCCTCTGAGTACGCTCCCATGTTCTCCTTAAAAGTTTGTAGATGAGCATCCAGGATGTGCACCTTTAGCGACATCCTACACCCCATAGCCTGATAGTTCCTTACTAGTGTCTCTACCAGATCCACATAATTCTCGGCCTTATGATTTCCGAGGAATTTCCGTACTACTGCGATGAAGCTACTCCAAGCTGCCTTTTGGACCTCTGTGACAGTGCTGGGAAATTGCTGACACTCCATGATTTTCTTTATCTGTGGTCCAACAAAGATACCAGCTTTTACTTTAGCCTCAGACAGCTTGGAAAAGAATTTTCTAGGTAGCCATGTCAACGACATCTAGCGATATTTCCGACTGATGTTACAGCAGTTACATTGGTGTATGTTTAGACTTTATGTATACAACAGCTTGGCACCATAACTTACTGCCATTGAACGACAGAATTATTAGCAGTGACTCAAACCAGGTTTTGCTGCAGTGATGCTAAACTTATGGCCATGACTGTATACAAAATGTTGGACAGAAGTGACAAAACCAATGTTTTGACTCAATGGATGATTATTACTAGCTGCTTTTGACCCAAGCAACACAAAAATAACATTGTCTTTCCAGGAACAAAACAAAAAAATTTTTTGTTGCCTTGTGTAATAGATACGTTTCAAGTGCTTGTTATCCATCGTGAACCTCTACAATAATGACACAGTGTTTTCATGACTCAACTAATTTTATTTAGAAAGCATGTAAAAATTGCCAGCCAATCACATTTTGACAGACAGACATAGTTCAGCATTTACACACCAACCTGAGTCTGCTCGAACTTGTGCATATCCCAGAAATCACTAATTGCACCATCTACAGCACATTCATAATCTTTCTCTTCAACATCACGTTTCAGCTCACGCAATTTCTCCTGTACATTAATTTCATCTTTAAGTTCACAAACGACTTCCTCGACGACTCACCTGCCGTGTTTCACCCTCACCCGGTGCGGGGTGAGGGTGAAACATCGCGACCGCTTTCGTGATGGTATGTTTAAACCATGGTCAATACAGCTTTTTGATCAACTTTTCAAAATTGTTAAAGAAGTAAAATGGTTCAGGTTCATAGAGGCATGTGTGCCTCCGTTGGTTCGGGTGATTCACAGAGCACCTGACACAGGTCTCCTGCATGTCATCTTCGATGATCCGATCCAGAATACAGGCCAGTGCCCCTTTGATTATCTTCATGGTGGAGTCGGTGATGCTCCCATCCACAGCATCTTCAGATAATGACAGCGCAGCAAATGCCCACTGAGCTCATCCATCGTCGGTGCAGGGGGTTGCAATGTGTCCATGAATGCATATGGGAGCACACCCGTCGCATCAGTCTCCACCGAAGGCCATTGTGCCCATGTCGGGCTAGAAGGGGGTGGTGGTGGTAGGAACGGATCCCCATACGGCCCCCATGATGCGGCCTGCTACGGGATGAGTTGAGGAAGCTCTGGCGGGTTGTCCAGTTGCAGTTCAAAAGTTGATGCCCGAAGCCATGATGGGGACCACTGAAGGTACGAGTCTGTATCACCCATTCACAGGCCAGAAGGCGATGCAGGCTCCAGCAGGGTGGCTTCAGGAGATGCAGGGCTGGGTGATGCTGTCAGTTCGCTCGCCATTGCTTGCTTGTCTCATCCTGAGTGATGGCTCACAGGATGTCAGGGTTTTAATACATTTTCAACATGGTTAATTACGGTCTTCTCTCATCTCATTGGTTGTCATCACCAGAAGTGGGTTGATCCCCCACCGACCACACTTTGTTCAAAATTTTTTCTCAAGTTTTATACAGATACATTCTTTATGCGTGAATATGCAGCACAGTGCTCCGTGCTTGCGCTGTCTCGGAGGCTTACGTAGAGCCAAAGTCGGGTTTAGCAGTGCCAAGTTACGGGTAGGTGTCATCGTCGAACTCCTTGCGGGCTCTGTCTGTATGAGACCGGAACAATTTGTCCGCCGGTCACCATTTTGTCTTCAATTTGACAGCGATGCTGCTATTTAAAGCACATAGTGTGTCTCTACGTGGAGAGCAAGTGAGAGAGAGAGAGATAGAGCGCATGCGCCCATTTTAACAAAGATTACCCAGCGTTATTCCTTGATTCTTGTTGTCAAAATTTACTTTATTATTCACATTGGCAGAAAAGTGCTTCATTATTTAAAAAACGTCATGGTTAAGGGGTTTATTTGAAATAACCGGCGCACCATTGTTGTCGCCATTTTGAAACGTGTGTCTGCGTGAGTGCGCCTGCTGCTGCCCCACGGTCAATCATTTGAAGCGCAACTTTTGAACAGATCGGACGCTCATGGCCAAGCTGCAGGGCTAAATGTTTGCTGGTTAAATGTTTTCTTCAACCTAACACTGGTAAATATCGGTAAAAAATTTTCTTCTTCTTCTTCTTTAAACATGTTGGTTAAATGTAATTGTAGCGCCTCTGGTCCCACGCCTATATGGATGGAGGCGTCACCACATCTACCTAGGTTCGAAGAGAGGTGTGCTACAACTCAACAAGAAGGGGAGCTGACGGGTTGAACAATAGACACTTTTATTGCCTTGTATTTAACAGTTTATAACTTTGTGCATATGAAAAGGAAGAGTTCTTAGAAAAATGATAAAAGAAATTAAAAGAAAATATTCCTCTCCCTGGTTCAGTCCTTTACTTAGGCAGGTGAGCCAACGCAGGCCCCTGTCCCAGTCTGTGTGTGTACTAGCTGTAAACAATTTTATCCCTTCCTACATGCGTAGGAAATGGTGGAGAGAATGAATCTTAACTGTAGCCTGGACAGGTGAAGAAATCGAGCAGATCAAACTCTTCAGGATGGATTCTGCGGTAGTCCTCACAATCTCACTGTGCTTGGCTCACCATCTACTTCTTTCAGCTTCCAGCAGGTGGTTCCAAAATAAAAAACCAATCTACACAAATAGTGTAAAAGAATAAGGATTCCATTTCCTGCTCTAACATGAGACCTCATCTATTTCCACACATCTTACGATCTCTATGACCAAAATAAAGAAACATTCAATTATAATGAGATGGAATACATTATAGCAACATTTAGTGTTATAACCCAAATTATCTGTAACATGTATTTCCATTATGAGATGAATAGTTTACATCCAGATACAGCTTAATATTTTCATAAACATGCATGTATATAAATTGTTTTCCTTCCAGTCCCTTTTTCAGCAACATATCCTTCTTTAAATATCTTAACATGTCCTTTTTACTAACCTTGCCAATTTAAATCGAAATGGCCCAACATGCTATAATCACTACGCTACCCAGCTAACGTGCAGCGATAGCTAAGCATCCTGGTTAGCCATCTTTAACTATCATCGTCATTACGCACATCCAAATACATCGTAAACTTCAGACATTTCCATACTCCAACTGGTTTTTGATATGGGGAGAATCACAGGTTAACATCAATCACCTACACTTCTGGCAGTGCTTCGTTCGGGCATGTTTGTACTTGTTTAAATTCCGCCTGCTTTTCTTTCTTTCTTTTTAAAAATAACACTAAGGTTTTTCTTGTTAAAAACATTTTGGTGCTTTCTTCGTTTAAAATACGCCGGGCGCTTGTGTCTACTGCGGACGGAACCCCGCTGGACGTGTATGCGCTAGCTTACGTTCATCCTGCTATATGTTTTATTATTCCTTAAAACGTAATTAAAACTAACACATTAATAAATACATATAATGTATTTTTATTCTATTAAAGTTTAAAGGCAACCATTATCTCACCAAACCATATGTCCCCCTATCGGCAACACATGGCATAAGCATGTATGATACCATTGGACATAACCCTCGACCAATCAGAACATGACGTCATAGACGGGGAGAACTTTAAGCTCCGCCCAAAGTGCCCACTAATCTTTTTTTTTCGGTTTGACCGTGTTTTGGAGCCACTACTTAAAGATATCAGACAGCTAGAGAAAGAGGGGGTTGTTACTGAAAAATCTGGTTGCAGTATAAAAGGTACAGTCTCGTATGTGGCAGCAGATAACTTCACTTGGTGGATTCCAACAATCCTTCAATGTAGATAAATTTTGTAGGTTTTGCCTTCCAAGTCATGATTGCATACAGACCTGTGATGTCAGAAGTGGCGGTTTTACTTTTAGAACACCTGAGTTGATAACCATAAATATGATAAAACAAAATGGCTCATATAGTGTTGATGGTGTAAAACAAAACTGTACACTAAACAGTTTGGAATATTTTCACGTTTGTAAATGCTTCCCACCTGATTTTCTCCATGATGTTTTAGAAGGCATTGTACCTGTTGAACTGAGCCTGTGTCTGTCAGATTTCATTGTGAAAAAGTATTTCACTCTGGATTAACTTGATAAAGCAATACAAAACATTTCCTTTTAGATTTACTGACAAACAAAATCATCCACAGACAATATCACAGACAAACTTTTACTAAAAGTGTAACAATAGGTGGTAATGGACATGAAAATTGGACTCTTTTGAGATTTCTTCCATTCATCATTGGACACCGTGTTCCAAAAGGTGATCAAATCTGGGAAATTCTTCTGGAACTTAAAGACTTGGTGCAATTATTAGCCACCCTCCTTTCACGACAGAGACGGTGTACTATTTGCAGTCAAAAATTTCTGATCACTGGCATTTGCTGTTGGAAGTGTTCCCGAATTACAAGTTGCGTCCTAAACATCACTATCTGGGACACTATCCTGAGCTCATACTGAAGTTTGGACCCATAAATGAGTTTTGGACTATTAGATTTGAGGCAAAACATTCCTTTTTTAAAAAGATTGTTCAGCCAGCAATTTTAAAAATATTTTGCTCACCTTTGCCACAGGACTAGGGCTTGGCAAAAAATCGATTTCATCGATTTATCGATTTTGTAGTTTAAAACGATTTTTATTTTGCAAACTCGAGTTTTTTGCCACAATATTTTTTTCGGACTTTTCCGCGTTTCGTCCGCAGTCAAAACAACATGGCAGTGTGTAGCAGAGAACTACTTCCAAAGAAAGGCACAGGTAATTCCGTAATTTGTAACTGGTTTGGTTTTGATGCAGCAGACGAAACACAGACGAAGCCTTGCTGCAAAATATGTTTCAAGGCTGTTGCTACTGGAAGCAGCAGTACGACAAATCTTTTCCAGCACCTGAGGAATAAACATCCCGAAGAATGGGAGAAGTGCAGCCGGCTCCGTAGCGAAAACGGCTCCTCTAGCACATGCTGAAAGTATTAGATGCAAGGTACGTTGTCCCCAGTCGCAAGTATTTCGCTGATGTAGCGCTGCCTCACCTGTACAATACAACTCGGGAAAAGATCCGCAGTGAGCTGGAGATGCAGTTTTGAGTATCTTTCTTGCAAAAAATATTTAGAATGAGCATGCACAATGTTTCAGAGATCTAACAAGCACGTGTTTTGTTGTTATAGATAAAAGTTTACATTTGTTAATTCTTTGAGCAGGCTATATGTCTGCCACAGGCATGTTTCATTTTTTATATTCACACTACAGTATACTGAGAAGAGTTTTTTTTTTTAATTGTAATGTTATATGTTACAAAATTTGTAATTATCTGATTTCTTGAACAGAAAATTTAAGCTACTGTGAAGCTGTTGCACTTTTGCTTAAACCTGGGTTAAAGCTTGAAATTGTTGAATGACAGAGCCTCATTTACTTTTTGTTTTGGGATTCTACGCATTTTAACTCTTGAGGACAATCATAGCAATAAAGTTGCACTTTTGACACTATATCTGATGTCTGCAGCCATTTTTTAAGTGCATTGGGAAAAAAAAATCGAAACTCGAATTTTTCTTTAAAAATCGAAGATTTTTTTTTTTGGCAAAATCGCCCAGCCCTACACAAGACATCAACTAATGCTGGCAAATTACCTTGAAATGCTAAGCCTTTTCATACAGTAGCAGATGTAGCAAATAATTGTCTACTTGCAATAGAAGCCCTTCCTTGATGAACATATAATTCTGGAAATGTTTCAGTCCAGGTTTAAAAGTTGCCACAGCACTGAGTCTGCTCTGTTAAGAGTTTTTAATGACATTTTCTTAGCAATTGATTCTGGGGACTCTGTATTACTTGTGCTTTTAGATTTAACAGCAGCTTTTGACACCATAGACCATGAGATTCTTCAATCCAGGTTGGAGCAGTGGGTGGGCATTACAAGCTCAGCATTGCAGTGGTTTAGGTCCTATCTCTCTGATAGAAGTTTTTGTGTTAGTATAGATGGCTTCACCTCAAATTCTGCTGCCCTTCCTTGGGGGGTACCACAGGGCTCCATTCTTGGTCCGCTTTTTATTTTCTTTATATCTGCTTCCACTTGGAGCTATTTTCCGGGAACATGATATCTCTTTTCATTTTTTTGCAGATGACTGTCAGGTTTACCTCCCATTAAGGCACAGTGGGGCAGGTTCTGTCCAGCTTCTCCTGGACTGCCTCGTTGATGTTAAAGGTGGATGGCGTTTAATTTCCTGAATTTTAATGAGGAAAAGACTGAAGTTATGTTGTTTTGACCTAATGGCTCCAGCAGATCTCCTCGCATCGACCTCTCCTACTTGGCCCCATTTGAGAAAGCCTTGATTACAAATTTGGGTATTAAAATGGATCCTACTTTAAAAACGGATAGTCAGGTAAATGCTGTTGTAAAATCCTGTTTTTTCCATATGAGGCGGGTAGCAAAGATTAAACCTATATTGTCGAGGCGGGACCTGGAATCGGTTTTGCATGCTTTTATAACCTCTTGTCTTGACTATTGCACAGCTTTATTCTTCAGAATCAGCTAGACTGCTATGGCTCGCCTACAGTTGGTGCAAAACGCCATAGCACATTTTTTAACTGGTGTAGGAAGACAAGAGCATATTACCCCAATCTTGGCTTCCCTTCACTGGCTTCCAGTGTACTTTTGGATCCATTTTAAAATTCTTTTATTTTTAGTGTTTAAATGGTCTTGTTCCAGCCTACCTGGCAGACTTGCTGCACCCATAGGTTCCATCTCGCTCTCTTAGGTCCACAGACCAATTGCTTCTTCAAATTCCGAAAACCTGATGCAAACTTCGAGGCGATCGAGCTTTTTCAGTAGCAGCTCCACAACTATGGAATGAGTTATCATTACACATTCGACTTACTTACTGTACCTTCGCCCTGGTTTTTGACTGCCTGCTTGGTTTTGAACTTTCGCTTGTACTCCGACTTCGCCTCTTTGATATCCCCTCTGGATACTGTCGCTTCGGCTGTGTGTTTGCGTGTTTCAGTAGGTGTGTGTAAGCAGTGTCTGCCTTTTTTGTTCTTCGTAAACGTGGGGATTACTGTTTGTTTGGTTAGGGAGTTAGGCTTAGGCATTGTTGTTTCGTTTTACTTGTTTTGTGTTCACTTAGGATTAGCTTAGCTTGGGGTTATATTCGGTAGATGTGTTTTGTTTGTTTCTTTGGCCTTTGTCACTCCTGACGTTCGTTACACCTAATGTTTGTAAAGTGTCTGTGAAAAAGTATAAAAGGACTCCCTTTGTGTTCTGTGTTCCCTTCTCCTAGCTCTGGTTGTCAAATGAATGTAGATTCATTAACCCTTCGGCGAGCTACTTGGAGAGGGGTTGCGAGCTACTGGTAGCTCGCGAGCGACATGTTGGAGACCCCTGGTCTAGATATTTTAGACTGTAGTCTCAGGCAGGCCATTTTGAATAGATTTGGGGATGTGAACACTGTTAGCCTTACCTCCATGGTCCACCTAAATGGCACAAAATATTTAAAAGGAATGATTCTCTCTGTTGGTAGCACAAGTGGGCTTTTAGATTTTGTGAAAATACTGGAAATTTTGTGTTGTGGGAGGGCACACATTGTTTATAATTTAAAATTTTTCACTTGCTTCTTGGAGCATCTTCGGTCTTACCAACTCTTCAGGAAAATCCCTGTGATGTGAATTGTTGTGCAGCCTGAGGACCTGAATGATGACATCCCACTAGTGGGATACCTTGTTGAGGGATGATTTTTAGTTACACCCAGGACCTTTTTGCTTGATTAAGGTAAGATGTGTATTTTCGCATTCATGTGTAATGTTGACCTTAGTTCAACTTCTAGAAAATTTTAAATGGTACATTTAGAACTTAAAATATTTATTGTTAACCAGAAGTGTAGGCTCAGACATAGTTGCAATACATTTAATGCAGATATCCCATTTAAAATGTATTAGAACAAATGTATAAATATATTTAATTGCAATTTGTGTGACTGTGAGATTAACACTGTTGTTGTTTTTTAGTAATTGTTTTATTTTGGTTTTTTCCCTCTAGCTCTGTTTCTAACCCATGATGCTATTTTGTGTGATTGTTTCTGAAAAGGAAATCCGACGTCTCTCCATTGAGAGCATGCCAGTTTCAGTTAACGAGTTTTGTCAGCTACTGAGAACAAACCTTGGCCTATGTCATGACCTGTGCGTCCAATCCTCGTGTGTGCCACGCCCCCTCATTACCCACGCGTACTACCCCGATTGTGATCACATGTTTCCTGTTATTTCGGCTTGTCTTGTGTATTTAGTCCGCCTCCGAGTCCATTTTCCCCAGATCCGTCATTGATGTTTAGTTGCCGTCTGCCCTGTGTTTCCCTCGTTTTCCCCACAATAAACTTGTTTACTTTTGGATCCTCGTCTGCCTGCCTTGTCCTTCCCCGCTTCCTGCCTGCTCGCCGGACAGCGGTCATTACAGCCTAAAAGGAGACTTTATTTTACAGTTTGAAGATCCAGAGTTTGGCAATGCGTTGTGTAATTTGACAGATCTCAGTGACTTACACTTTGACCAGGCAAACATGAAGGTTTGAAGTGATATCACTTTTAAATCTGCCTCTTCAGACTCAACTTCCAGTCTGCCATCTTCTTGCAGTGCAGAATCAGTAGATTGGCCTGATCCTTTTATAATTCCAAAATTCTCCCACGGCATGGAACTGCAGCTCAAGGAGTCAAATGATTCTTATGCAAAGGATGGATCTTTAATGGTAATTTCCAAGAGCATGAAGAGTGATATCCTAGATAAACTAGCAGATGCCATGTTGAAGATCACTGCTTATCCAAATAAAGATCAGTATGAAGTTGTTGCTAAGGCACGTGTGGAAAAGCACCCTTGTCTTAAGGATCCTGGATCTGGGAAGGAATGGCACTGCTGGGTCTTTAGCCTAAAATTTAAAATGGGAAATTACCGTCAGAGTTTGAGTGCTGCTGGATGTCCTGAGGTTGTTATAAACAAGAGAAAAAAAGAGTGATTCCAAAGCTTCAGTTATCAAGAAATCCAAAAAGGAGGAGGGACACTATTTGCCAGATCACCCTGAAGGACTGAGTACAGAGAAGACGGAAGAGATGAGACAGATGATTTTAAATGAAATTATTTAAAAGGAACCTATGTATTATTACAGCTTTATTGTTTTCTGTTTTTCCCCTCTTCCTCTAACCTTTCTCTCTTGCCAGATAACCCTCACCAAAGAACTCCTGGAGTCATTTCTTGAAGGATTTGACGGACTTCTTCCCAAACTTCTGGAGGTATATAAAACAGGAACAGTGTCTGGCAAGAGGCAGCCACTCAAAAGTCTAATGCAATGGCTTGAAAAAGATGTAAGTTTTAATTCTACTAGGATTACAAATAAAATATGGGCATTTTTTATGATTAATGCAAATTAATTTGTATGCTAGAATACGAACCAGAAGAAAAGGACTGCTGCCTTACTTGGTCTCCCTCACTACTGTTTTAAGATGATGTGAGGGGGATATAGAGTTCTCGAAGGAACAAACAGGCACACTTAGGTTCACTTCTAAAAACTATTTATTACAAGTAATACAAAATAACCTTGCATTAAAATCAATACCAAAATATTTGATCAAAGGCAATGCAAAATAATTCTGTATCACAAGTGATATCCAATAACTATATATATACAGTATAAGTGACAATTGAAACATGAATATATAGAAAGTGCAAATTGATATTATGGTTATTGGGATAATTGATTGAATCAACACATTGACACTGCAAAGCTATTCACCCTCAGACGTGCTATTATCACACACCTTCACTCTTAGACTGGGGAGCCCTTTTCAGTCCTGGAAGGAGACCAACACGTGAGTCCCAAGAAAGTGCTGGGCGATGTGCGCTCTATCCCACGGCTGAACTCCAGTCAGTATTGAGATCTCCCCCTTCCTTTATATTAATTTTGGGTGCTGCATGCGGGCAGGGGACGAGCTGGCCAGGCTCACCCCTCCCCTCAGGCAATGCGTTCTCAAATTTCCAATTTTGTCCAAGTAATGCCGCCTGCAGTTTCAATCAGAAGTGATAAAACAAGTTTCTATAATCAATGTAAGCGTTCTACACAAATACAAAACATATTGAACAACACCTTTCCCTGTCCTCAGCAAGCCCCTCCAAAAACCAGGAAAACCTGGTAAGCGTCCTTGAACAGGGTAAGCATCCCAGAACAAAGATTCTTACACATAAGATATGGATACTCTGAAACCAGTCATTTGTGAAAAATATATAAGTGATCAGAAAGAGAGGAAAAAAAAACATTCTTATGCGGTTTTATCCTTAATACAATAATAATTGGACACTTGAAGATATGTTTGTATTGATAAACAATAAAAATGGTATTTGGTAATGTTTTTAAACTGTTTTATGTTTCATATTAAACCATGTTGACCTTACAGTGCAGTCAGGTGAAGATCACATCTATAGGTAATTCAACAAAATTACATTAAGAGTTAGAAATTAATTAGTAGATTCAGTCATTAAAGTTTAGTTATTTTGACTGGGAAGGGTCAGTAGTGTTTAGCCAGAATCTTACTTAGTTCATAGTGCAAATATAAGCTAGTACAATTATTCCATATTTTTTAGTTTTGACCTGGAAAGATAAGTCCATTTAAAAAAATCCACACAACTTGAAACAACACACATTGTTAAGCCTAATCAATTACACTTAATCAATATTATCTTAAATTGTTGTTCTGAAATAATGCAAGTATTTATGTTGATTTAACTTGTAATTGAGCAAGGAAACTTATACTTTTAAGTTGAAGTAGCATGAATTTTTTTACAGTACAGGAACAGTCGGCTGCCCTGCCTCCCCAGTACTGCCTGTTTCTTGTGGTCTTCCTTAATGCAGAGGGAGCTGTATGGCCTCGACAGGAGCTGCATCTCAGCACTCTTTGGTTGTTACTGTGGCAGGAGAAGTAGTATCAAGAAAATAATAAGCAGATAATTATGGAGGGAAAACTAGCTTTTGATGTCAACACTGCTGTAAGTGAATTTACCTGCATCTCATTGTTATAAAGTTGGACAAGGAGCCATGGGCTGAACAGATCTTGAATGAGCACTCTGTCATCAGCACAGTACTACAGACTTTCCTCATGGTGTCTGTGCTCTTAACCCAATACAGTGGGCACAAACAAAAGGCTCATGTTAAACTGCCAAATCACTCCATAGCAATTCATCAAACGAAAGGCTCAGGTTAAACTGCTAAAACACCACAGCCATTCAAATCAAACCAGAGCTCGCCTTAAACTGCTGAATCACACCAGGCCTGCTATTCAAACGGTGTAATATCTGCCTTGTGGCTTTGGATAGGCCCAACTCAAATGTGACCCAGATGACATAATTGGCAGACTGTGACTAGCAAACTGTGCCCGTAGAAGGCATGGACCAATGAAAAAAGGTTAGTTGGTACCTTGGGCGGAGCTTAAAGCTCTCTCCCATCTATGATTTCATAAGCGGGATGTGGGCGTATCCTTTGTTTTGATTGGTCGGGGGGTAGGGGGTTTTGGCCAAATGGTATCATACATGCTTATGCCACGTGTTGCCGATAGGGGGTCGTATGGTTTTGTGGTTGTTAAACTTTAATAGAATAAAAATACATTACGTGTATTTTATTAATGTGTTATTTTTAATAACGTTTTAAGGAATAATAAAACATATAGCAGGATGAACGTAAGCTAGGGCAAAACTTTAGTGTTACATTTAAAAAGAAAGAAAGAAAAGCAGGCGGAATTCAGGGCTGTGGAGTCGGAGTCGGAGACAATTTTGGGTACCTGGAGTCGGAGTCGGCAAAAAGTTAACTGACTCCGACTCCTACTAAATTTAAATGGGAATTAAAAAAGTAAGTTGAAATGTCCCAATTCACAAACAGTCATAATGAACAACTTCTCTGCTGTAAGAATAAAGCCCAATGCATGCAGTGCATAATGTTACCACAAAACGAACATGTCAAGTAACCATGAAGCATGCTTTTCATTGACTGTATGCATCACTAGATGGGATGTAATGCACAGGTAAGGTGCGGCACCGCTTTCCATTGTGTCGTGTTCCACTGTTACAGGGAACTGTGAACCTAGCCTAAAGCCCCCCATACATTTACAGATGCACTGCCGATTTTTCGGCCGTTCAACGAGTCATCACGCGTCAAACGCCTGAAAAATCATCTGGTGTGTTCTCAGCTCCGTCGGCTCCCCTTCGCTATGCGCTAGTGAAGGGGGCCGAAGGAGCCGAGAACACAGATCTCCCTACCTGTCTCCAGCAGAGGCTCGTTCTGCTGATCAGCTGGCCGGTGAGTGACACAATGCACTAAACTTCCGGCTGGCTGACAGAGGAGACAGCCACTGCAGCAGACAGAGGCATCACATTACTTTGGATGGGGGCGGTGGTCGAGATTTTCGGCAAGCTGGATCTGCCCGTCCATGTGGACACCCGCAATCTGCGGCCGCCAATCAATTGCCGCGATTGTACACGCACATCGGTCGGTGGCAAAATCCTTGTTTTCATTGTGTTTGTCTTTAATCTGGCATTATAGTAGAGTGTTGGCTTCCTAGCCAGTAGTTCTGTGGTGAAATGACATGTACGTTGCCTTCCTTTTCTTCAATGGATGTAGAAAATACATTAGATACATTAAGCATTAAATACATTAAATACATTAGAAAAACTATAGATATCACCTAAATAATAATTAGAATTAAGTCATCGGAAAAAATAAAAATCCTTACAAGCTTAATAGTCTTCTGATAATTCTCCAAACCCCTACGGATTAATCACCTTCGCAAGCACCGACCCACGATCTCCTTTCAATCAAAAAGGTGCTTCCAGCTTTAGAACTTACCGTTTCACGTAAGTACAACATCATGTCTCCTGTTCCGTGTTCTGAGTGCAATATGTTTAGTTATTCTTCTCCGGTTATTAGTGGTACGTTTACCTGTGAGAAGTGTCAGTTAGTCGCCAGGCTGACGGAGAAGATTGTAGTTTTAGAGGGACGTATCCGGACGTTACGGGACATTCAGGAAACGGAGAGTTTTACTGATTCAGTGTTAGCGGCTCCGGATATGTCCGCCATAGGTATTCAGTCTCCCCCCGCTCCGGCAGCAGAGCCTACGCAGCAAGGCGAGTGGGTGACGACCCGGCGGCATAGTCGTAAATCCAACCAAAATTCACACCGGCACCATTCGCTCATTCGCGTTTCCAACAGGTTCTCCCCACTCAGTGAAACTCCCGCTGAGACACCTGTTGAAAGTGCTCTAGTAATAGGCGACTCTATTCTAAGAAACGTGAGAGTAGCGACTCCGGCGACCATAGTTAATTGTCTCCCTGGTGCCAGAGCGACCGACATCTCGGCAAACTTAAAAGTGCTGGCTAAAAGTAAACGTAAATACTCTAACATTATTATCCACGTCGGCACTAATGATGTCCGATTGATCACGAAATCAAATTTTATAGAGGTGTGCAACCTTGCGAAGAAGATGTGTGTGTCAGTAACGTGCTCTGGCCCTATCCCTGCTAGACGTGGCGATGAAATGTACAGCAGATTATCGTCGCTACATCGCTGGCTGTCGGAATGGTGCCCGATAAATGGTGTGGGTTATATTGACAACTGGCGGATGTTTTGGGGTAGGCCTGGGCTTTTGAAGAGGGACGGTATTCACCCCTCGCGGGCTGGTGCTGACCTCTTGTCTAAAAGCATAGCTCATAGTCTCCAGACAAATCGCTGACTAACTAGAGCCAAGCCCAGGCGGCAGGCAAACCGGCATAACCGACCGCCTGCTAGTCGCCTAGAGTCGTCACCTAGGGTTCATTTTATTGAGACTGTGTCTGTTCCCCGCGTTTTTAATCATGGAAGCCGATTCCACCGTAGTGTGTGCCATAATAACTTAATAAAAATTACAATGAATCCGTTACTAGAAAACAGCTGTGATGCAGGGCTTAAACTTAAACTTGGACTTATGAATGTAAGATCACTGGCTCCTAAGGCACTATTAATAAATGAAATAATTACTGATTTTAGTCTTGGTGCCATATGCCTCACGGAGACCTGGCTTAAACCAAATGAATTCATGGCACTGAATGAATCTACTCCAGCTGAATACAGTTACAAGCATAACCCTCGACCAAATCGCAAAGGTGGTGGTGTTGCTGCAATTTTTCAATCCAGCCTAGGAGTGACTGAGAAATGTGGTCTTAGTTTCAGCACATTTGAAACTCTTGTTCTTAGTCTTGCTGGCTCATCTCTTTCTTGCTCTTCACCCCAAATCACCATTGTTATTGTTTATAGACCACCTGGGCCGTACAGTAATTTTCTTAAGGAGTTCGCTGATTTTTTAACTAACCTGGTGGTCAGTACTGACAAAGCTGTTATTGTGGGTGATTTTAACATTCATATGGAGAAAGATAGTGATCCTTTAAAAATAGCGTTTACAGCTATTCTTGACTCTCTAGGTGTATGTCAGAATGTAGTCGGGCCTACTCATGCCTGTAACCATACCCTTGATTTGATTATTAGTCATGGCATCTTGGTGGAACATGTATCTATTATGCCTCAGAGTCCCCTTCTCTCTGATCATTACTTGTTAACGTTTGAAATCCAGTATAGCCTCCCGTTGACCGCAGCTCCAAAGTACAGAATCAGACGTTCCATTGCCTCACTAACTACAACAACATTTATGAAACAACTTCCACAGTCCTTCAGCCTTACATCTGAAGCATCGTGTATAAATGAACTTGAACAGGCGACTGCAAACATGGATAAATCCCTTCGTAGCACACTAGATCTTGTAGCTCCACTTAAGAAAATAAAGCATAGAGATAAGAAACCTGCCCCCTGGTACTCTGATCATACACGTGAACTCAAACAGGCATCACGCAAGCTAGAGCGCAAATGGCGCTCAACTAAACTAGAAGCTTTCAAATCTGCATGGAAAGAGAGCCTGTCTAAATACAGACAAGCACTAGTGTCTGCTAGGTCTGTGTATCTCTCCAGATTAATAGACGGGAACAAAAACAATTCAAAATTCCTATTTGAATCCGTGGCTAGGTTAACACAGAATTCTCCATTAAACTCGCAAGTCCCACAATCTCTTAAGAGTAATGACTTTATTACATTCTTTAATGGTAAAATAACTAAGATTAGACAGACCATCCAGTGCACATCCTTAGCTACCTATGACTGCCAGACTCCTGCTAGTCTTATGCCAATCAATAATGAGACTTTTGAATCTTTCATTCCTATAAAACACCCAGAACTCCTGAGCTTAATTTCCTCCTGTAAATCCTCTACAAGCCTCATAGACCCAATTCCTACAAATTTTTTCAAGGAAATTGCACCACAGATTAGCAATACCCTGTTAAATGTGTTAAACTCTTCTCTTAAGCTTGGATATGTTCCTAAACCTTTTAAATTGGCTGTTATTAGACCCGTTCTAAAGAAACCAAATCTTGACCCTAGTGTTTTAGGAAACTATAGACCAATCTCAAATCTTCCTTTCATTTCAAAGATCATGGAAAAGGTTGTAGTTCGTCAGTTGTCTACTTTCCTACAAAAAAAAAATAAAAAATAATAATAATGAATTATATCAGTCTGGCTTTAGACCAAACCATAGCACAGAAACTGCTCTAGTCAAAGTAATGAATGATTTACTTATGGCTTCTGACCGTGGCTTGATATCGCTGTTGGTATTACTGGATTTAACTGCAGCATTTGATACTGTGGACCATAATATCCTCTTGGACCGGTTAGAAGGTGTAGTTGGCATTACAGGGACAGCACTCTCTTGGTTCCGCTCATATTTAACTGATCGCTATCAGTATGCACATGTGAACAACGAATCATCCAAGGCCACCAAAGTCACATACGGTGTCCCACAGGGATCAGTACTGGGCCCACTACTGTTTACACTATACATGCTACCGCTTGGTAACATTATTAGAAAACATGGTGTTGGGTTTCATTGTTATGCAGATGATACACAGTTATACAGTATATATCTGTTAACCCTGATGATACATCACTCCTATCTCGGTTAGAAGATTGTCTGTTAGATATTCGGTGCAATATTCTAATGTTAAACACAGAAAAAACAGAAGTACTGGTGATTGGTCCCAAGGCTGCAAGAAATAAGTTTCACCACCTCAGCATTAGTGGCCTTCCTACACAACCTAACACAGTGGTTAGAAATCTTGGTCTTCTAGTAGATTCAGATCTATGTTTTGATGCTCACATAAGAAGTATTACTAGAACTGCGTTTTATCATCTACGAAACATAGCCAAGCTTCGTAAGATGCTCTCACTTCGTGATGCAGAAAAATTAATACATGCCTTCGTAACTACCAGACTAGACTACTGTAATGCCCTCCTTTCTGGTTGCCCGTCTGGTTCCTTAAATAAACTTCAGCTGGTACAAAATGCGGCAGCCAGAGTTCTCACAAACACTAAAAAATTTGATCACATCACACCGGTCTTATCCTCCCTTCATTGGTTACCAGTTAGGTCTCGGATTGACTATAAAATACTGCTGTTAACCTATAAAGCACTGAATGGCCTTGCACCAGACTACCTTAATAATCTGCTGACCACATACAATCCCCCACGCTTGCTTCGATCTCAAGGTGCGGGATATCTGTTAGTACTTAGGGTAGAAAGATCTACGGCAGGCTGCAGAGCTTTCTCCTATAGAGCTCCTCAGCTGTGGAACGGTCTTCCACCGGATGTGCGGGTTTCAGGCTCACTTTCAATATTCAAGTCTAGACTAAAAACACACCTATTTAGTTTAGCTTATAGGGACACTAGTTCTAGCTCTAGCTAGCTTCTCACTCCCAGTTAGACCTATAGTGTGAGGTGTAGAGCTGGGTGGGGATCGGTGCCATTGGCTTTGGATAAACTGAATTGACAGTGCTGTCACTCTAGCTTCACAATTGCTTGTGGGATTGGAGTGCTGACATTTCAGGGACTCCCCATGCCTGCATTTCCACCTGCCTCTCCCTCCTACTTATGCTGCCATAGCCATATCTGCCGGAGCATTGCACTTCATATTGCACTCATCTAACTTTCAGCACTGCCTATAGTCTCCCTTACTTTGACTAATTGCATTTATTTCCACCACCTTCTCCTGGGTGGTGCTACCTGGAGCTTTCAATCTATCAAGATGTCCAGCACACCCTGCAACATGTGACGTCGCCACTGCCAATGACGACCGTGCATCCAGCTCGCCGTTCTGCCAGTGTCATCTTCCTTGTATGACCCGCTCCCTGCCTTCTGGCTGCCTGGCGATTGGAGGAAGTGTTGGCACCGGCTTGTCATCTCCCCCCTGCTCCCCGTTTGTGTTTCAGACTAAACTGTATTTGACTCTCCCTGCCGGCCCCTGGAGGATGGGCTCCCCCTTTGAGTCTGGTCCCTCCCAAGGTTTCTTCCTTCTAGGGAGTTTTTCCTTGCCACTGTCGCCTATGGCTTACTCACTGGGGGCTTTGGGTGGGGATGCTGTAAAGCGCTTTGGGACAATGTAATGTTGTGATAATGCGCTATACAAAAATAAATTTGTTGTTGTTGTTGTATTAGCATAGTATATACATACAGAGGAGTCGGAGTCGGGGAGTCGGAGTCAGAGCATTTATCTACCAACTCCACAGCCCTGGCGGAATTTAAACAAGTAGAGACATGCCCCGAGCGAAACACCATATTTTAAGCACAAACGACACAAGTCCCAAACTTTAACTTTTAAACTAAAGACATGCCCCGAGCGAAACAAGCACAAAAGAGCAAATGCGAAACAAGCACAAACATTTTAAACCCATTACATTTAACCAACGTGTTTAAAGAAGAAGAAGAAAAACTTTTAGCGATATTTACCAGTGTTAGGTTGAAGAAAACATTTAACCAGCAAACATTTTAGCACAAGTTTTTAAAAACGAGAAAAGCCGTAATCAGTTTAACAGTTTATTTCAATGTAAAAGAGAAAAAGCATTTTCACCAAACGCGAAGATCCATCGATAGCGGCTCTGGGTTCCGTCAGTGTAGCAAGGCGGCCATTATCCCACAACGGAGCGAAGCCGGCATGCAGCCGGCCTGTTCAAACTTCCGCGTCAAATGGTCAATCGCTGGGGGAAGGGGAGGGGCGTAAACACGTTACAAATGGCGACGGCTGAACCAATGGACGTATGTCTGCATGGGTTGGAACCCAGAATAATGATTCGTAAGACAACCATTTCAAAATGGTAACAACAAACGGAGCGAACTCTATTTCAAATAAGTCCCCTTAAACGTGACTTTTTTTGGTAATGAAGCACTTTTCAACCAATGTGAATAATAAAGTAAAAGCGCCATAAATATTTTGACAAAAGAATCAACCAATAACGCTGGTAATCCTTGTTAAAATTTTGCAGCTAACTACGACGACACTGAACTGTGTGAACTGCTACTGTATGCACGCCAACGGTTATTTTCAGAGATAATCGTGAAGGGACCAGACCCCGGCAAGTTAGCCATAAACGGATAATTTTAACGGTATGTTGGCCTATATCGCTTACCCCGTATCATTGGTTTTTCTGTATGAAATGCTTAACAGTGACTGTTCTTTAATAGACACAACTGATGATGAATTGCTGGTCGCTGCGGCCGAAAAAATTGAAGCGGAGCTAGCAACGGAAAACGTGCAGAACCAGCCGACTGGACAACTGGAATTTGAGCGACCTGGGGCTTCACAAAGTGCACCATCGGACCAAGGAGGATCTGCATGCGGTGTTCCAGCATCCTCGCCCCGTGCCTTACCGGGGCCACCGCTGTGGTCGCAAGATACCTCCCCCTTAACCCCTTGGGACCGGCGATCCCACCGGCGGGATCTGACAGAAATTTTGCAAAACCGTTTAAATAACTCCACGACTTTTTGTCATATACACATTTTAAAAATACTCTCAGAAACCTTGGACGGTCTACTTTTCAAATATATATAGGTAGAAACTAAATATATTTTTACAGCTTCGTGATACGAATTGAAAGAACAAGAGTGACTGACTTAAGCGTCTGCGTCTCGAAGCGGCTCTGATCGCCCACCCACTTGCAAATCGCGCTATTCGCATGATAATAACATGATAATCCGACAGTTAGTATTGGGTAAAGAAATATGTGAATATGCCCATTGTGACCGAAATAAACAAGAGCACATGTCTGGGTAGTGTTTACACTGATCGGCTGCAATATAGCACACGGATACGTCTCTGCCGCTGAAGCTTTGCGCCAGTGTTGCCACTTTCAGCAGCGAAGCTCATACTGTACCTGTGTTCATAGCTCAGTGGCCTAAGCCTGTGTGCCTGCAATCACGTGGTCGCCGATTCAAACGCAGCGTATTTAGAACGTGAATAGCGATCTTCCGCTGAGAGCGGTCCTACACGCTCCCGACGCAAGTAAAACAAAGAAAGATGACACGATTTGCTTTTTTGCCTATTTAACCTAATTTTAAAAACTTTAATACTTCTGACAATGGAAGTTTTGAAAAGACAGATAACGGATTTAGTCAGTGTTTTTTGCATGATTCTACATAATGATTTCAGCGAGATATAAACCGAAATACACGAGAAAGATACGCGGTCGATGATGCCCTCGTCCCCAGAATCCCATCGATGTGTCGCGTGACAGTACCCCCAAAATTTTTTGTCATTCTCCACGGACCTGTAGCACCCCGCGGAAATTCTTAAAACCAGACTGGCTTGTTTTAAAAATGTTTTTTTGTGCTTACTTACTAACACTGAAATGTGATATTTTGTCTTTGTGGTTTTTATTTAACATAGTCTTTTTCAAAGCCTTACAACAACATCTCACCATTTGCATTCTGGTAAACACATTTCACACGATTGGTGTATTTAAATTTAGAAACAAAATGAGAAACCATGGCATCGTTCTTTTTAAAATCATTGCTATAAAACGATAGAATTTTAGAAAAAAAAAAGCCTCTACAGCAGTTAATTAAATAAAAAAGGCAATGTTGGCCGCACGTCACGCTGAGATCATCTTGAACCTGCTTTGCGTTGTAAACAAGCCGGTCACAGTTCCTCGTCATGAATGTCTTTATGATTCTTGGAAAGTTGGAGTGATCAGGTGGATTCCCGTACGAGTCGAAAAACTCTGCGGAGCTGTCATTGTTCATAAAGAGCACCAGCCAGTGTTCTCCGGGGGCAGAACTAGGATGTGTATTGACGATGAAGATTGTGGGTAATTTACCAAGCTTTACTTCCTCCAGCTCATCACAAGCTAAAACACCATAAAAATGTCTCGCGGTCCATCGGTTTCTACTAAGGATATTAAATAGCTCCAAGGTATTCATGACTAGTAGTGGCCAGAACCAAGCTATAATACTCACGTGCAACATTACCCCTGTTAAAATCAGGCTGAAATGGTTCTGCAGGGAATTGCTGACCGTCGACATATAGTGCTACAAATTCAGCATCGTAATGTTGAAAATTGAAAGGGTTTCGATCGTACGCTCCTGTCATGGTTGCGGGCATCTTGGGCACGGGAACAAGGCATAGCGCAGGCACAGAAAGGGCGGACAACCCACTTGCAGCTCCAGGAACAGAAAAGGGGTTTATTAAAGAAAACAGAAAACACTACAAACGACTAACCAAAAACAAAGGACCACAAGGGGTCAAAAACTAAAAAGCGATTAATTAACAAAAACCAGATACACATCTACCATCAACCATGAAACACAAACCAACAACAACAACACACTCATAGACAATCATAGACATTGAACCACTCGGGAACTGAACAGAAGCAGGAACTAAAATACTAAAGGGGTAACGAGACTAACACAGGACAGGTGAGACTAATTAACAAAGACCAGGGAAACAGGGCACAGGTGAAACTAATAAACTCAAAGGAACTAAAAAACAGGGAAACTAAGAACTAACCAAGGAAACATAAACCAACACTAGGGAATTAAACAGCAGGGGCTCAAGGAACAAAACCAAAACCAACTACAAAAGGACTAACGAAACTCAAATGAAACACTAGGGAGCAAAATACAAAAACAGAGGAGGCAGGATTCAAACACACAACAGAAGGGTATACAAACAACCACATGCTCAACACATTGAGCCACATGACCAGACAGGCAACAGGGGAGAACAAAGACTAACATAAAGAACGGGATGACCAGCAACACCTGCTGGTCAAACGGGGAAGGGACACGGAAGGACCACAGCAGGGGCTGACCCTGACACGCTCCCATAAATCCCATGTTATCTACAAGGCTGATGACAACGGTTTTAGGCAACTGGCCTAGAAACAGATTTTCTTGCGCGCAGACCCGGCTGCCTGCAGCCACGCTGAATATTTCATGCAGACTCTCTCAATCGGGTATTTTGCATTGGCTGTCAGCAAGGCGCTGGCGTGCCCCAGTTTGACAGCCGTCGACACAGAAACTTTTTTAACAAACAGGGAAGCCGATACGATTTTGAGCGAGTACTGTTCAGCATCTCCGCTCATGAGGCAAAACTCATCTTTGTTTCGAACCATTTTAATTTTGGCATCGACCCCATTTAGCATTAACCTCTCTTGAAAAAAAATGTCAGAGTGTATGGGGCCAATCAAATCGAAAACGCCGCTTCTTGCTGAAAATGCTGCTCTTTTCTCTAAGCCCTTGTTATCGCCATCGGGGTCGGTCTCGTCCATAGCCCTGGAACTGTCTTTATAAAACAGCCCGCAGGTAAACTGCCTGGATAGCATTCCAGCACTGTAATTAAGCAGGCACTCTATCATGGCTCTGTAAGGGTACGTATTACTAGACTGGCTTACTAGCCTGTCACCCAAGGATACGTCCACCTGTGAGAAAATTGAGGCGATAGGGTAATTTATGACCCCCACCTTCGCGGCAGGGTCAATGTTTGTCCCATTAGCTTTTGTGATTCGGCACCGCAGGTACAGTAGCGTGTTGTTGAGGTCTAGGTAATCTTCCCCATTACCGGCAATGAAAAACTCCAGGGGGCCATTATCTGTTAAAGCTGAGAGTGGCGGGACTTCCACGTATATATTTTTATCGATGCTTGCTTGTGTGTATGGCACTGCAAAAATATCCAATTCTGATTTCATGCACTCCTCTGACAGACTGTGTATGAGAGCCATAGTTTTAGAAAATGTATCTTCTTCTCTGTACTTTTTTGTATCTTCTTCTCTGTACTTTTTTGGGCGACTTCTTCTTCTCTTGCTTCTTTTTGACTACTGAGCTTCTCTTGTTCGACACCTTGCATTTTTTAGCAGCGGTAATTCGAGCCCCGGGGGGTCTTTGACGCTTACCACGCACCAACACCATGAGCCCAGAGCCCTCTTGCTGTCGTGTTGTTAATTGCCCCGTAATCGCACCGGAAATTACATCCTTTTGCAATATTTTGCGCTGCCGATTTTAAATGCGGCTTCGCCATACTGAAAGTCCTTTTCAGAAATGGTACGGCCATTCTCAGGATCCCTCGAAAAAGACCCCCCAGACCCCCTCCGTACATGACGGGTGCTCCGTTGTATCCGGGGAGTCCATTACCAGCTTGGTTTCTGTAGTATTCCACATATCTATGTGGATCTGAAAAACCGTCAGCGCTGTACATTATTATTATTATTATTGGGGGTAGTGCTTAACCGGCCTGAAATGCAGCTTCACGATCGTTTTTCCGTACCGGAAGGGTATCGCCTTGTTCTGGTCAGACTTTAAATCGATTACAATATTATCAATGTGATTCTTGCAGAGCGACATGTAATGGACCCTGTCGTAAGATATTGTGACCATCGAGTTGTGAGTCCCCGTAATATGTACCCCCCGTAACAGAGGCACGAAACTGTCACCCACTCTTTGGTGCTCGACAATGTCTGAATACACGTAAATTGTGTAAAATCCGGCGCATATGTCTGCTGGATTCGATGCCGCTGATCTATCAGCAATCTTTTGAAATACCCCAGGAACAAAACCCAGTATCCTTGCAAGGTTACCTTTCGTTTTTAAAGCCATGTGTGGTGGTCCAACCATATACACTTTGTTTTTTATTGCTCCATAGTCAAGTTTTAGTTTTGACATTCCTAGAGCAGTTAATTTCACTGATTAGGTTTTCAGTATCTCTGTAATGCCCCGCTTTTAGCTTGTATTGCAGGATTGGTGGTATTGACACCCCTCCGGCCACGTAAAATAATGTGTCTTCTTCCACCAGCGTATCCCATGTTCGCGGGTAGTGGATTTCCGCTAATCCTACTTCCCATTTACCGTTCAGATCGATCGGCTTGGCTAGTTTTGTCGTGTAGCTTGATATGGTATTGTGCGGGAAAACATCCATAGATGCGATGCTAGGGAGCGTAACATAAAAACCGCTTTCCTCCTCCATGGCTGCTTTTGATGTGAATGCTTGCCACAAATACGCATCATTGCCCTTATACGTCGACTACTTGGCTAGCGGGGACCCAGCTGTTAAATTTGTCAGGCCACCCCAGCCATTTCACTAAAAACATTTTTTTTGCCTCTTTGCGTTTTTTCCGCGACGATTTTCTCAACTTTGAAGTTTTTGTCTTTGTCTATTCTTATCTTTTGTAGCTCTTCTGCATAAAATGTGCCGTCTACTGTATGATCTCCCCATCATAATCTTTTATCCTGTACACCGGTGGTGATCTAGGCAGACGTTTGGTGACTGTAAAATACTCGTCCGTAAAAGTTTGCTCATATCCTTTGGTAAATTTCCCCAGTGCTTTCGATACCCTGACCACATCACCGATGTTAAACTTATAACGACGCTTTTCAGCTGCACCAGGCGTCACGCCATATATGTTTTTGAAAACCTGTCCGATGTTCTCCGTATTCACCTCAACCGGCTTCATTTTAATTGTACTGTGGCAGGTGTTATTGTAAGCACTCGCCAGATCTTGTACAATATCCACATACCTTCTTGTATTATAAGCCGTAAAATAACGCCACATTCGTGTCTTTAAAGTGCGGTTAAATCTTTCTACTATGGATGCCTTAACATCATTACCGGTTGCGAAATGTATTATCCCATGTTTCTCCGTAAGCTTATGAAACGATGTGTTAAAAAACTCTGTCCCTCGATCGGTTTGTAGCTTTTTGGGTATCCGGCCTTCAGAGAGAATGTTTTCAAACACTTTCTTTACCTCTGCACCTGTCTTGCTTTTAAGGCAGCGCACCCATGCGTATTTTGATAGAATATCTATGCACGTCAACATGTATTTAAAATCATCATTCTGGTCCGCGTAAGCCGACATATCCACCAAGTCAGCTTGCCATTGAGAATCGATGTTAGTCACAAAGACTCTATTCCTTTTGAAGTTAAATCTGATCGGTTTATGTAATGTATATGCATCTTCACCAGACAGCCATGTCGCAACTTGCTTTTTATCCACAGTATGTCCACTTTGGTCATTTATCTGTGCCCTGTATAATCTATCGACACCACCAAATGAACCAGGATCAGATCCAGAATACAGGCCAGTGACCCTTTGATTATCTTCATGGCAGCGTCGGTGATGCTCCCATCCACAGCATCTTCAGATAATGACAGTCCCGCAAAACGATCGCTGAGCTCATCCATCGTCGGCAAAGGGGGCCTCGATGTGTCCATTAGGTTGGAGGTCTCCTGCGGAGGTTGCTGTTGTGATCCCGGCCACACCGCCCAGGTCGGGCTAGAAGGAGGTGGTGGCGGCAGAGGCCACTGCTGCAAGATCTGAGGAAGCGGTGGCGGGGCGTCCAGTCGCAGTTCAAAAGTTGATGCCCGAGGCCATGATGGGAATCGCAGGCCAGAAGGCGGTGCAGGCTCCAGTAGGGCGGCTTCAGGAGATGTCAGTTCGCTCGCCATTGCTTGCTGGGAGATGTGTCTCATCGTGAGTGCTTGCTCACAGGATGGCGGGGTTTTAATACGTTTTCAACATGGTCTTCTCTCATCTCATTGGTTGTCATCACCAGAAGTAGGCCGACCACACTTTGTTCAAAATTTTTTCTCGAGTTTTATACAGATACATTCTTTATGCGAGAATATGCTGCACAGTGCTCTGTGCTTGCGCTGTCTCGGCGGCTTGCGTGGAGCCCAAGTCGGGTTTAGCAGTACCAAGTTACGGGTAGGTGTCGTCGTCAAACTCGTTGCAAGCTCTGTCTGTATGATATCGGAAACAATTTGTCCGTCGGTCGCCATTTTTGCCACCGATTTGACAGCGACGCTGCTAT
Organism: Paramormyrops kingsleyae; assembly: GCF_048594095.1. NCBI lineage: Eukaryota > Metazoa > Chordata > Actinopteri > Osteoglossiformes > Mormyridae > Paramormyrops > Paramormyrops kingsleyae. The sequence continues at coordinate 30,244,400 of NC_132815.1, read as the reverse complement.
TTAAGTGTCTCTACGTGGAGAGCGAGTGAGAGAGAGAGCATGCGCTCATTTTAACAAGGATTACCAGCGGCTAGGCACTACTGCCCAGAAAAGGGTTTACCTGGGGTGGAGTTCGAACCCACGCAGACATACGTCCATTGGTTCAGCCGTCGCCATTTTTAACGTGTTTACGCCCCTCCCCTTCCCCCAGCGATCGACCATTTGACGCGGAAGTTTGAACAGGCCGGCCGCATGCCGGCTTCGCTCCGTTGCGGGATAATGGCCGCCTTGCTACACTGACGGAACCCAGAGCCGCTATCGATGGATCTTCGCGTTTGGTGAAAATGCTTTTTCTCTTTTACATTGAAATAAACTGTTAAACTGATTATGACTTTTCTCGTTTTTAAAAACTTGTGCTAAAATGTTTCCTGGTTAAATGTTTTCTTCAACCTAACACTGGTAAATATCGCTAAAAGTTTTTCTTCTTCTTTAAACACGTTGGTTAAATGTAATGGGTTTAAAATGTTTGTGCTTGTTTCGCATTTGCTCTTTTGTGCTTGTTTCGCTCGGGGCATGTCTTTAGTTTAAAAGTTAAAGTTTGGGACTTGTGTCGTTTGTGCTTAAAATACGGTGTTTCGCTCGGGGCATGTCTCTATTTGTTTAAATTCCGCCTGCTTTTCTTTCTTTTTAAATGTAACACTAAAGTTTTGCCCTAGCTTACATTCATCCTGCTATATGTTTTATTATTCCTTAAAAACATTAAAAATAACATTAATAAAATACATGCATTTTTATTCTATTAAAGTTTAACAACCACCAAACCATACGACCCCCCTATCGGCAACACGTGGCATAAGCATGTATGATACCATTTGGCCAAAACCCCCTCCCCCCGACCAATCAGAACAAAGGATACGCCCACATCCCGCTTATGACATCATAGATGGGAGAGAGCTTTAAGTTCCGCCCAAGGTACCAACTAACCTTTTTTTTCCAATGGTATGCACATGTGACCCGGGGCGGGGTGACTGCTGTGTACCTCACTCCCAGTGAGCTCGATTTGTGTCCTGTGCATCACAGATACATGCATTAGCTTATGCTGCCTTATCAAGCCTCATCTGTGAGCGTCTTTGTGGGACACAGCATTAGGATGTCAGTGTGAATGAATTCTGCAGATAAGTTGATTTCCAGAAATACTGCATTGGTAATGTGATTTGATGCCAGATGTTTCTTTTAGCATTTGTTTCTCTGTATTTCTGTATCCGATGTCAGCTAATGTGTGCTCACTGTCATGGTTGCGGGCATCTCGGGAACGGGAACGGGGCATGATGCACAAATAAGGGGCGGACGACCCACTTGCGGCTCCAGGAACAATAGAGGGGTTTATTCAACAAAGACAACAAAAACACAAGAAAACCAAAAAGACCACGAGGGGTCAAAACTAAAACAGGGAGGAATTTAATAGACTAAAACACACAAGGAAAACTAACTAGCACGACACTAAGGTAAACTACAATCAAGGGAAAACCAGAGACAAGACTAGACAAGGGCATAGATGACTTAGACAAACCATAGACGAGTGTAGACCTCAGAGACAATTGTCCAGACACGATGAACCAGCGGAGAACAGAACAAAGGCAGGAACTAATATACTACAAGGGGTAATGACTAACACAGGGCAGGTGAGACTGATTAACAAGGACTAGGGAAACAAGACACAGGTGAAACCAATTAACTCACAGAAACTAACAATCAGGGAAACTAAGAACTAACCAAGAATGCATATAATCAACACTAGGGAAGTACATAGGAATAACACAGGCAGGGGAACAAGAAACAAAACCAAAACCGATTACTAAATCGGACACCAGGGTTTAACAAGCACAACGGAAAAGAACCAGGGAGCTAAATACAAAAAACAGAGAAGGCGGGATTCGAACACAAGACAAGAGCGAACTCAGGACCGAGGGGCAAACAGACAGCACATGCTAAATACATTGAGCCACGAGACCAGACAAGTGACAGGGGAGAAACAAGGACTGACGTATGGACGGGATGACCAGCACCACCTGCTGGTCAAACAGGGAAGGGGCACGGAAGGACCACAGCGGGAGGCCGACCCTGACACTCACTTGAAAATAAGATGGATGAGAATTAGAACTACAACACATCATGAGATAAGGGAATGTAGTGCTTTTATTTTTACATAAACCTGGCTTTCAGAGAGCGTGCCAGACTCAGCTCTCCTGCTGCAAATGCACTCCATCCTCCATGAAGACTCTGCTTTCTGCTTTCCAACAAGGGAGAGTAACTGTCACGATGGTAAGCGCCCAGAACACAGACAAACGCGCAGGAAGCCAGGAATCGGGGAACACACGGTTTAATCGAACGAAAGGCAAGCAACAACAGATTGACAATGCAATGACCGGACTGGGGAAACAAACGGAAACGCGGACTAAATACAATGGACTAATGACAACAATCAGGAACTGCTGGTAAACACGGGGAATCCACACAGGGTTAACGACGGAGTGTGGCACACGGGAAGAGCAGACGATCGGGGCATGACAGAACCCCCCCCCCCAAAGGAGCACACTCTGGGTGCGCCTAAGGGGAGTGGAGCGGAGCGACGGGGACCGGGGACAACATCAACGCACCTCTGGGAACAATACGGACACACAGAACCGGCACAAAGAGACCAACTCAAACAACAGACGACACACCACAGGGAACGAAGACATATACAGGGGCTCCAAAAAAGGAGACATGGGACCCGGGGACATTACAGGCGACAATGGAGGGACCATACCAGGGGACACATCCACAGGAGGCACATAGGGGCGAACAGGGGGCGTGGACACAAATGGACGGGAAGGACATACGGGAGGCACCAAGGAACCAAAAGGGGACAAAGGCACAGAGGGACACGGAAGAGACGCAGGGGACAAAAAAGGACCAGAGGGGAGCAATGGCACGGAGGGATGAGGAGCAAACATGGAGGGCACGAAGGAACTAGAGGGGAACAACAGTGAAACAGGATGGGAGTGAATTCAGAGGCTAAGGAATCTAAGGGCAGAGGGGACATTCGGTGGGCGTGAAGTAGGGTACTGCGCAGCAGGTCTCTGTAGGGCCGGAACAGGGGCTGAGGGTGTCGAGGATGCAGACAAAGGGGCTGGTGGAGATGGCGAGGAGGGAGCCGAGGGGAGAGCTGCGGGCGAGGGACTCGCAGGCCGTTGAGGGAACGCTGGCGGTTGGGCCGTGGCCGGCTGACAAGGTGCCTTGGGTGAGGCCGGGGCCAACCGCCGAGATGGGGCCTGGGGGTGTAAGGGTGCCTCCGGGAGTCTACCCTGACGTTGGTGTCCCCGTCCTCTCCGGGAGACCTAGAGACGGGAACCCGGCCGTGGACCACTGTGACAAGTTGGAGGTGGTGGAGGTGACCTTCTGGAGGGGTCCACGGGCACAGTCAAGGTGATCCCCGAGGGGTCCCACTCAAGCTCCTCTTCTGACTCCACTATGGAGGAAGGAGCGGGGGTCAGGTCATCAGGGACCTCCTTGGGGACTGAGACTGAGGCCGAGGGAGCAAGGACCGGGGGGACTGAGGCAGAGAGAGCCGGTACCGGGGGGACTGAGGCCGAGGGAGCCGGGACCGGGGGGACTGAGGCCACGTCGGGTGGCACGTCGGCTGCCGGGGTTGGAGCTAACGGGCACAGCACGAACAGAGCCTGGGCCGGGACGTCGGGTGTAGGCGGAGCCACGGGAGCCGGGGCGTGGGCGGAGCCATGGGTGCCGGGACGTCGGGTGTGGACGGAGCCACGGGAGCCGGGATGTCGGGCGGTGCAGCTGTGGGCAGAGCCACAGGGAACAGGGCAGGGGCCACAAGAACCTCGGGGGAAACTGCAGGGACTGCTGGAGCCTTGGGGGACACCGCTGGAGCCTCCAGGGGAGCAGTCACCCCTGGCATGGGGACCCCGAGACCCCAAGCAGGCACTGGGACCCCAGGGAGCTGAGCGGGGAGCACAGGAGTCACGGGGAGCTGAGCGGGGAGCACAGCAGTCTCAGGGACCTCGGGCGGTGCAGCAGCAGCAGGGGCCTCTAGCGGTGCAGCAGCAGCAGGGGCCTCGAGCGGTGCAGGAACAGCCACCAATTCCAGGCCAGCAGGGGGCGCCGCAGCAACCGCCAACTCCAGGCCAGCAGAGGGCGCCGCAGGCACAGAAGCCACGGATACCATGGGGCCCGGCGCAGCAGCCACTGGCTCAGGAGCCTCAGTGGGTGCTGCAGGCATTGCAGGTGCCTCAGGGGGGTGCTGCAGGAGCAGGCCGTTGAGGGAACTTGCTTTTTATCCACAGTATGTCCACTTTGGTCATTTATCTGTGCCCTGTATAATCTATCGACACCACCAAATGAACCAGGGTTTGATGGCGTATAATGGACACGTTTCAAGTGCTTATTATCCATCGTGAACCTCTAGCAATAATGACACAATGTTTTCATGACTCAACTCATTTTATTTAGAAAAGCATGTAAAAATTGCCATCCAATCACATTTTGACAGACGTTTACACACCAGCCAGAGTCTGCTCGAACTTGTGCATATCCCAGAAATCACTAATTGCCCCATCTACAGCACACTCATAATCTTTCCCTTCAACATCACGTTTCAGCTCGGGTAATTTTTCCCGTACATTAATTTCGGTTTTAAGTTCAGAAATTACTGCCTCGACTGCACCTTGGACTTTGACAGGTGGGGGGTGAGGGTGAAACATCGCGACCGCTTTTGTGATAATATATTTAAACTATACTCTATACAGTTTTTTCATCAGCTTTTCAAAATTGTTAAAGAAATAAAACGCTTCAGGTTCATAGAGGCACGTGTGCCTCCGCTGGCTCGGGTGATTCACAGAACAGCCGATACAGTTCGCCTTCAAGTCATCTTCGATGATCAGATCCAGAATACAGGCCAGTGACCCTTTGATTATCTTCATGGCAGCGTCGGTGATGCTCCCATCCACAGCATCTCTCTCCGGGAGACCGAGAGACGGGAACCCGGCCGTGGACCACTGTGACAAGTTGGAGGTGGTGGAGGTGACCTTCTGGAGGGGTCCACGGGCACAGTCAAGGTGATCCCCGAGGGGTCCCACTCAAGCTCCTCTTCTGACTCCACTATGGAGGAAGGAGCGGGGGTCAGGTCATCAGGGACCTCCTTGGGGACTGAGAATGAGGCCGAGGGAGCAAGGACCGGGGGGACTGAGGCAGAGGGAGCCGGTACCGGGGGGACTGAGGCCGAGGGAGCCGGGACCGGGGGGACTGAGGCCACGTCGGGTGGCACGTCGGCTGCCGGGGTTGGAGCTAACGGGCACAGCACGAACAGAGCCTGGGCCGGGACGTCGGGTGTAGGCGGAGCCACGGGAGCCGGGGCGTGGGCAGAGCCATGGGTGCCGGGACGTCGGGTGTGGACGGAGCCACGGGAGCCGGGATGTCGGGCGGTGCAGCTGTGGGCAGAGCCACAGGGAACAGGGCAGGGGCCACAAGAACCTCGGGGGAAACTGCAGGGACTGCTGGAGCCTTGGGGGACACCGCTGGAGCCTCCAGGGGAGCAGTCACCCCTGGCATGGGGACCCCGAGACCCCAAGCAGGCACTGGGACCCCAGGGAGCTGAGCGGGGAGCACAGGAGTCACGGGGAGCTGAGCGGGGAGCACAGCAGTCTCAGGGACCTCGGGCGGTGCAGCAGCAGCAGGGGCCTCTGGCGGTGCAGCAGCAGCAGGGGCCTCGAGCGGTGCAGGAACAGCCACCAATTCCAGGCCAGCAGGGGGCGCCGCAGCAACCGCCAACTCCAGGCCAGCAGAGGGCGCCGCAGGCACAGAAGCCACGGATATCATGGGGCCCGGCGCAGCAGCCACTGGCTCAGGAGCCTCAGTGGGTGCTGCAGGCATTGCAGGTGCCTCAGGGGGGTGCTGCAGGAGCAGGAGACACAGGCACCTCTGGGGGCACCGCAGGAGGCACAGGCACCTCTGGGGGCGCCGCAGGAACAGCCAGCACGGGAACCCCAGGGGGCGTAGCTGCAGGCACTGGAACCACAGAGGGCACAACTGCAGGCACTGGAACCACAGGGGGCGCAGCTGCAGGCACTGGAAACACAGGGGGCAAAGCTGCAGGCTCAGGCGGCTCAGCACCAGTAGGGGCTGGTGCAGGGACCTCTGGGGCCAACGAAGCAGCGGACACTGCCGGCACGGAAACCATAGGGGGCGCTGTAGTCGCTGCAGGCAAGGGAACCACTAGGGGCGCTGTAGTCGCTGCAGGCACGGGAACCACTGGGGTTGTGGCTGGGATCTGTGCCTTAGCAGCGGGCACTGCAGGAACTGCAGGAGCCTGTACATTGACTGGCAATGCTGCCAGGACCTCGGGCGACGAAGCGGGACCTGCAGGGGGCGCCACGGGAACCACCACCACAGGTACCTCAGGGGGCGCTGCAGGCGCAGACACGGTATCCCCTGCTGGGGAAGTCTGCTCCGTCCTCAAGTGGAGCAGCTCCTTCAGGGTCTTCTCCACCTTATCCAGCTGCTGGGGTGGAGATGCTGGGGTTACTGCAGCAAATTCCCCACGCAGCCATTCCAGGAGCGTGGTAGCCCCTGGGGAATCCCGCACCGCTGGTTCCCCCATCACCCGCCAGTACAGACCCTGGAGGGTGATAAACCTTCTGGCCAGGGTCTCAGGGGCAGGTGAGGCTGCAGGCACAGGGGAGTCATGTGCAAGGAGGGTGGCATCCACAGAGACCTCGGGTGTCATCGGCGAAGCAAGAGCTCCCAGAAGGGCATCGGACACACCCCCCCGTTTGCGACGTTTCCGTGTCTTTCGCGGGGCAGAGACAGCAGGGGCGGCGGGGACTTCGGACTGCCCGGACAGCGAAAGAAGAAGCCCTCCGCAGTCCAAGAACACCTGCCTGCTCATACTCTCCGCTGCCCTGCTTCTGAGCTGCGCGAGGTACTGCCACGCTACTTCCGTCTGGCTTGCGTCATCAGGTGGGGAGATTCCTTCTAGGATGTCCCGGGCACGGAAAGCAAGGGCTCTGGCAGCTGGGTTCTCCCTTACCTCAGGCTGCTGGAGCCAATAGATTACCTCATCGGTAAGTATGAGATATTCGTCCTTTGTGAGGTGAGGCATCTTTCTGTGGAGTCTGGTCATTCTGTCACGACGGTAAGCGTCCGGAACACAGACAAGGACGCGCAGGATGCCAGGAATCAGGGGACACGGGGTTTAATCGAACGAAAGGCAAGCAACAACAGATTGACAATGCAATGACCGGACTGGGGAAACAAACGGAAACGTGGACTAAATACAATGGACTAATGACAACAATCAGGAACAGCTGGTAAACACTGGGAATCCACACAGGGTTAATGAGGGGGCGTGGCACATGGAAGGAGCGGACGATCGGGGCATGACAGTAACCTTCTTGACCAAGTGTACAGCAATGTGAAGGATGTCAATAAGGTTGTGCCCCTGCCACCCTTCAGTCAGTCAGACCACATCTCAGTGTTCCTCTACCCAACCTACAGACACCCCATCAAGCGAGCTCCCCCTGTAAGTAAAACTGTAAGTGTGGACTGAAGAATCAGATCTGGGGTGTGTTTAGAACTGTTGCTATGGTTGACTTAGAAGAGTATACTGCAGCTGTAACTGGTTATATTAGCACATGAATTGAGAACATTGTTCCCACAAAATGCTGTAAGACCTATCCCAATGATTAAACCCTGGTTTAACTGGAAAGTGTGGTCTATGCTACATGCTCACTCCAATATATTTTGTATCTAGGGTGGAACTAAGCGTAGATGCTAAACAATCCGTAATGCTATCAAGTTCAGCAGGATTCAACATTAAAGTTACTCGCTGTATTTGATGTGATTGTACGTTTGGCATAGAAGCGAGTCAGGGGGCTAATATTTTGAGCAAGGTATACTGTATATTGAATGTAATAAGATGATGGTCAGAGATAGTACTGGTCTGAGGCAGTAGAGTTACATTATCTATATCAAGACCAAACAATAGGATTAAATAAAAATTATGACCGCAGTTGTGGGTAGGCCCAATTACATTTTGAGTGATACCCATAGAGTCGAGTATATTAGTAAAGGCTATTGTCAGGGGATCATGTTTGTTGTCTACATGAATATTAAAATCCCCCACAATTATTGCTCTCTCAGTTGAAGTAACTAGGTCTGAAAGGAATTCTGCAAATTCAGATAAAAATTACAAATAAGGACCTGGTGGATGGTAGATTATAATGAGGGGGAGAGATAGAGTTTTAGATTTTGAAAAGGTGCTTGAAATTTTGAGGAACAATATTTCGAATGATTTAAATTTAAATCCTGACTTCTGCGTTATTAGAAGTGTTTCTTCATAAATTGCTGCAACGCCTCCGCCTTTACCATTTAGTTGGGGTCTGTGCTCATAACTATATCCCAGAGGCGTCGCTTCATTTAAGGCTAAGTACTCATTAGGTTTAACCCATGTCTCTGTTAGGCAGAGCATGTTTAGGACATGGTCCGAAATCATTTCATTTAGAATAAGTGCCTTAGTAGTTAATGATCTAATATTTAGTAATCCTATTTTTAGCTTAGTGGTGCAGGTGGTCTGTATCAGCTGCTCTAACTTAATACAAATTAAAGTTGAAAGGGATGCTTTTTGCGGTCTACGTGTACTATTTTTGGTTCAGGGCACAGAGACAATGTCAATATGGTGGTACCTAGGTGACGACTCAAGGCAACTCGCAGGTGGCCAGTTTAGGCTTTCTGCCTGCGGCCTGGCCTTAGCTCCAGTTTGTCAAAGGCCGCCTAAACCTGTATCTGCATAAAGGCTAGCTGCTAAGTTCATTGAAATACGGGCAGAAATCTCCCATGAGGAGTGGATACCGTCTCGGCTCAAAAGACCAGGCTTCCCCTCGAAAATGGACCAGTTATCTACAATACCTATGCTATTTTCATATCACCACCTTGACAGCCAGCAGTTCAGTGACCAATGCCTGCTGTAGGTCTCAGCGCCACATCTAGCTGGGAGGGGGCCAGAGATGATTACTGCCTGGGACATTGTCTTGGCTACCTCACACACCTCTTTAAAATTACTTTTCGTAACCTCAGACTGTCTGAGCTTGACATCATTGGCGCCGACGTGGACAACTATCTTAGAATATCTATGTCTATTTCTCGTCAGCACCTTAAGATTGGCCCTGATTTCCGGTGCTCTGGCTCCCGGTAAACAATTTACCTCAACTGCTGGTGCCGATAACGGTCTAGCTATTTTCACGTCTTGTAGGATAGAATCACCTATCGGCAGAGCACTTTCAACAGATGTCTCAGTGGGTGTTTCTCTGAGTGGGGAAAACCTGTTAGACACGTTGAGAGATGGAAAGTGGTGCTCGGGAGTAACCAAATGTGTTACAATACGGGAAAGAGGTACGTATCCTTCCCGCATAGGCTAACTGATTGCCGTATCGTAAGCAATTTTTCGTAAAATTTATGATAGCACTGATAATTTTTTTCTACATTTTTATTAGTAACACAATTTACTGTAATATTTAGGCTTGTTATTCAATGTTTTATTGTTAGCAACAATTTTTTTATGCTCGGTGTAGGCTATGCCGAGCAGCCTAACCTAGCGTACAGGACTTGGTCTCTTTCATGTACAGTCATAGCGCAGTTTTTTATGCATTTAAAGATGAAAGTGTTGTCTAATATGCCAAAAAATATGATATACTCAATCAGTACTACTTATATTGTCACTAAAAGGTCAATTATTGTGCCTATAAATGTTTTGTATGGGGGTATTTTGGGGCTGGAAAACCAATTAATCCCTTTCCCATTATTCCTTATGGGAAAAATTGTTTGTACCTGTTACGCCTCACGGCACACGGAGCGTTGATAGATGCTCAGGAAACCAGAAGTCGGGGCGAAATCGGGGTTTTAATAAGAACAACAACGAGAGGGACAGGCAAAACACTGGGTAACATTACAATGACCGGACTGGGGAAACAAACTGAAACGCGGACTAAATACATTGCACTAATGACAGTAACCAGAAACAGCTGATAAACACGGGGAATCCACATGAGGTTAACGAGGGGGCGTGGCACATGAGAGGAGCGGACGATCGGGGCATGACAGGACCCCCCCCCAAAGGCGCGCCTAAGGGGAGCAGAGCGACGGAGACCGGGGACACGACGGTACCTGGGAAGACAAAAAGAACAACAACCTCAACGGGGCACAGGGAACAGTATGGACACACAGAACTGGCACAAGGTGGACAACTCAAACAGTAAGCCACAAACCACGGGGAATGCAGACAAACACAAAGACACCAACGACGAAAACATGGGAACCGGGGACACTAAAGGGGACAATGGAGGGACCACACCAGGGGGCACACAGGGACGAACAGGGGGCGTGGGCACAAATGGACGAGAAGGACACACAAAGGAACTGAAAGGGGACAAAGGCACAGAAGGACGAAGAGAACATGTGGGGGCCACAAAGGGACTAGAAGACACCGAGGGACGAGGGGGAACCACAGGGGGCACAAAGGGACCAACCAAAGACGAAGGCACTGAGGGGTGAAGGGGAAACATGGAGGGCCCGAAGGGACCAGAGGGGAGCAATGGCACGGAAGGACGAGGAGCAAACATGGAGGGCACAAAGGAACCAGAAGGGAACAACGGTGACAAAGGACGGGGAGTGAACACAGGGGCCAAGGGATCTAAGGGCAGGGGGCAACAGGGAGCAGAGGGGACCTTCGGGGCTTGGGAAGTAGGGCACCCTGGGGCAGCAGGCCTCTGCGGGACTGGAACAGGGGCTGAGGGTAGTGAGAGTGAGAGCACACACAGGCGCCTCTGGGGGCGCCGCAGGAGCACACACAGGCGCCTCTGGGGGCGCCGCAGGAGCACACACAGGCGCCTCGGGCGTGCAGCCAGCAGGGGGCGACTCAACCTCAGAGGACAATGGCAGGCACAATATTGAAACCTTTTCCAACAATCTTACTTGCATTTTTTGGCTGCCACTTCATAATGTCTGTATTGTTTACTTGAAATTTACATAATTTAATTTTTTGTTTTGTTTCGTTTCACATTTTAATTTGTTTTGTTTAAATTGCTTCAATTGAATTTCTACATGTTTTTTGTTATATTTTGGCAAAAAAACCTTGAGCTCTGGAAAGGTGCTATATAAATTAAACATTATTAAACATGACAGTCCACCAATCTGCATGTTTTTGAACAATGGGGAAAATCCATTGCAAAACAGGAAGAACAGGCAGACACCAGACACACAAAGAGCTGGGTCAGGACTCATATAACTGCAGCTGGAAGTCTGATCTGATGATGAAATCGGTTGTTGTCCATTAGAAGAAGAGAAATGTTTTTCAATATACAGCATCTAGCTTATTTTTCCTTATTTGATATTGATGGCAAAATGGGTTGTAGTGCCTATTCAAAGAGAATAAAATAATCCAATACTAATTTTAATATTCAGACAAGACGTGCAGGGGAGGGCGGGGCATAATTAGTTGCAAACTTCTATTGTTTTCCTGATGTGATGGCCAAATAAAGGGATAATGAGTATGAGTAGCTTTAATATTGCATCAACCAAATCAGGTAGGTTAGGGTTAGGGTTAGGTTTGTTATAACGATTAGCCATAGGGTTAGGACTGGCAGACGGGCTTGGTTCCTTTAGCTTAAGGTATCTGTCGAGACAGCTGGGATGTGACTCAGTTTCTCTACTGTGCTGCCAGTTGTAATAGAAATTTGCTTGAATTCTGACTGTGGCTTTGGTGGCATGGCCCTGTGTGAACTGGAAGTGAATGTTTGCTTGAACTGCCATTGTGATTTGTGTTGAAATTATGTTTGTCACATGGTTGTTGGGTGCTGTAGATTGTTGCCACATATGTCCCTGAGCTGTCACACCTGTGCCCTGTTTGCTAAGAATTTGTACAATCAATAAAAGGAGAAAGTCAAGCCCTACACAGAGGACAGAGGCCCCCACCCCTGAACAGCTGAAGAGGGAGAAGCATACTGTATATAGTACAACTCATTTGACAGTGGGAATGTCAGCATGATCTGAAGAGAAATGGTTTGCAGATTGTATTACTGTCATTTTTCCTTTTAATTTGTCCCTTTCAGAAGGTGATTTTGTCATTGGCACAGCGAGCTGTGGATTAGGAGAAGAGGCCAGGAGAGGAGTAAAACTGTTGCTTTTTCTAGGCTATTGACTTGTAGCTCAGTTTATGCTTCCTTGGTGTTTCTCTAAAATTTTTCCTGTTTGTAATGGGATTATAAGCCTTCTTGTGAAAAAGTCTGCCTGTTTCTTCAGAATGTAGAGTATTGGATTGTTCAGGAAGCCTGCAGACCTCTCTCACCTTGTCGAAAGACCCTGAGCAAACATGGGGAAATGACAGTGAGATAATCTTTTCTCCGGGTACGAGCAAGACATGACAGGCCTGGTCCTGTATAATGCTAAACTCAAGCTGGAGCTCAGCAGATATTACAGGCTAAATTTCTATATTCTATAGGTTTAAGAACAATTAGTCTATGATCATTTCACTTAAAAGGATTTCTTTTTGGTATCATTACATTTGAGAAAAACCAAATTCATATGAACCTTGCAGTAGCATAGTGGTTTGGAAGTGTTATTTCTGTATTAAACTGTATATTAATTATTTTCACACCATAATTTCTATTTCTACCTCTGTTTTATTTTATATGTTTTCTGTATGTTTGTCTTTTTTGAGTGAGGGAGTAATGGAGGGGAGAGATCAACTATTGGATCACTGCAGTGCCAGCAGTAACACAGACGTTGTACTCGTCTGTCATGGTGTAGAGAGAGCAGAGTCAAAAAACAAAGTTATAGATTTACTGGTCGATCTACATTCTTACACTCACATGGTCACAAGTTTTGGATAGTGACTGAAAGAATGAGATTGCAGATACAAGCAGCAGAAATGAATTTCCTCTGCCGGATATCTGGGCACAGCCTTAGAGAGAAGGTGAGGGGCTCATTCAGGAGGGGCTCAAAGTAGAGCCACTGTTCCTCTGCATCGAAAGGAGCCAGTTGATGTGGTTCAGGCATCTATCTAGGATGCCTCCTGGTCACCTTCCTGAGGTATTCTGGGCATGTCCAAACAGGAGGAGGCGCTGACGCGGACCCAGTACACACTGGGGGGAATATATCTTTCGGCTGGCCTGGGAATGCTTTTGTATCCCCCCCAGTGGAGCTATTGGAGGAGGCTGGTGATAGGGAGGTCTGGGCATCTCTGTGTAGACTGCTACCCTCGCAACCCATACCCAGATCTGCAGTGGAGGATGGATGAATGGATGGATGTTCAATTGTACACTTCATGCCACCACCTGCACCAAAACAATTTCCTAGTTTCTTTTTCTACTTTTTCATAGTGGCAATTAGATTGCTTGCATTACTAAAGGTTCCCTTACATCTAAACATAAAGCAGTGTGAATAATCATATGCCGGGAAATTGTAGGTGTGTGTGAGTCAGGCCTCAGTGATTCATAAAGGAAAAACACTTAAGCAAAATGAAGATGAATAGTACCAATCAATAGTCAGAGGACACTTACCTGAAATCAAAATCCTGCTTTAGACCATAGGCACTTTTGAATTAAGAAGAAGCAGCCTTTGAATTTAGTAGCCAAAATCTGAAATATTTGGGTAACTTGTATATTTTTAAGCACAGAAAGGGTGAATGCATGACCTGAAGTGATTCAAACCTGGAGAAGTGCAGAGGGGTTGTTTTTGACATAACAATGTGTAGGATCACACATGCACATATCACAGTGCTTAAATTCCAGGTGGCCTGAAACCAGGCCTAGCCTGGTACAAGAGGTACACATTGGCCTAGGCACCAAAGGGGGGTTAGTGACCCCACACACATAAACAGACTGAAACACACATACACACACACACACAGATAACAAGGGAGGCTAGCACTCCAACTTTTATTGCCCAAAGATTTAGGGACCTACAGACAGCAGAGTGGACCTAATGGACAGGGGTCTCTCGACTTGGTACACAACCCCCTCCCCCAGACATCCTGCCTTACATATCACTCACCCAACAGACCAACACCCTAAAGGAAGTTTCATTTAAGTTTGGCTTTTGTATACCCTGTATATTGATTTACTCACGACTACTAGTCTCAATATACAGATAGGTTATGTTGTATGTGTCCTTAGATAATCTTAGTGTTTTGTGTGCCACCCTTATAACCATGTTTACGGAGTATCACCTATTTTACCCCTTTACACTTGAACACATATAAATTTGAATAACTAAATAGGTATAGCTACCACTGCATATATGTTCTCGTGGTTATAACAACCCCCCCCCTTCTCTTCCAACATTCCTTTGTGGTCCTTATCTGATCTTGGTCTGTTAGCAAGCTTTCTTTGTTCTACCATGCTATATTAAAAAGAACTGAATTAAGGTGTACATTATCCATTTTGGAGAAGATCAATTGGGATAAGCCACACCAATCAAGATATGTTGTGTCCAGATAAGCAACTTATAATGATATTACCACAAACTAACGGCCATGCCTATCTAAGGATAAGATGTGCTGCTTTTAATGTGAATATGTCATGGTATGTCTGCCTTGTAGCTTCGCTACCAATCCTTTACATTACCTGGTGATGCAGCTCGTGGGACGAGCTTTCTAACCCAGGATATTAAGCGATACTGGTAATTAGTGATTCCCATTTAAGTCTCACATTAACAGATTTACGGGGATACCTCAATTGAGTTTGGAGAAGCCGACCATTTGGCATAACGATTAGGCAATAATCGTCATTAAATAATAATTAATTAAAATTTTATTAATTTAAAACATATTGGTGGACATATTAAAATTTACCTGAGCTCATAATTCCTACAAATGGAACAGAATGAAGAAATACAGGAATTTATTATTTATAGACTTGCAATGCAGTTGTCATCGGTCCTGTTTATAATATAGGATTTCTAGGCGCAGCCAGGGTGTTGAGGGTGTCCAGTTTGGTGGCCTCAGGATTGCCTCGCTGCTTTTTGCGGATGATGTCGTCCTGTTGGTTTCATCTGCTGGGGACCTCCAGTGTGCTCTGGGGCAGTTTGCAGCCGAGTGCGAAGTGGCGGGGATGAGGATTAGCACCTCCAAATCCGAGACCATGGTTCTCAGCTGGAAACGGGTGGATTGCCCTCTTCTGGTAAGGGAAGAGGTACTGCCTCAAGTGGAGGAGTTCAAGTATCTCGGGGTCTTGTTCACGAGTGAGGGTAGGCGAGATCGGGAGCTGGACAGATGAATCGGAGCGGCGTCTACAGTTTTGCAGGCGCTTAACCGGTTCGTCGTGGCTAAGAAAGAACTGAGCCGGAAAGCAAAGCTCTCGATCTATTGGTCCATCTTCATCCCTACCCTCACCTATGGTCATGAGCTATGGGTAATGACCGAAAGAATGAGATCGCGAATACAGGCGGCCGAAATGAGGTTTCTCTGCAGGGTGTCTGGGCTCTCCCTTAGGGATAAGGTGAGAAGTTTGGATATCCGGGAGGGGCTCAGACTAGAACCGCTGCTTCTCCACGTCGAAATGAGTCAGTTGAGGTGGATTGGACATCTGGTGCGGATGCCTCCTGGGCGGCTACCCGAAGAGGTTTTCCGTGCATGTCCTACAGGGAGGAGGCCCCAGGGTAGACCCAGGACACGCTGGAGGGATTATATCTCTCGGCTGGCCTGGGAACGCCTCGGCATCCTCCCCGAGGAGCTGGTAGAAGTAGCTGGGAAGAGGGAGGTCTGGGTATCTCTCCTGAAGCTGCTACCCACACAACAACACAATCAAACTTTAAGAAACTAAGATAAGGTTATACACACACACACACACACACACACACACAGGTTTGTAATTATATCTTTGTGGGGACTCTCCATTCATTTATATGGGGAAAACATGATCACCGAAACCCCTACCCAGCCATAACCTTAACCATAAGTAACCAAACAAAATATGAGACTTTTTGCATTTATACTTTTTTGAATACATTCACAGATCTTTGTTGGGACCTGAAAAATGGTCTCCACAATGTCAAAAAACAGGGTTTTATTACATTGTGGGGCGATACTTGGTCCCCACAATGTAATATAAACATTATCCACAGGCACACACACAGCAGAGGCAGGATTTAAATGGCTAGCCCAGCAAGTTGTGAGACTACAGTGAAGAACGCTGCAGCACCCAAGGAAAAGTACATGCAATATAAAAATGTGAGTTAGCTTTGATTGGTGCTGTATATCGGAATACTCACAGCTGTAGTCAGAGCACCAAGCTCAGATTTCACTTTTTGTTCTGCATGATCATCACTGTGCTTTCCCAGCTTCCCCGGCAGAGAGCAGAACAAGCCCTGTGATAGATGTTAGTGTGTAAGCAGCCATGCCAAACCTTGAAAACTGGGTACATGTAACGTGACAACCCCACTGATGCATGGCTGACTTCCTGGGAAACCGACAGGACTGCTGACTCCATCCAGCTACTGTTTTGGGGACTTCCACTCGTCCCCTCTATTCTCTGCCCCCCCTCCCTCCCCATTTGGCCCAGAATCACTGCCATCCATTTGCCTGTCACACGCCTTGCCAGTACACACCCTCCCCCCTCTGATTTTCCATACTCCACATCTCTGGCCTGAAGAGGGAGCAGGAGGGGTGAAGTCACGTGATTTCTAGGAAACAGCGAGAGGCCTAGAGCATGGGAAGGGCCCTGAGCAGCTGAGGCTGACAGTAATAGGTGGATGTATGTTGAATTTACTGAGCTATGTTATCTTCTTATTTAAATCTTAATACGGTTCAGAATCTGCTGATTGGGAGTATTGTATTACTTTGTCCGTCTGAGTTTAGAGAATGTCGACAAACAGGACCAAAACAACAGGCAGTAAGTAGGAAGTTTCTTTTTGTTTGTTTGGTTTGCAAATCCATGTTGATTGTTCAAGAAGTAGTTGAAAATGGAATCTGTCACTATCCAGTGCCTGAATATTTTTAAAACACTCCATCCACCTTTAGGTGAACACAATAATTACACATTTGAAAGGAAATTATCCTTTATTTGCCTAAGTACATTGGAAAGCTTTTTCTCACATATCCTGTCATGCTTTAATATTGCATTATCCAAAGCAGGTTGGTAT
Organism: Paramormyrops kingsleyae; assembly: GCF_048594095.1. NCBI lineage: Eukaryota > Metazoa > Chordata > Actinopteri > Osteoglossiformes > Mormyridae > Paramormyrops > Paramormyrops kingsleyae. The sequence continues at coordinate 30,227,231 of NC_132815.1, read as the reverse complement.
TGACTTACAAACAGATACAATTCAGAAAGAAGCTTGGGATTTATTTGCAAGGTAAGGCCACTTATCTGGCACCCCAAGCCACTGAAAGTGTTAATTAAGGGCCAAATGGAAATGTTCTGCCAAGGCCAAGGTTGAAACTGGCAACCTTCCAATCACAAAGAAAGGAGGTTAATCCACTGAGCCACACACCCCATGCTCAGCAGAGTAGCCAAACAGTGCAAAGACACAAGACTAACATTCTGTCCTAACATATCTCCTACGTCTTTGATATAATTCTGCTAGAGTGGTACACATATTGCGAACAGACATGGAGAGAACACAAACAAGTGTATGCTAAACTTGAAGACTAACCTTAGCAAAAGAGCTAAACTTCTTAAATTTGGCCGATCGATCCATCTGCATGATACCCTCTTCCCCCCTCAGCAAATTTTACTGACAGCACTCCCACCCCCACACTAATCATTAAGGTTCACTGCTGGCACTCTGTACTTTGATTAGCCTATTATTAATGTATCATCACTTTTACTTCCTTCTCCTTTCTCTTTTGGCTCCAAAAAATAGTTCAAATAGCCCACTTAGGAAGGCTCCCTACCAACATCAGCCTAGGACACCCAGAAAAGTTAGTCCACCACTTGTCACTCACTCTCTGTATGTCACAACAGAGTCATGAAGGGATGCCACTGTATACATAAATGCACTGTATACATATGTGCCCTATACATACCACTCTATACTTGTATATGGAAATATGACAAATTACATCCATTAAACCCCATATTTTCCTCGACTCCTGGCGTCCTGCGCTTTTGTCTGCGCTCCGGGCTCTCTCCGATGTGACAACACTATACTGACATAAGACAGACATTACACTTAACATAGACAACAAACACAAAATAACAGAATAGAACCAAACATAATGTAATATGAAAACGCAGTGACCAGATTAAAATAGGTAACCTTAAGAGAGAAATACTGTTCTGCAAAGCAAGCAGTCTGTGGGAACACTTCCTAAAAGTTATAAAGCAGATTTAACTGAACAGGTTAGGTTGTTAAAATGAATGGGAGTTGGTTTACTTGGTTGCAGGAGGTGATGGGGTCTTGGCAGTAGGTTGCAGAGGTGATGAGCTGAGGGAATGGTGGCACTCAAGAAGGTGCAGCGTTTGGACAACCCCAGTGACTCGTAATTATACCCTCAAAGGTACAAATTGGTACTTTTTCTGATAGTGTAGGGTGGCTCTCAGGCTGATCCAGTGGTTTCTCAGTTTGTTAGTATTTGGCTGAAACAGGCATTCTTTGAAAAATTGCTCTTGCAATATATTTTTATGTCTTTGTAATGATAGGAAAACTAATACAAACGAAACGGTTCAATATTCTGGCCATTTGATATATAATAATGCTTCTTGATACAAATGTTAAAAATAAATAATCTTTCAGTTGCAGAAAAAACAGTTAAATTCATGTGGATGCAAAAGATTGAACTTATTTCTAACACAATTCATATGACATCTGTATTCTGAAAATATTGTTTATTCCGAGCCATGGGTGTCGTTAGGTCCGATCACTGCGGGCTATAGCCCCGAGTATTTTAGCCCCGATGCCAATTATCCTCCTTCAAAAACAAAAAAGTCAAGCACCAGGTAAACTTGACTTAGCCCCTGATCTTTTCAATTGCTAGAAACTCCCCTGCTCCGAGCATATGATAATGATGCAGAATTACTTAAAATCCAAATAAAACCTCTGCTACAAGTGGGAATCAAACATTAAGTATGATCGATCGCTTTATGGTTTGTCGCGATGTAGGCTGGGAATGGCACGTAGATCGGGTACGTGCAGCCTGAAGTGAAAGGAGAAACTATAATGACGCCAGCAATACGGAGCATCACATAATACTGCATTGATTGTACTGCTGTTTCGGCATGATGCATGCGACCCGCAAGACGCACCCCGAAAAGTTAAATATTTTATTCGGAAAAACAAGAGGAAAAACAGGTCAGTGTGGAGATGCTCGTTATTAACATTTTACATCCATCTATCTATCCATCTATCTATCCATCTATCTATCTATCTATCTATCTATCTATCTATCTATCTATCCATCTATCTATCAAATCATTAGCCATTCATCCTCCATCCAGGCGATGGGAGCCTTAAATGTTGCGTTTTAATTGAAATTATACCAATAGTCTTGTGAGTATAATAACGTGTCTGCATGGTTCCAGTTTTTGGGCTACGATTAATAGTGGTGGCTGGTGGCTAAAAAACCAAGACCGTAAGAAGACAATACATTTTGCAATATTGTAGGAGGACAGGGGTCATGTTTTCTAAAACCAGATAAACTCTTTCATAAAATCAATGACTTCTCCCTTATCATTAGCACAGAGACAACTAGCAGCGGCACAGACAGGGAGGCCAACGATTTATATGATGCTAAAGAAAACAAATGCGCGCCACTACAAAGCTACAACACTTATCATTCACAACATAAAAACACGGATACGCACATTAAGTAACTAACACACTGGAGCGTATATAGGTAATATATATTAACAATGGGGGGACGGGTATGCCAAGCCGTTTTAACATTTAATCGCTAGTTTGGATATGTATTGCAGATATCTCTAATTCAATTCTTCCTAGTCAAAAAGCATTTCAAATATCCACAATGACATTCTTCATATCCACAATTGTCTTTTCAGATATCCACATCGTCATTCTTCCTAGGAAAAATTACGTCATTTTTGCCATTCATATCTATAGGGATTTTAATTTCAGATATCCACAATTATATTTCAGATATCCAGAATGCTCATTATTACAAATAAATTAATAACTACATACGTTTTAATAGAAAGCTAATAACTTGCACGATAAAATATAAAAAGTTTTTTGTTTCGTCAGCCTCACGTTGCTGAATATATAGTTTTTGCTGTTAATGCAGCAGAACAGAAAGTGATCAGCAAGATACGTTTAGCTCATCTGCACTGTACGTTCAGCACAAATACAGACTCCAGTGCAATTAAATCAATATTAGCCGGATTTACCAGTTTTGTTCCAGTTTCATTTTTGACTTGGTCACCCAGAGGGTCTACTGACAGACAGACAGCTGGCGCAAGTGGCGTGTTGAGGGGCTGTCAGCTGTTCGCAGTTAGTGCATGGGACAGTCATTCATTCACAAAATGCATAATTTTGACCAGAGCATGTAAGTGGACCTCATCGCTCACGGAGCTGTATGCTTCTCCAGCTCCCCCCACTCACAGCCGCTTCGCTCATTATCGCTCCCCTGGTTTATTTCTGGGTCAGTCATATGTGTGAGCTGGTCATATGACAGTCATATGACAGGGTGTGAGCTGGTCTGGTACAGCACCGGTATATGAAAGTGGAGCGAGACGGAGCGAGTGATGAGGTGACGCTAATTGTAGATACAGTAGTCAATGGACCCATTTTAGGTTAAAATGTAGATATACATGTATGCAATTGCTTTTTTACTAGTCATAATATGAATTGTGGATATCTGTAATGACATTTTTACTATTCACAATGTATTTTTGGATATTCATAATTACATTATATATATCTGGAATGTTTTTTTTCCATTTGAATATCTGAAATTAAAAATATGACTAGTAACAACTGGATTGTAGATATCTTAAATGGGAGTTTTTCCTAGTAAGAATTTATAATGAACATTCTGGATATCTGAAATATAATTGTGGATATCTGAAACTGAAAGCCATATTAGACATGAATGGCAAAAGTGACATGATTTCACCTATGAAGAATGTCATTGTGGATATCTGAAATGCTCTTTTTGACTAGGAAGAATTAAATTATGGATATCTGCAAAACATATCCAGTCTAGCGATTAAATGTTAAAACCGCCACTTATGCTTTGTAAAGATTTAAAGATATCTTAAATGGAATTGTGACTAGGAGAAATAAAGTTTTAGATATCTTGAAATACATTTTCTACTAGGAAGAATGTGATCGTGGATGTCTGTAATTGCCATTCTGTAGTAGTAAGAATACAATTTTGACTAGGAGAAAAGCTATTGTGAATATCTAAAATGTAATTACGGAGAGGAGTGTGTTGGCACATCGACAAAACTGTCGGTGCAGCGGTGAGAAAAATCAGGAGAAGACTAACAATAAAGGAATTATAATATCGGAGGAAAATAAATTCACACAACACGTTATTGACTATATGAACTGGGAACAATCTCCGTCCTCTTTCTTTTATCGTACGCAAACACACACATATACACTTATATACACTTCGAGCATGCGCATCACAGCTCAATGCCCCCTACCGTACAATCAAATTATGACAGACCATATATAATTGAGAGCATACATTTACATTCACATGTTAACACCCCCACTTGCTCTCACATTGCTAACTTAAACATGTTCTTACAGTATTATCACTGTACCACCTACCACAACAATCAACACATGGATTTACATACCAAACATAAATCCTTTAAACTTTCCTAACTTCACCTTTGTTGCAGGTTTTGTCAAAAGGTCAGCAACCATCTCGTCTGTTGGACAATAGTCCAGTGTAATTTTTCCCTCGTTTAACATGGATCTTATGTAGTGGTATTTGATATCTATGTGTTTACACCTCTGCCTGCTTACAGGGTTCTTTGCTAGGGCAATTGCACCTTGATTATCTTCATAAATTTTCACTGGTGCATAACACGTTTCCTCATCGATGGTATGTAATAGCTGAGTAAGGTATACACTCTCCTGTGCTGTGGCGGTAAGCGCCATATACTCAGCCTCACATGTGGACAGAGCAACTGTAGATTGTTTCTTTGTTTTCCATGAAATCAAACCTCCAGTTTCACTCAAACTGAAACAATATCCAGTCATGCTCCGTCTGTCATCTGAATCTGCTGCCCAATCTGCGTCACTATAGGCCTGCAGTTTTAGGTTATTCTTACACTTTTTGTAACACATTTCATAACCAACTGTGCCTTTTAGGTATCTTAACACATGTTTTGCTGTCACCCAATGTTGATCACAGGGGTTAGACAGGTACTGTGATAATTTGCTGACTATAAAACTTAAGTCGGGTCTGGTACAAGTTGTCACATAAATTAAACTTCCAACTAACTCCCTGAATTTCCTGGAATCAACAAACACATCTTCAGTACAATTCAGTTTCTGCTCACACGGTGTTAGTCTGGACTTACATTCTGTCATGTCAAACTTTTCTAAGAGTTTCTGAATATATCTCTTTTGGCTCATCTTTACAAAACCATCTCCTAATTCAAAATCTATACCCAAGAAATGTCTCAGTTTTCCAAGGTCTTTCATTTTAAACTTCTGTGTCAGCATTTCTTTCACAGTTTGCATTGAATTCTCATCACTTGCAGCAAGTATCAAGTCATCAACCCAAATAATAAGAATTACTTTGTCACATCTCATTTCTTTAGTGTGCACACAATGGTCAGCTGGATTTTGTATGAATCCATTTTCACACAAGTGATCGTGTAACATTTTGTTCCAATTTCTGCCTGATTGTTTTAATCCATACAATGACTTTTCCAATTTGTATACCAATTTTTCATTTTTCTCTGATTCAACTTCGAATCCTTCTGGCTGTTCCATGTACACTTCACAGTCTATCGGTGCATGTAAATATGCAGTCTTTACATCCATTTGATGTAACACCATGTCATTTTGTGCTGCAATCTGCATTAACACTCTAATGCTCGTCATGTTAGCTGTTGGTGAAAAGGTTTCTCTGTAGTCAACTCCAGCTACCTGACTATACCCTTTTGCTACGTACCTTGCTTTGTACGTCTCCGAACCATCAGGGTTGTCTTTAATTGTATATACCCACCTTCCCCCCACTGCATTTTTACCTTCGGGTAAGGTGGTCAAAGTGAACGTGTCATTTTCTCTCAAGGAGTGCATCTCCTCTTTCATAGCATCCATCCACTTATTGGACTCAACAGAATTTACAGCTTCTGGAAATGTCTGTGGTACATTACTAATTAACCTGTAACAATAGTCGATATTGGTTAGTATTTGGTCATCCGTGTTACCATCAGTTTCATAGTCATTCAAGTACCCTGGCTTCCTATGCTCTCTGCTGGGGTAGCGTCTATCAGAACTGTCTGTACAAATTTGGCTGCCCTGAGTTGGTACTTGATTCTCTTCAGTGACTTCTAGGATGTCACTGGTCCTACAGATCTGTCTAGTGTCGGCTTTCCTCCTCATGTCATCGTCACTACAGTCATCAACATTTATCTGGTCAGTCTGTGTGTCCTGCTCTGCTGTACTCCTTTCAACAAATTTCACAAGCCTGTGCTTCAGGACCTTACCGGTATCTGGATAGTACACTAGGTAGGCGGGGCTATATTTGTCGTATCCAACAAAAACTCCCTTCTCACACCTAGAATCTAATTTCTTTTTGTCTTGCCTGTATGCAAAACACACTGTTCCAAATGTTTGCATCCTAGAAATGTTAGGCCTCTTTCCAGTCAACATAAAGTACGGTGTTTGTTTGGTACGACTACAGTAACACCGGTTCCTGACTACTGCTGCTGTCTGTACCGCATACACCCACATGTCTTTGGGTAAGTTACTCTCAATGATCATGCACCTAGCCATATCGAAAAGTGTTCTCCACTGGCGTTCTGCAGTGCCATTTTGGTGTGGCGAATAAGGTGCTGATGTTTCATGCCTAATCCCACTTTTGGTTAGTAGTGACTTAAATTCTCTATTTACGAACTCTGTACCATTGTCAGATCGTATGCATTTAACTTTACCATAAGGTGCCGTGTCTGCAATGAACTTCTCCAAAGCTGCTGTAGTGTCACTTTTGTTTTTCAGAAAATATACAAATACTGTACTGGAAAAATCATCAGTAAAAGTCATTGCATATTTATGTCCCTCTCTTGATGCTGGCTCAATTGGACCTGCTAAATCTGTGTGCACTAGTCCAAGTGCTTCACTAGCTCTACTGTCAGGGTTTCTGTTTCTGCTCTGAATGAATTTTCCCTTAACGCACACCTCACAGTTAAGGGAAGACTTATCAACTTTACCCTTAATATTCATGCCATCAACAACATATTTTAACTTAAGAATGTCGTCGAAATTGCAGTGTCCAAGAACCTCGTGCCACTTCTGCATACTCTGACAACTATTACAATTGTCATCACTTTCATCATTAATTGTGTTTAAGAAATAAAGTCTGTTATATTCCTTAATGTCAAATTCATTACCATCTCTAAGCTTAATTTTATCTTTCCCTTTCTGGAAGATCACCCTGGCGCCATTCGCTGTCGCTGCCTTCACGGAAAAAATGTCCTGTGGATACGAGGGAATGTATAACGCGTCTCTCAGCGTCGCTGTACAACGTCGTCCTCTGCTGTCCATCAGCTTTACTAGTGCGTCACCTCTCCGTTGCGCCACTCCGATGGTTTTTGTTCCGTCCGCCAATTCCATGGTGTGTTTATCCGGTTGGAAATCACTGTCAAACGCTTGAAACTTCTTTATGTCGGTAATGATGTGTGACGTCGCGCCTGTATCGACCATCAGACCCTTCAGTTCCACTCTCGGCTGCGTCGTGTTTTCACTCGTCTTGAAAACGAAACTATATTCGGTGTCCTTCTCAGCCATCTGCTTGGCGTTGTCTTTATCACGCGGTCTCCTTCTGCACGTTGCGTCTCTGTGAGTCTTACTTTTGCAATGGCTGCACCACTGGGACTGTCCGGGATGTTTTCTTGAACATACTCTGGCTTTATGTCCTTTTTCTCCGCACCTATAGCACACGATGCCCGTGTTGCTGTACATCGGAGCACCAGGCCTTTCTTGTACTTGAAATTTCATCACGTTGTCCTCTGTTGCACAAGCACTATATTTCTCCGTGTCTTCATAACTCCTCTGCTATTAAAAGTCCATCACCTAAGGTTTCCCCTGCATTTCTTAGGGCCGTAATGGCATTTTCTGCACGAATGATATAATCAGTCACGCTTTCTCCCTGCGTTTTCTGTAAGGAAGTCAACTCAGTATATAAGCTAATTATTCGTGGTTTGCCCTTACCTGCATAATAGTCTCTTAAAATCTGTAACGCTTTTCTGCCGTCATCTGCCGCTTCTCGCATAACGAGGGAGAGACTTTTATCATCTAGAAATTGTATTAACTCGGCATATGCTTCGCCATTTTTCTCGGCGTCTTCTGCTCTTGCATTTTCTCCAGTGGGCTCCTTAAGTATCGTTTCTTTTAGCCCTTGCAATCGTAGATGGCCCAAAAATTTAGTTTCCCATAGTTCATAATTCTTTTCATCTCCGTCAAACACTAACCTGTTCCATCGATTAGTTTGTTCCCTCAACCTGGGTTTAATAGCTTGTGCGTCAGACATGTCTACCACGCTGTCTTCTCGAACTTTCGCGGTAATATTCTCACACGAGTTCTGGGCCCATAACCTGTTGGCACATCGACAAAACTGTCGGTGCAGCGGTGAGAAAAATTAGGAGAAGACTAACAATAAAGGAATTATAATATCGGAGGAAAATAAATTCACACAACACGTTATTGACTATATGAACTGGGAACAATCTCCGTCCTCTTTCTTTTATCGTACGCAAACACACACATATACACTTATATACACTTCGAGCATGCGCATCACAGCTCAATGCCCCCTACCGTACAATCAAATTATGACAGACCATATATAATTGAGAGCATACATTTACATTCACATGTTAACAGAGTGTGACTTAATTAAATGTTAAAATGTTTATTTCTGTCAAATGGGCAGCGCAGACAAATGGGCAGGAAGCCAGGGATCGGGAACACGGGGTTTAATTGAAGACAAGGCACGCAACAATACAATGACCGGACTGGGGATACTAACACAGACGTGGACTAATACACAAGACAAGTCAAAATCAAATAGGAAACAGGTGATAACAATTAGGAAATAACACGAGGTAACGAGGTGGGCGTGGCACACACGAGGATCGTACGGAGCTGGGCGTGACAGAACCCCCCCCCCCAAAGGCGCGCACATCGGCCGCACCCCAGGGGAGGCGACGGATGAGACAAGACCGGGGAACAGGACCTGAAAATCAAAACCCAAAACATCAACGAGGGACCGGGAACAGAACAGACACACAGAACAGACACAAGGGCAAAAGCCAAAACAAAACCTGACACAAAACGGGAAAGGCAGAGATACACACAAGAAAGGGAGAGACAGAGGGCACAAAGAACGGGGAAACAAAAGGACCAGGGGTGAACGGGGGAGGAACAGAGGAACGAGGAGCAGACACAGGCGGGACGAAGGGAGGAGGAGCAGACAGGGGAGACCAGACAGGAACGGATGGGGGACAAAAGGGAGCGGCGGTGTTTGGGGCACCTCAGGTATCTCCGAGAGCGGTCCACATGGCAGTCCGCAGGAGAGGGTTACCTTACGCAGGTTCGCTTCCGCCGCCCCGCTTCTCAGCCGCCGCACGTTGTTGCGCACCTCCCTCGCAAGGTGCGTGTCTCCGGGCAGGGACATCTCTTCTAAGACGTCCCTGCTCCGGCTGGCTATAGCCCGTAGTACGGGATCATCCCGAATTTCGGGCTGATTCAGCCAATATAAAACCTTGACAGTGAGGTCGAGGTATTCAGCCTCACCGATCGGAGGTGTTTTCTTGCGGAGTCCGGTCATATATAAGGAGAAGAGGTACAGCCCTGCTGTCGGTGCTGTGACTGGGAAGCAGAGGAAGCAGAGAATTAAAAAAAACTTTTCTGAAGTGATCTGAGTGATATTTCCTTAATATGGAGAACAGAGCTGAGAATGCAACAATGCAGGTAGTTTTTTTTCATAAACTATTGTTGTTATAGTTACAATATATAAAGTGAAATTTATCTTTCCATCTTACTGTTATTCATTTTCATTAATCCAATAGTTTAAGTGTGTTAAGTATTATGTATGCCCGTCCCCCCCTAAAACTACGCCTATGATTACACAAATAAGCAGCAGCATGCAAGGCTTACCAATGCTGCATTCGATTATCTCGGTGAAGTTGAAAATTCTGAGGTGCATCAAGTCACATTCGACCAGTCTCCCATTGGAGCTACACATCTCGGAACAAACATGGTTGCCTCCACGGACACGCTTTTGTTGTTGTCTGTGCACAAAAAGCTCATAGAAGAGAGATAACCGAATGCAGGACAATAACCTGCATAATCAGTCTTTGTTGACTGGCCCTATGGTGTCACATTACTCCCATCTGAGGAGTCAGCTGTCCCCGGCGACCCCCAACCGAGTGCTCTCTATCACCATTGCTCGGTATTCGGTATGTCCACAGGTCCAGAGACAGGTGGTGGTCCCATTTGCACTAGTGTTGGCCGATGAGGATGACAAACTGCGCAGGAAGCGTATGATGAAACCCCTCCACCAACCCGTCACTTTGGGAATGAAGGGGGTGGTATAGTTCTTCAAAATGCCTAGTGCTTGCAGACCTCGCCATGTGCCTGTGCTTCCAAGGTCCAACCCTGGTCAATGTGCACTTCGGCACACTGAGGCAGCAGAACTCCTCCTCCAGAAGTTTCTCAGCTGTGGTTGCTGTGCTCTAGTTAGGAACCGTGTATGCCTCGGGTCACTCGGTGTAATAATTCATGCCTACCAAGACATAGCAATTCCCAGGATCTCTACAGGGAGAACAGCCCAGCATGTCTACCCTCACCCTCTCCATTGGTGCTTCTATCTAGTACGACTGCAGCAGTGCTCAGGAGTGATGGCTTGGATCCTTCTGGGTAGTGTATACATCGCAGCAATGTATGAATAGTTTGGTGTCCTGGCTGCAGCCAGGGTAATAGAAGCAGCAATGCAGTTTTCCCAAAGTCTTTGCTGCTGGCTCCCATCACACTAGTGAAACCCGCAGGACTGTGAGACGAAGGCTCCGGAACACCCAACAGTTGAGCAGATGCCAGTCACATTCTGGGGACTGCCAGCACCAGTACAGCAGCTCATCGAGCACCTTGAAGGTGGATCACTGGGAATAGAGGGTCTAAACATCCCTCCATTCTGGCCACCTACCTGCCTGCAGCAAATCCAAGACTTGGGTCAGCAAAAGGTCCTTTGAAGCTCCACTGCTACTGATAATCAATGACCTCTAGTGCCTCGGCATCAGTGTGCTCAACTGCAACAACAGATTGACAAGCAACAACAGATTGACAATGCAATGACCGGACTGGGGAAACAAACGGAAACGTGGACTAAATACAATGGACTAATGACAACAATCAGGAACAGCTGGTAAACACTGGGAATCCACACAGGGTTAATGAGGGGGCGTGGCACATGGAAGGAGCGGACGATCGGGGCATGACAGTAACCTTCTTGACCAAGTGTACAGCAATGTGAAGGATGTCAATAAGGTTGTGCCCCTGCCACCCTTCAGTCAGTCAGACCACATCTCAGTGTTCCTCTACCCAACCTACAGACACCCCATCAAGCGAGCTCCCCCTGTAAGTAAAACTGTAAGTGTGGACTGAAGAATCAGATCTGGGGTGTGTTTAGAACTGTTGCTATGGTTGACTTAGAAGAGTATACTGCAGCTGTAACTGGTTATATTAGCACATGAATTGAGAACATTGTTCCCACAAAATGCTGTAAGACCTATCCCAATGATTAAACCCTGGTTTAACTGGAAAGTGTGGTCTATGCTACATGCTCACTCCAATATATTTTGTATCTAGGGTGGAACTAAGCGTAGATGCTAAACAATCCGTAATGCTATCAAGTTCAGCAGGATTCAACATTAAAGTTACTCGCTGTATTTGATGTGATTGTACGTTTGGCATAGAAGCGAGTCAGGGGGCTAATATTTTGAGCAAGGTATACTGTATATTGAATGTAATAAGATGATGGTCAGAGATAGTACTGGTCTGAGGCAGTAGAGTTACATTATCTATATCAAGACCAAACAATAGGATTAAATAAAAATTATGACCGCAGTTGTGGGTAGGCCCAATTACATTTTGAGTGATACCCATAGAGTCGAGTATATTAGTAAAGGCTATTGTCAGGGGATCATGTTTGTTGTCTACATGAATATTAAAATCCCCCACAATTATTGCTCTCTCAGTTGAAGTAACTAGGTCTGAAAGGAATTCTGCAAATTCAGATAAAAATTACAAATAAGGACCTGGTGGATGGTAGATTATAATGAGGGGGAGAGATAGAGTTTTAGATTTTGAAAAGGTGCTTGAAATTTTGAGGAACAATATTTCGAATGATTTAAATTTAAATCCTGACTTCTGCGTTATTAGAAGTGTTTCTTCATAAATTGCTGCAACGCCTCCGCCTTTAACATTTAGTTGGGGTCTGTGCTCATAACTATATCGCAGAGGCGTCGCTTCATTTAAGGCTAAGTACTCATTAGGTTTAACCCATGTCTCTGTTAGGCAGAGCATGTTTAGGACATGGTCCGAAATCATTTCATTTAGAATAAGTGCCTTAGTAGTTAATGATCTAATATTTAGTAATTCTATTTTTAGCTTAGTGGTGCAGGTGGTCTGTATCAGCTGCTCTAACTTAATACAAATTAAAGTTGAAAGGGATGCTTTTTGCGGTCTACGTGTACTATTTTTGGTTCAGGGCACAGAGACAATGTCAATATGGTGGTACCTAGGTGACGACTCAAGGCAACTCGCAGGTGGCCAGTTTAGGCTTTCTGCCTGCGGCCTGGCCTTAGCTCCAGTTCGTCAAAGGCCGCCTAAACCTGTATCTGCATAAAGGCTAGCTGCTAAGTTCATTGAAATACGGGCAGAAATCTCCCATGAGGAGTGGATACCGTCTCGGCTCAAAAGACCAGGCTTCCCCTCGAAAATGGACCAGTTATCTACAATACCTATGCTATTTTCATATCACCACCTTGACAGCCAGCAGTTCAGTGACCAATGCCTGCTGTAGGTCTCAGCGCCACATCTAGCTGGGAGGGGGCCAGAGATGATTACTGCCTGGGACATTGTCTTGGCTACCTCACACACCTCTTTAAAATTACTTTTCGTAACCTCAGACTGTCTGAGCTTGACATCATTGGCGCCGACGTGGACAACTATCTTAGAATATCTATGTCTATTTCTCGTCAGCACCTTAAGATTGGCCCTGATTTCCGGTGCTCTGGCTCCCGGTAAACAATTTACCTCAACTGCTGGTGCCGATAACGGTCTAGCTATTTTCACGTCTTGTAGGATAGAATCACCTATCGGCAGAGCACTTTCAACAGATGTCTCAGTGGGTGTTTCTCTGAGTGGGGAAAACCTGTTAGACACGTTGAGAGATGGAAAGTGGTGCTCGGGAGTAACCAAATGTGTTACAATACGGGAAAGAGGTACGTATCCTTCCCGCATAGGCTAACTGATTGCCGTATCGTAAGCAATTTTTCGTAAAATTTATGATAGCACTGATAATTTTTTTCTACATTTTTATTAGTAACACAATTTACTGTAATATTTAGGCTTGTTATTCAATGTTTTATTGTTAGCAACAATTTTTTTATGCTCGGTGTAGGCTATGCCGAGCAGCCTAACCTAGCGTACAGGACTTGGTCTCTTTCATGTACAGTCATAGCGCAGTTTTTTATGCATTTAAAGATGAAAGTGTTGTCTAATATGCCAAAAAATATGATATACTCAACCAGTACTACTTATATTGTCACTAAAAGGTCAATTATTGTGCCTATAAATGTTTTGTATGGGGGTATTTTGGGGCTGGAAAACCAATTAATCCCTTTCCCATTATTCCTTATGGGAAAAATTGTTTGTACCTGTTACGCCTCACGGCACACGGAGCGTTGATAGATGCTCAGGAAACCAGAAGTCGGGGCGAAATCGGGGTTTTAATAAGAACAACAACGAGAGGGACAGGCAAAACACTGGGTAACATTACAATGACCGGACTGGGGAAACAAACTGAAACGCGGACTAAATACATTGCACTAATGACAGTAACCAGAAACAGCTGATAAACACGGGGAATCCACATGAGGTTAACGAGGGGGCGTGGCACATGAGAGGAGCGGACGATCGGGGCATGACAGGACCCCCCCCCAAAGGCGCGCCTAAGGGGAGCAGAGCGACGGAGACCGGGGACACGACGGTACCTGGGAAGACAAAAAGAACAACAACCTCAACGGGGCACAGGGAACAGTATGGACACACAGAACTGGCACAAGGTGGACAACTCAAACAGTAAGCCACAAACCACGGGGAATGCAGACAAACACAAAGACACCAACGACGAAAACATGGGAACCGGGGACACTAAAGGGGACAATGGAGGGACCACACCAGGGGGCACACAGGGACGAACAGGGGGCGTGGGCACAAATGGACGAGAAGGACACACAAAGGAACCGAAAGGGGACAAAGGCACAGAAGGACGAAGAGAACATGTGGGGGCCACAAAGGGACTAGAAGACACCGAGGGACGAGGGGGAACCACAGGGGGCACAAAGGGACCAACCAAAGACGAAGGCACTGAGGGGTGAAGGGGAAACATGGAGGGCCCGAAGGGACCAGAGGGGAGCAATGGCATGGAAGGACGAGGAGCAAACATGGAGGGCACAAAGGAACCAGAAGGGAACAACGGTGACAAAGGACGGGGAGTGAACACAGGGGCCAAGGGATCTAAGGGCAGGGGGCAACAGGGAGCAGAGGGGACCTTCGGGGCTTGGGAAGTAGGGCACCCTGGGGCAGCAGGCCTCTGCGGGACTGGAACAGGGGCTGAGGGTAGTGAGAGTGAGAGCACACACAGGCGCCTCTGGGGGCGCCGCAGGAGCACACACAGGCGCCTCTGGGGGCGCCGCAGGAGCACACACAGGCGCCTCGGGCGTGCAGCCAGCAGGGGGCGACTCAACCTCAGAGGACAATGGCAGGAGTAGGTGATATTGAAACCTTTTCCAACAATCTTACTTGCATTTTTTGGCTGCCACTTCATAATGTCTGTATTGTTTACTTGAAATTTACATAATTTAATTTTTTGTTTTGTTTCGTTTCACATTTTAATTTGTTTTGTTTAAATTGCTTCAATTGAATTTCTACATGTTTTTTGTTATATTTTGGCAAAAAAACCTTGAGCTCTGGAAAGGTGCTATATAAATTAAACATTATTAAACATGACAGTCCACCAATCTGCATGTTTTTGAACAATGGGGAAAATCCATTGCAAAACAGGAAGAACAGGCAGACACCAGACACACAAAGAGCTGGGTCAGGACTCATATAACTGCAGCTGGAAGTCTGATCTGATGATGAAATCGGTTGTTGTCCATTAGAAGAAGAGAAATGTTTTTCTTCAATATACAGCATCTAGCTTATTTTTCCTTATTTGATATTGATGGCAAAATGGGTTGTAGTGCCTATTCAAAGAGAATAAAATAATCCAATACTAATTTTAATATTCAGACAAGACGTGCAGGGGAGGGCGGGGCATAATTAGTTGCAAACTTCTATTGTTTTCCTGATGTGATGGCCAAATAAAGGGATAATGAGTATGAGTAGCTTTAATATTGCATCAACCAAATCAGGTAGGTTAGGGTTAGGGTTAGGTTTGTTATAACGATTAGCCATAGGGTTAGGACTGGCAGACGGGCTTGGTTCCTTTAGCTTAAGGTATCTGTCGAGACAGCTGGGATGTGACTCAGTTTCTCTACTGTGCTGCCAGTTGTAATAGAAATTTGCTTGAATTCTGACTGTGGCTTTGGTGGCATGGCCCTGTGTGAACTGGAAGTGAATGTTTGCTTGAACTGCCATTGTGATTTGTGTTGAAATTATGTTTGTCACATGGTTGTTGGGTGCTGTAGATTGTTGCCACATATGTCCCTGAGCTGTCACACCTGTGCCCTGTTTGCTAAGAATTTGTACAATCAATAAAAGGAGAAAGTCAAGCCCTACACAGAGGACAGAGGCCCCCACCCCTGAACAGCTGAAGAGGGAGAAGCATACTGTATATAGTACAACTCATTTGACAGTGGGAATGTCAGCATGATCTGAAGAGAAATGGTTTGCAGATTGTATTACTGTCATTTTTCCTTTTAATTTGTCCCTTTCAGAAGGTGATTTTGTCATTGGCACAGCGAGCTGTGGATTAGGAGAAGAGGCCAGGAGAGGAGTAAAACTGTTGCTTTTTCTAGGCTATTGACTTGTAGCTCAGTTTATGCTTCCTTGGTGTTTCTCTAAAATTTTTCCTGTTTGTAATGGGATTATAAGCCTTCTTGTGAAAAAGTCTGCCTGTTTCTTCAGAATGTAGAGTATTGGATTGTTCAGGAAGCCTGCAGACCTCTCTCACCTTGTCGAAAGACCCTGAGCAAACATGGGGAAATGACAGTGAGATAATCTTTTCTCTGGGTACGAGCAAGACATGACAGGCCTGGTCCTGTATAATGCTAAACTCAAGCTGGAGCTCAGCAGATATTACAGGCTAAATTTCTATATTCTATAGGTTTAAGAACAATTAGTCTATGATCATTTCACTTAAAAGGATTTCTTTTTGGTATCATTACATTTGAGAAAAACCAAATTCATATGAACCTTGCAGTAGCATAGTGGTTTGGAAGTGTTTTTTCTGTATTAAACTGTATATTAATTATTTTCACACCATAATTTCTATTTCTACCTCTGTTTTATTTTATATGTTTTCTGTATGTTTGTCTTTTTTGAGTGAGGGAGTAATGGAGGGGAGAGATCAACTATTGGATCACTGCAGTGCCAGCAGTAACACAGACGTTGTACTCGTCTGTCATGGTGTAGAGAGAGCAGAGTCAAAAAACAAAGTTATAGATTTACTGGTCGATCTACATTCTTACACTCACATGGTCACAAGTTTTGGATAGTGACTGAAAGAATGAGATTGCAGATACAAGCAGCAGAAATGAATTTCCTCTGCCGGATATCTGGGCACAGCCTTAGAGAGAAGGTGAGGGGCTCATTCAGGAGGGGCTCAAAGTAGAGCCACTGTTCCTCTGCATCGAAAGGAGCCAGTTGATGTGGTTCAGGCATCTATCTAGGATGCCTCCTGGTCACCTTCCTGAGGTATTCTGGGCATGTCCAACCAGGAGGAGGCGCTGACGCGGACCCAGGACACACTGGGGGGAATATATCTTTCGGCTGGCCTGGGAATGCTTTTGTATCCCCCCCAGTGGAGCTATTGGAGGAGGCTGGTGATAGGGAGGTCTGGGCATCTCTGTGTAGACTGCTACCCTCGCAACCCATACCCAGATCTGCAGTGGAGGATGGATGAATGGATGGATGTTCAATTGTACACTTCATGCCACCACCTGCACCAAAACAATTTCCTAGTTTCTTTTTCTACTTTTTCATAGTGGCAATTAGATTGCTTGCATTACTAAAGGTTCCCTTACATCTAAACATAAAGCAGTGTGAATAATCATATGCCGGGAAATTGTAGGTGTGTGTGAGTCAGGCCTCAGTGATTCATAAAGGAAAAACACTTAAGCAAAATGAAGATGAATAGTACCAATCAATAGTCAGAGGACACTTACCTGAAATCAAAATCCTGCTTTAGACCATAGGCACTTTTGAATTAAGAAGAAGCAGCCTTTGAATTTAGTAGCCAAAATCTGAAATATTTGGGTAACTTGTATATTTTTAAGCACAGAAAGGGTGAATGCATGACCTGAAGTGATTCAAACCTGGAGAAGTGCAGAGGGGTTGTTTTTGACATAACAATGTGTAGGATCACACATGCACATATCACAGTGCTTAAATTCCAGGTGGCCTGAAACCAGGCCTAGCCTGGTACAAGAGGTACACATTGGCCTAGGCACCAAAGGGGGGTTAGTGACCCCACACACATAAACAGACTGAAACACACATACACACACACACACAGATAACAAGGGAGGCTAGCACTCCAACTTTTATTGCCCAAAGATTTAGGGACCTACAGACAGCAGAGTGGACCTAATGGACAGGGGTCTCTCGACTTGGTACACAACCCCCTCCCCCAGACATCCTGCCTTACATATCACTCACCCAACAGACCAACACCCTAAAGGAAGTTTCATTTAAGTTTGGCTTTTGTATACCCTGTATATTGATTTACTCACGACTACTAGTCTCAATATACAGATAGGTTATGTTGTATGTGTCCTTAGATAATCTTAGTGTTTTGTGTGCCACCCTTATAACCATGTTTACGGAGTATCACCTATTTTACCCCTTTACACTTGAACACATATAAATTTGAATAACTAAATAGGTATAGCTACCACTGCATATATGTTCTCGTGGTTATAACAACCCCCCCCTTCTCTTCCAACATTCCTTTGTGGTCCTTATCTGATCTTGGTCTGTTAGCAAGCTTTCTTTGTTCTACCATGCTATATTAAAAAGAACTGAATTAAGGTGTACATTATCCATTTTGGAGAAGATCAATTGGGATAAGCCACACCAATCAAGATATGTTGTGTCCAGATAAGCAACTTATAATGATATTACCACAAACTAACGGCCATGCCTATCTAAGGATAAGATGTGCTGCTTTTAATGTGAATATGTCATGGTATGTCTGCCTTGTAGCTTCGCTACCAATCCTTTACATTACCTGGTGATGCAGCTCGTGGGACGAGCTTTCTAACCCAGGATATTAAGCGATACTGGTAATTAGTGATTCCCATTTAAGTCTCACATTAACAGATTTACGGGGATACCTCAATTGAGTTTGGAGGAGCCGACCATTTGGCATAACGATTAGGCAATAATCGTCATTAAATAATAATTAATTAAAATTTTATTAATTTAAAACATATTGGTGGACATATTAAAATTTACCTGAGCTCATAATTCCTACAAATGGAACAGAATGAAGAAATACAGGAATTTATTATTTATAGACTTGCAATGCAGTTGTCATCGGTCCTGTTTATAATATAGGATTTCTAGGCGCAGCCAGGGTGTTGAGGGTGTCCAGTTTGGTGGCCTCAGGATTGCCTCGCTGCTTTTTGCGGTTGATGTCGTCCTGTTGGTTTCATCTGCTGGGGACCTCCAGTGTGCTCTGGGGCAGTTTGCAGCCGAGTGCGAAGTGGCGGGGATGAGGATTAGCACCTCCAAATCCGAGACCATGGTTCTCAGCTGGAAACGGGTGGATTGCCCTCTTCTGGTAAGGGAAGAGGTACTGCCTCAAGTGGAGGAGTTCAAGTATCTCGGGGTCTTGTTCACGAGTGAGGGTAGGCGAGATCGGGAGCTGGACAGATGAATCGGAGCGGCGTCTACAGTTTTGCAGGCGCTTAACCGGTTCGTCGTGGCTAAGAAAGAACTGAGCCGGAAAGCAAAGCTCTCGATCTATTGGTCCATCTTCATCCCTACCCTCACCTATGGTCATGAGCTATGGGTAATGACCGAAAGAATGAGATCGCGAATACAGGCGGCCGAAATGAGGTTTCTCTGCAGGGTGTCTGGGCTCTCCCTTAGGGATAAGGTGAGAAGTTTGGATATCCGGGAGGGGCTCAGACTAGAACCGCTGCTTCTCCACGTCGAAATGAGTCAGTTGAGGTGGATTGGACATCTGGTGCGGATGCCTCCTGGGCGGCTACCCGAAGAGGTTTTCCGTGCATGTCCTACAGGGAGGAGGCCCCAGGGTAGACCCAGGACACGCTGGAGGGATTATATCTCTCGGCTGGCCTGGGAACGCCTCGGCATCCTCCCCGAGGAGCTGGTAGAAGTAGCTGGGAAGAGGGAGGTCTGGGTATCTCTCCTGAAGCTGCTACCCACACAACAACACAATCAAACTTTAAGAAACTAAGATAAGGTTATACACACACACACACACACACACACACACACAGGTTTGTAATTATATCTTTGTGGGGACTCTCCATTCATTTATATGGGGAAAACATGATCACCGAAACCCCTACCCAGCCATAACCTTAACCATAAGTAACCAAACAAAATATGAGACTTTTTGCATTTATACTTTTTTGAATACATTCACAGATCTTTGTTGGGACCTGAAAAATGGTCTCCACAATGTCAAAAAACAGGGTTTTATTACATTGTGGGGCGATACTTGGTCCCCACAATGTACTGTAATAAAAACATTATCCACAGGCACACACACAGCAGAGGCAGGATTTAAATGGCTAGCCCAGCAAGTTGTGAGACTACAGTGAAGAATGCTGCAGCACCCAAGGAAAAGTACATGCAATATAAAAATGTGAGTTAGCTTTGATTGGTGCTGTATATCGGAATACTCACAGCTGTAGTCAGAGCACCAAGCTCAGATTTCACTTTTTGTTCTGCATGATCATCACTGTGCTTTCCCAGCTTCCCCGGCAGAGAGCAGAACAAGCCCTGTGATAGATGTTAGTGTGTAAGCAGCCATGCCAAACCTTGAAAACTGGGTACATGTAACGTGACAACCCCACTGATGCATGGCTGACTTCCTGGGAAACCGACAGGACTGCTGACTCCATCCAGCTACTGTTTTGGGGACTTCCACTCGTCCCCTCTATTCTCTGCCCCCCCTCCCTCCCCATTTGGCCCAGAATCACTGCCATCCATTTGCCTGTCACACGCCTTGCCAGTACACACCCTCCCCCCTCTGATTTTCCATACTCCACATCTCTGGCCTGAAGAGGGAGCAGGAGGGGTGAAGTCACGTGATTTCTAGGAAACAGCGAGAGGCCTAGAGCATGGGAAGGGCCCTGAGCAGCTGAGGCTGACAGTAATAGGTGGATGTATGTTGAATTTACTGAGCTATGTTATCTTCTTATTTAAATCTTAATACGGTTCAGAATCTGCTGATTGGGAGTATTGTATTACTTTGTCCGTCTGAGTTTAGAGAATGTCGACAAACAGGACCAAAACAACAGGCAGTAAGTAGGAAGTTTCTTTTTGTTTGTTTGGTTTGCAAATCCATGTTGATTGTTCAAGAAGTAGTTGAAAATGGAATCTGTCACTATCCAGTGCCTGAATATTTTTAAAACACTCCATCCACCTTTAGGTGAACACAATAATTACACATTTGAAAGGAAATTATCCTTTATTTGCCTAAGTACATTGGAAAGCTTTTTCTCACATATCCTGTCATGCTTTAATATTGCATTATCCAAAGCAGGTTGGTATTGACTTACAAACAGATACAATTCAGAAAGAAGCTTGGGATTTATTTGCAAGGTAAGGCCACTTATCTGGCACCCCAAGCCACTGAAAGTGTTAATTAAGGGCCAAATGGAAATGTTCTGCCAAGGCCAAGGTTGAAACTGGCAACCTTCCAATCACAAAGAAAGGAGGTTAATCCACTGAGCCACACACCCCATGCTCAGCAGAGTAGCCAAACAGTGCAAAGACACAAGACTAACATTCTGTCCTAACATATCTCCTACGTCTTTGATATAATTCTGCTAGAGTGGTACACATATTGCGAACAGACATGGAGAGAACACAAACAAGTGTATGCTAAACTTGAAGACTAACCTTAGCAAAAGAGCTAAACTTCTTAAATTTGGCCGATCGATCCATCTGCATGATACCCTCTTCCCCCCTCAGCAAATTTTACTGACAGCACTCCCACCCCCACACTAATCATTAAGGTTCACTGCTGGCACTCTGTACTTTGATTAGCCTATTATTAATGTATCATCACTTTTACTTCCTTCTCCTTTCTCTTTTGGCTCCAAAAAATAGTTCAAATAGCCCACTTAGGAAGGCTCCCTACCAACATCAGCCTAGGACACCCAGAAAAGTTAGTCCACCACTTGTCACTCACTCTCTGTATGTCACAACAGAGTCATGAAGGGATGCCACTGTATACATAAATGCACTGTATACATATGTGCCCTATACATACCACTCTATACTTGTATATGGAAATATGACAAATTACATCCATTAAACCCCATATTTTCCTCGACTCCTGGCGTCCTGCGCTTTTGTCTGCGCTCCGGGCTCTCTCCGATGTGACAACACTATACTGACATAAGACAGACATTACACTTAACATAGACAACAAACACAAAATAACAGAATAGAACCAAACATAATGTAATATGAAAACGCAGTGACCAGATTAAAATAGGTAACCTTAAGAGAGAAATACTGTTCTGCAAAGCAAGCAGTCTGTGGGAACACTTCCTAAAAGTTATAAAGCAGATTTAACTGAACAGGTTAGGTTGTTAAAATGAATGGGAGTTGGTTTACTTGGTTGCAGGAGGTGATGGGGTCTTGGCAGTAGGTTGCAGAGGTGATGAGCTGAGGGAATGGTGGCACTCAAGAAGGTGCAGCGTTTGGACAACCCCAGTGACTCGTAATTATACCCTCAAAGGTACAAATTGGTACTTTTTCTGATAGTGTAGGGTGGCTCTCAGGCTGATCCAGTGGTTTCTCAGTTTGTTAGTATTTGGCTGAAACAGGCATTCTTTGAAAAATTGCTCTTGCAATATATTTTTATGTCTTTGTAATGATAGGAAAACTAATACAAACGAAACGGTTCAATATTCTGGCCATTTGATATATAATAATGCTTCTTGATACAAATGTTAAAAATAAATAATCTTTCAGTTGCAGAAAAAACAGTTAAATTCATGTGGATGCAAAAGATTGAACTTATTTCTAACACAATTCATATGACATCTGTATTCTGAAAATATTGTTTATTCCGAGCCATGGGTGTCGTTAGGTCCGATCACTGCGGGCTATAGCCCCGAGTATTTTAGCCCCGATGCCAATTATCCTCCTTCAAAAACAAAAAAGTCAAGCACCAGGTAAACTTGACTTAGCCCCTGATCTTTTCAATTGCTAGAAACTCCCCTGCTCCGAGCATATGATAATGATGCAGAATTACTTAAAATCCAAATAAAACCTCTGCTACAAGTGGGAATCAAACATTAAGTATGATCGATCGCTTTATGGTTTGTCGCGATGTAGGCTGGGAATGGCACGTAGATCGGGTACGTGCAGCCTGAAGTGAAAGGAGAAACTATAATGACGCCAGCAATACGGAGCATCACATAATACTGCATTGATTGTACTGCTGTTTCGGCATGATGCATGCGACCCGCAAGACGCACCCCGAAAAGTTAAATATTTTATTCGGAAAAACAAGAGGAAAAACAGGTCAGTGTGGAGATGCTCGTTATTAACATTTTACATCCATCTATCTATCTATCTATCCATCTATCTATCTATCTATCTATCTATCTATCTATCTATCTATCTATCTATCTATCTATCTATCCATCTATCTATCAAATCATTAGCCATTCATCCTCCATCCAGGCGATGGGAGCCTTAAATGTTGCGTTTTAATTGAAATTATACCAATAGTCTTGTGAGTATAATAACGTGTCTGCATGGTTCCAGTTTTTGGGCTACGATTAATAGTGGTGGCTGGTGGCTAAAAAACCAAGACCGTAAGAAGACAATACATTTTGCAATATTGTAGGAGGACAGGGGTCATGTTTTCTAAAACCAGATAAACTCTTTCATAAAATCAATGACTTCTCCCTTATCATTAGCACAGAGACAACTAGCAGCGGCACAGACAGGGAGGCCAACGATTTATATGATGCTAAAGAAAACAAATGCGCGCCACTACAAAGCTACAACACTTATCATTCACAACATAAAAACACGGATACGCACATTAAGTAACTAACACACTGGAGCGTATATAGGTAATATATATTAACAATGGGGGGACGGGTATGCCAAGCCGTTTTAACATTTAATCGCTAGTTTGGATATGTATTGCAGATATCTCTAATTCAATTCTTCCTAGTCAAAAAGCATTTCAAATATCCACAATGACATTCTTCATATCCACAATTGTCATTTCAGATATCCACATCGTCATTCTTCCTAGGAAAAATTACGTCATTTTTGCCATTCATATCTATAGGGATTTTAATTTCAGATATCCACAATTATATTTCAGATATCCAGAATGCTCATTATTACAAATAAATTAATAACTACATACGTTTTAATAGAAAGCTAATAACTTGCACGATAAAATATAAAAAGTTTTTTGTTTCGTCAGCCTCACGTTGCTGAATATATAGTTTTTGCTGTTAATGCAGCAGAACAGAAAGTGATCAGCAAGATACGTTTAGCTCATCTGCACTGTACGTTCAGCACAAATACAGACTCCAGTGCAATTAAATCAATATTAGCCGGATTTACCAGTTTTGTTCCAGTTTCATTTTTGACTTGGTCACCCAGAGGGTCTACTGACAGACAGACAGCTGGCGCAAGTGGCGTGTTGAGGGGCTGTCAGCTGTTCGCAGTTAGTGCATGGGACAGTCATTCATTCACAAAATGCATAATTTTGACCAGAGCATGTAAGTGGACCTCATCGCTCACGGAGCTGTATGCTTCTCCAGCTCCCCCCACTCACAGCCGCTTCGCTCATTATCGCTCCCCTGGTTTATTTCTGGGTCAGTCATATGTGTGAGCTGGTCATATGACAGTCATATGACAGGGTGTGAGCTGGTCTGGTACAGCACCGGTATATGAAAGTGGAGCGAGACGGAGCGAGTGATGAGGTGACGCTAATTGTAGATACAGTAGTCAATGGACCCATTTTAGGTTAAAATGTAGATATACATGTATGCAATTGCTTTTTTACTAGTCATAATATGAATTGTGGATATCTGTAATGACATTTTTACTATTCACAATGTATTTTTGGATATTCATAATTACATTATATATATCTGGAATGTTTTTTTTCCATTTGAATATCTGAAATTAAAAATATGACTAGTAACAACTGGATTGTAGATATCTTAAATGGGAGTTTTTCCTAGTAAGAATTTATAATGAACATTCTGGATATCTGAAATATAATTGTGGATATCTGAAACTGAAAGCCATATTAGACATGAATGGCAAAAGTGACATGATTTCACCTATGAAGAATGTCATTGTGGATATCTGAAATGCTCTTTTTGACTAGGAAGAATTAAATTATGGATATCTGCAAAACATATCCAGTCTAGCGATTAAATGTTAAAACCGCCACTTATGCTTTGTAAAGATTTAAAGATATCTTAAATGGAATTGTGACTAGGAGAAATAAAGTTTTAGATATCTTGAAATACATTTTCTACTAGGAAGAATGTGATCGTGGATGTCTGTAATTGCCATTCTGTAGTAGTAAGAATACAATTTTGACTAGGAGAAAAGCTATTGTGAATATCTAAAATGTAATTACGGAGAGGAGTGTGACTTAATTAAATGTTAAAATGTTTATTTCTGTCAAATGGGCAGCGCAGACAAATGGGCAGGAAGCCAGGGATCGGGAACACGGGGTTTAATTGAAGACAAGGCACGCAACAATACAATGACCGGACTGGGGATACTAACACAGACGTGGACTAATACACAAGACAAGTCAAAATCAAATAGGAAACAGGTGATAACAATTAGGAAATAACACGAGGTAACGAGGTGGGCGTGGCACACACGAGGATCGTACGGAGCTGGGCGTGACAGAACCCCCCCCCCCAAAGGCGCGCACATCGGCCGCACCCCAGGGGAGGCGACGGATGAGACAAGACCGGGGAACAGGACCTGAAAATCAAAACCCAAAACATCAACGAGGGACCGGGAACAGAACAGACACACAGAACAGACACAAGGGCAAAAGCCAAAACAAAACCTGACACAAAACGGGAAAGGCAGAGATACACACAAGAAAGGGAGAGACAGAGGGCACAAAGAACGGGGAAACAAAAGGACCAGGGGTGAACGGGGGAGGAACAGAGGAACGAGGAGCAGACACAGGCGGGACGAAGGGAGGAGGAGCAGACAGGGGAGACCAGACAGGAACGGATGGGGGACAAAAGGGAGCGGCGGTGTTTGGGGCACCTCAGGTATCTCCGAGAGCGGTCCACATGGCAGTCCGCAGGAGAGGGTTACCTTACGCAGGTTCGCTTCCGCCGCCCCGCTTCTCAGCCGCCGCACGTTGTTGCGCACCTCCCTCGCAAGGTGCGTGTCTCCGGGCAGGGACATCTCTTCTAAGACGTCCCTGCTCCGGCTGGCTATAGCCCGTAGTACGGGATCATCCCGAATTTCGGGCTGATTCAGCCAATATAAAACCTTGACAGTGAGGTCGAGGTATTCAGCCTCACCGATCGGAGGTGTTTTCTTGCGGAGTCCGGTCATATATAAGGAGAAGAGGTACAGCCCTGCTGTCGGTGCTGTGACTGGGAAGCAGAGGAAGCAGAGAATTAAAAAAAACTTTTCTGAAGTGATCTGAGTGATATTTCCTTAATATGGAGAACAGAGCTGAGAATGCAACAATGCAGGTAGTTTTTTTTCATAAACTATTGTTGTTATAGTTACAATATATAAAGTGAAATTTATCTTTCCATCTTACTGTTATTCATTTTCATTAATCCAATAGTTTAAGTGTGTTAAGTATTATGTATGCCCGTCCCCCCCTAAAACTACGCCTACAGTATGATTACACAAATAAGCAGCAGCATGCAAGGCTTACCAATGCTGCATTCGATTATCTCGGTGAAGTTGAAAATTCTGAGGTGCATCAAGTCACATTCGACCAGTCTCCCATTGGAGCTACACATCTCGGAACAAACATGGTTGCCTCCACGGACACGCTTTTGTTGTTGTCTGTGCACAAAAAGCTCATAGAAGAGAGATAACCGAATGCAGGACAATAACCTGCATAATCAGTCTTTGTTGACTGGCCCTATGGTGTCACATTACTCCCATCTGAGGAGTCAGCTGTCCCCGGCGACCCCCAACCGAGTGCTCTCTATCACCATTGCTCGGTATTCGGTATGTCCACAGGTCCAGAGACAGGTGGTGGTCCCATTTGCACTAGTGTTGGCCGATGAGGATGACAAACTGCGCAGGAAGCGTATGATGAAACCCCTCCACCAGCCCGTCACTTTGGGAATGAAGGGGGTGGTATAGTTCTTCAAAATGCCTAGTGCTTGCAGACCTCGCCATGTGCCTGTGCTTCCAAGGTCCAACCCTGGTCAATGTGCACTTCGGCACACTGAGGCAGCAGAACTCCTCCTCCAGAAGTTTCTCAGCTGTGGTTGCTGTGCTCTAGTTAGGAACCGTGTATGCCTCGGGTCACTCGGTGTAATAATTCATGCCTACCAAGACATAGCAATTCCCAGGATCTCTACAGGGAGAACAGCCCAGCATGTCTACCCTCACCCTCTCCATTGGTGCTTCTATCTAGTACGACTGCAGCAGTGCTCAGGAGTGATGGCTTGGATCCTTCTGGGTAGTGTATACATCGCAGCAATGTATGAATAGTTTGGTGTCCTGGCTGCAGCCAGGGTAATAGAAGCAGCAATGCAGTTTTCCCAAAGTCTTTGCTGCTGGCTCCCATCACACTAGTGAAACCCGCAGGACTGTGAGACGAAGGCTCCGGAACACCCAACAGTTGAGCAGATGCCAGTCACATTCTGGGGACTGCCAGCACCAGTACAGCAGCTCATCGAGCACCTTGAAGGTGGATCACTGGGAATAGAGGGTCTAAACATCCCTCCATTCTGGCCACCTACCTGCCTGCAGCAAATCCAAGACTTGGGTCAGCAAAAGGTCCTTTGAAGCTCCACTGCTACTGATAATCAATGACCTCTAGTGCCTCGGCATCAGTGTGCTCTTGCGTAGTGACAGCATCTTGCAGGGGCGAGAAGAGAGGGCGCCTGCATTGCCATGGAGCTTACCTGCCTGGTACTGGACCTCAATGTTGTACCTCTGGAGGGCCTCAGTATTATGGAAGATTATCAATTTTCTGCTCTACTGCCTAACATTGGGAAACCAAACCAACCTATTCACTTGAGCTAGGTTGGGGCTCCTTTCCACCCTAATGAGGAAACTTTAGGGTGGTCTGCTTCCACTCTTGGTGGTGCAGCTGGCTGAGCAGCTGGCCAGCATGAGCAGCCTGGTAGGCAGAACACATCAACACTGACCCTTGGGACAGACAAGCCTAACTGCAGGTTAAAACACTACACGGCTACAACACTTATTATTTTAAACATAAAATACACAGATGCAAAGATTAAATAAAACAATTACAGTACTTACAGGCGTGAAAAAAAATGAAGAGACTGCACTCAATATTTTTAAACAAATCCTGGTTTAATTGTGGTTCTGCTGGCAGAAGGATACACTGAGCAACAGGTTGCTTCCAGTACATTGTGGTACATTAAAAAAATGGTACACTAAGGACAATCTATATTTGCTGAACCCCTGTGGATGCAAACTTGGTTTCTTCAGTAGTGGTCCAATTATTGCCATTAAATTCCCATTGCCATTAAATCGATCAGGCATATCATCTGAGGACAGGGACGAATTCATTATGGCAACAATAAGTACCATTTATATAGCGCCTTTCACAATCCCAAGGTCGCTTTACACACACACACACACACACACACACACACATGCAGGCAGCAACCGATTGTTGCAACTGCAAGCGTGTACACCATGGACAGTTGGTCTTCCTATCTAAATGGGGACCGTCCATTCATTTCTATGGGAAAAACCATAATCCCAATCACGACACCCTTAACCTTATCATCCCTAACCTTAACCATAAGTCACCAACCCAAATACAAGATTTTGGCGTTTTTACTTTTTGATTGCATTCACAGATTTTTATAAAACTGAGGTTATCCAAATGGGGACCTCAAAAGATGTCCCCAAAAGTAGGGAAATTTCAGGTTTTACTACACTTTGGGGACAATTTGGTGCAAATGCAAATCCACACACACACACACACACACACAAATCAGTAATCAGTACAGGAGGAAGAGACAGAAGAGAAATGTTCAAGGAAAAGAAACGTCTTTATTTCAAATGTGAAGGAAGATAAACAACAATAATCACAGAGTGATTGTAGGATAGAGTTCCATAGTTATGGGGCCATGGCACTGAAGGACCTTTCACCCATAGAGAAAATTGCAGTGCATGGAATAGCAAGGAGATTATTATTAGAGGATCTGAGAGAGCAAGAGGGTGAGTCGAGAGTCAAAAGTTCACTGAGGTAGCAAGGAGCAAGGGTATGTAGAGCTTTACAAGAGAGAAGCAATATTTTGAATTTGAATCAAGACTGAACTGGTAACCAGTGTAGCTGAGACAGGATGGGTGTGATGTGAGCGGATCCTTTGGTGTGAGTGAGACCTCTAGCAGCAGAGAATATACTGAAGCTTTTGAATAAATAGTGCAGGGAGGCCAACGAAAAGGGAGTTGCAGTAGTCAATACAGGATGTAATAAAAGCATGTTTGCTTTGTCTCTTTTTAACTTGTAGCCTGTTGAGATCCTGTGATGTAAAGGGAATTATAAATTAAATGTGTTATTATTATTATTATTATTATTATGAACCATATATATGGAGTAAATGAAAAAATACAATAAATATGCCAGTGGATGCAGAAACCATTTGCAAAAACTTGCGAACCATTATAAATAGCCCCTGTGTGTAATCGTAAGTGTAAATACTTTTTGTGCTGTGTATCCAATTGTCACATATGCCCTTAGCTGTGTTTCTACTTGATCCATGCCCGATCTTCACATGTCTTTAGTCATTGTGCAGTGGCCCACCCTGTGTGAGCCTTCTCATCCATTATGGGACCTCCCTGTGTTTTCGTACCATGTGCTGTCAGAGTGCTGTGATTGCATGTTGTGTGGTTCTTTTAAGGACTACATTAAAAGAGCAACTTTGTGAGGACCATCTTTCCTCATCTCTTCTACTAGCATTGTGATTCCTTAGTCTGCCAAGCACCACAATGGTGTTAGAAGTGGGATGTCAGAAGTGATCCCACTGGTGCTGCTGGAGCAGGTGCTTTATGATATGATCTGGGAAGTCTGGTCCAGCCTGCCAGACTTGTAGGCAGCAGTGAAGTGGCAAACCGTCCACCCATCCAGACTGCAAGTGGTGAACTGCTTGGTGCAAGTGAAAAATTCACTTTGCATGTTCACTCTGCCAGCTGCAAACTGCCCGGCACTAGTGAAATGCACTGGATGGGTGAATATTATGTCATGAAAGAGCACTTTCCATAAAAATAAGTGCGATTGTAAAGTGTTTTTTGGCTTGAAACAAAATGAGTTACATTGCTGGTTTACACCATAAAAAATAATCTTGGTCTCTTGCTGTTAGGTGGAAAAGAGGTCACAGTGGGTTCATGAAACTTTACTTTCATGTGACACTAAAAGTAATTTGCCATGTGGATGCAGCCTGGGGATGGCAAACATCGCTGCGGACTCCGACCGCTCACTGGTCATCAAGTGCTCTTTGCTTGGCAGCTGCAAGGAGCTGCAGTGTGACCCCAGCTGCAGCCTCAACCATCAGAGGCAGCAGGTGGGGCTACTCTGTTCGAACTGCTAGTAAGAGTGTCACAGCTGGGAGGCCCGGCTGGCTCAGGAGAGGGACCAGCAGGACTGAGGCATCAACGATAGCATCACGCGGCTATGAGACGGCGCTGCACAGCCAGGAGAAGGCATGACACAGCTTGTCATTTACTTACCATTTTCTTCTCCTGTCTAAACTCGATGCCCCGAAGCACTGTTGTGCTTGGTAACGTGGCCCACACCCTTTGAGAGCTGGAGGTGCATCCGGCAGCAGACCCCTACTACACCGCCCGACGCAAGGAGATTTTCCCAGGATGCCCATGCTTGCAGTTGCAACAATCCGTTGCTGCCTGACTGTTGTTGCTTCTGACAAAGTTCTGATGGTCTCTGCAGAGGCCAATACATGCTGCTTAATAAGGCTGCTGTTTCCGTTAGGCTACCCGTGGACTGTGGAGCCGACATCGGTCTAGTGATAAATGCCCACTTTTGCTTAGTGGACCATAATGGTCATAGAAGTGTTATGAAGGCAGTACCCCCCAATTATGGAGGGGTAATTCGCACTCTGCTTGTAAGTGTGTGCAATTTTCAGTGTACTGTGTGAATGATTTTGGTTTCATATAGCTTTATACATGGTTTCACATATGTATATGCATGGTAATTCTGAATAAAGTCCCTAACGGCCCCTCATAACATCTGATTTTACTTGCACTGAGGCATACTGATTTTTTAAACAACTCCTCTTGTGCCGGCCACGCGGACGGGACGGGACGGGGCGGGGCGGGGCGGGGGACATACTAAGAGATCTGCGCAAGCAGGCAGTCAGAAACACCGAACTCAAGGTAGGTGTACGTAACTGATTTAAATTGGTGCGAAGCACATATTTATATTTTATTAATCATTGTTCCTAAAACCAATCTTTAAATAAGCTGTCGGATGTTTCAGATGTTTTAATTAATCATTAATGTTTTTCGTTTCTCGTTCGAATTGAATCATTTGGCAGATATATAACTTTAATTTAAACTGATATTATTTTCATTGTTAATATTATTGATGATGAATTTACTTTAAACATTTTGCTACAAATGTAACGGATGCTTCGGTACGGTCCCAAAAACTGACATATATTGGCCTGTATGAGTTATAAGTTAAATCGCAAGAACTGGTTAATGATTTTCTGTGGTACTTGTGTACTTTATTGGTACTGTATATATAGGCTATTCGTATAGCATGTTTGTACTTACATTACAAATTTGGCACAACAGATTCTTTGGATGGAGGCAATATCTGTTGCTTAGAAAATCGTTTCGTATTATCGTAAACTTCTGTGTATAGAAATACATTTTGCTTGCAAATCGATTTGCAAGCAAAATGTATTTCTATACACAGAAGTTTACGATAATAAACAGATTAGATCTGATCAGAGTCGATTGTAGCATTTGATTAGATCTGATCAGAGTCGATAATAGTATTTGATTAGATCTGGCGAGCAGTTGGTGCGAAATGTATGCGAATATACGGAACTAATGGCTGAAGCTTTTCTAAATATGGTAACCGCCTATGATGAAGTAGATATACATGCACGTAGCAAACTTTCCGACTAGACTGATAATTTCAATCTGCACACAAATTTATCTCAACGCTCTTGATGTAGCTAGTTTTAGATTTATAATGTAATAATTTTCCGTAAAATTTCTTGGGTGAACGTGACACTCTGAAAGCGTGTCACGCCAGATACGTGGGAGCTGGCACCCCGACTGTGATATGTATATGCATATTAGTTTTTATTATTTATAATGTATATTTTTGTTTTAATGCTTTAAAATGTAAAAATTATTTTTAAAACTTCTTTTTCGAAATATTTTTCCCGTTGCCCCACTGTTTTACGTGTCTGCTGTATTTCATTTAGCCTACTGTACACGCCCAGCTTTGCCTAAAAAGGTCGCTTCTTTTATTTATGAAGAAGACTGCGGAGACTTTCATAAAACACGTAAAATATAGCCCTCTGCTAAAATAAATAGCTTAATTTCAGTTAAATTTGGAAATGTCTCGTGTTATTAGACAGAGAAAGAGAAAGTGAAGAAAGCCCACAGCCAGGCCAAAACGAAGTAACGATGAAAGAAGACGGAGCTGAAGCGCCACATGAAAAAAAGATCGGGGGAGACGGCAGAAATTTCTTCCCGAGACTGACGGTGAAGTTTAGTTTTATGCAGAAAAGGAAAAGTGACACCAGTGTCCGGAGAAGCCCATCGTCTGAAGGTGGTACTCAGACAGGTAGGCTACGTTCCCGTAGCAAAGATACGTGCGTTGACAGCGGCATCGGAGAGAATTTGATTTTGGCTACACAAAAATTCAAATGGCAATTCATTTTGCAATTGGCAATTCAATATTCAATCAGAGCATGCATTTGTCATTTCAATATTTAATCTGAGCATGTAATTTGAAAATATATCTTGCAATCGGCAATTCAATATGCAAAGTGCTTATGCAATCCTTAATTCATTTCAAAATATTTTGAATAATAAATAGAATAACAATTCACTGAATTGCATTTCGTATTGTCATGGGTTTTTTGCCAATTTATTCAAATGGCAATTCATTTTGCAATTGGCAATTCAATATTCAATCAGAGCATGCATTTGTCATTTCAATATTTAATCTGAACGTGTAATTTTAAAATACATTTTGCAATCGGCAATTCAATGTGCAAAGTGCTTATGCAATCCTTAATTAATTTCAAAATATTTTGAATAATAAATAGAATAACAAGGCACTGAATTGCATTGCGTATTGCCATGGGTTTTTTGCCACTTTATTCAAATGCAATGGCGTCCCCGGCAATTGCATTGCATGTTGGGGAAGAAAACTCAATTTGCAATTCCCAACTGTCAGACCGCTCATCAAGGCGGACCTTCATTAACGACGTCACTTCCTTGTTTAGGGCCTCACCAGCATTCAATGGACTTGTTCGTTTAGAGAGTAATAGCGACAGAAGAGCCTGTAGCAAGTATTTGTGCCTTAGCAGATGACATGGAAAACAATCGGGTATCAGCATATAGCAGTGCGGGTACCGCTTAATTCTCATTACGTATATGATGATGCGTATACGATCCCGTATTTGCTCTTGCGACATCCCGGCACACGCCTCCACTTTACCCCGACCTGCAGAACTGTCCTAAACGTGGAAATGAGTTGCGTTGTGAACCTGTGGTCGATTACTTTTCCTCAATAAGTTGAAATTGAATTTGCGAACTGAATTCAGATTAAACTAATAAACTCAGATTGAGTTTTTTTAATGCGACAACTGTATATTCAAGTATACACAATTCATATTCAGTTTCTAGTAGCACAAATATCAGCCCATAGAGGTAGCCCTCAATGGCCACCACAGGTATCTCGATGGCGGGTCTCCCCACTCTTAGATTAGTTTGCATCCTTCCCGTGTCAAGTCCAGTTAAGATGGAAAGTTCCTCTACCCTCTGTGAGAGCAAAAGCAACCTATCAAACACATCTATTGCTGATACCCGATTGTTTTCCATGTCATCTGCTAAGGCACAAATACTTGCTACAGGCTCTTCTGTCGCTATTACTCTCTAAACGAACAAGTCCATTGAATGCTGGTGAGGCCCTAAACAAGGAAGTGACGTCGTTAATGAAGGTCCGCCTTGATGAGCGGTCTGACAGTTGGGAATTGCAAATTGAGTTTTCTTCCCCAACATGCAATGCAATTGCCGGCGACGCCATTGCTTTTGAATAAAGTGGCAAAAAACCCATGGCAATACGCAATGCAATTCAGTGCCTTGTTATTCTATTTATTATTCAAAATATTTTGAAATTAATTAAGGATTGCATAAGCACTTTGCACATTGAATTGCCGATTGCAAAATGTATTTAAAAATTACACGTTCAGATTAAATATTGAAATGACAAATGCATGCTCTGATTGAATATTGAACTGCCAATTGCAAAATGAATTTCCATTTGAATAAATTGGCAAAAAACCCATGGCAATACGAAATGCAATTCAGTGAATTGTTATTCTATTTATTATTCAAAATATTTTGAAATGAATTAAGGATTGCATAAGCACTTTGCATATTGAATTGCCGATTGCAAGATATATTTTCAAATTACATGCTCAGATTAAATATTGAAATGACAAATGCATGCTCTGATTGAATATTGAATTGCCACTTGCAAAATGAATTTCCATTTGAATTTTTGTGCTTATAATCTTCCATAGTACACTGGCTACGTTCACACTGCCATGCTGAAGTGACTCAAATTGGATTTTTTGCCTTAATGTGACACAGATCTGATCTTTTCAGGGCTGTGTGGACACGCAAATCTGATCACTTTCATATGTGGTACAAAATCTGATACGTATCCGATTCGCGGCCATGCGAAATGAATGTGAACGCTCAGATCGGAATTCATGTGGCTTTTTGCTTATACGCATGCGCTGACATCAGCCTGCACCGGCAGCGCAGGAAGGTAAAAATGGAGGAGAGCTGCGATAACAGTCAGTGGAAGGATGGAGAAGTTGGGGATTTAATTGATATTTGGGGAAATTAATCTGTTCAAGCTAAACTGGAAGGAACCTATCGTAATAGAGTAGTATTTGAAATAATTGCCAAAGAAATGGAACAGCGCGGACACGAACGTGGCTACAATGCCAAAGAAAAATAAAGAGCCTGAAGTCAAAGTTTAAGGAGGCAAAAGACTCGAATCAGCGCAGCGGTACGGTCATGGCCGCACAACGTACCAATTTTACAATCAGCTTTTTACCCGTGTAAAAACGTATCAATGTGCGCATGCGTGACGTTTCGGAGGACCGATGCGTTCACATTACAGTCAGATATAGGTCTCTTGAACCGTCAAGATAGACAAATCCGATCTGAGCAAAAAATCGGAATTGAAGGATGTGGCTGGCTGTGTGAACGCAGCCGCTGTTTAATAATAATGCAAGAATGTATTTATTGGGGGTTTGATTAAAGCCAAATTGGGGGGCTGGATACATCTACTCCCTTGACTTAAGTTGATTTATTAAAAGCAATTTGCAGTTTTAGTTTTCCCGTTCTGATTAGCGAATATTTTATTAATTCATTGAGTATTAATTAGCACTATTACTGCAGGATTTGTGAACATCTCCAGGATTTGTGAACTTTTGCCTGCTAATCACACAGCTTCTTAATCTTATCAATAGGAGAATTGTAATAGTGTTTCAGAGTCTGCTCCTCATACCACATTTCAGCTGCACTTCCTTTTGAGGAAAATCTAGCCCAGCTGCGTCTATGGGAGGCGGGCCAGCAACTGATCGCCCGAGAGGAACAGCTGTTTGGTTCGCCTGGAGAGAAGGAGGCTGAGTGGGAAACAGAGGAGGCTGCACTGCGCAAGCACTACAAGGCCCTGCTCCTTAAGGTCCAGGAGGTGGTGCGGGACACCCTGGATTGCAAGACCAAGGAGAGCTCCCTTAAGTCAGCAGTGAGTGCCATCATGGAGGAGGAGAAGCAAGATCAACAGTGGCGTAAAGCAATGGAGGGTCAAGTGCCACCATGGAGGCCACAGGGGTGGAGACAGACCCACGATCGTATGCTGGAAGAGCTGGTGACTCTGCGAATAAACCGGCTGGACAAGGTGCAGGGGGTGGAGAACCTGTCCTCCAGCCTGAAGACGGACATCTGCAAGATGGGCAAACTGGTGAAGGATGACCTGCTGAGGGTTGTGCAGAACGTGAAGGACTGCTACCCAGAAGAGTTTGACATATGTAACCTGTATGCTAGGCTGTATCACCAGGCTTTCTCGGAACGTCTGCAGGATTTAGCCACGTCTCCCATGGAAATAGAGGACTGCACCTATTTCATCTCCTGGGTGTATGATCACTACCCAAAGTAAGCCAGTCGCCTTGTGTGTGGTGAATTTTATGCCTGTTTACTCTTTTGAATGTTTTATTCTTTAACAAGACGTCAGGCCAGTGTGTCACATGACTTTACTGGGGAATTCCTTGGTAAGACCCCACCTAGAATACTGTGTGCAGGTTTGGTCACCATACCTCAAGAAGGACATTGCTGCCTTAGAAAAGGTGCAACGAAGAGCTACGAGAATGATTCCTGGTCTTAGAGGAATGTCTTACGAGGAGAGGTTAGCGGAACTGAATCTGTTCAGCCTTGAGCAAAGGAGACTAAGGGGGGATATGATTCAGGTCTATAAGATTCTAACGGGTCTGGATGCTGTTCAGCCAAATGACTATTTCAATATTAGTCTAAATACTAGAACTCGTGGCCATAAGTGGAAATTAGCGGGAGAACATTTTAAAACAAATTTGAGGAAGCACTTCTTTACACAGCGTGTAGTCAGAGTATGGAATAGTCTTCCTGCTATTGTAGTGGAAGCTAAAACCATGGGTTCCTTTAAATCAGAGCTAGATAAGATTTTAACAACTCTGAGCTATTAGCTAAGTTCTCCCCAAACGAGCTTGATGGGCCGAATGGCCTACTCTCGTTTGTAAATTTCTTATGTTCTTATGTTCTTAATCTGCTGAAGCTGTGGAGTTCACTAGAGTAAGGACAGCCAATTATGGCATTGAGTTCATTAAGCTCATCTAATACTCATAACCACTGTTTTTTAATGTATACAATTTTTGTAAGTTATACAGTACAGAGCGTCACTGAAATGATGATTTATAAAATACTCCCTCAGACTTCTGTATTTCCTGATTAATGACTCAAATAACCTGAAAGATCTTTTTTCAAAGTGCAGAGGCATTGTATGGGCACTGAAATGGAACTAGTTAAATTTTGAGACTGATTGCCCCAAAACTGAAGCAGCACTGATAGCAAAAAAATGGGCAGTTTTGACCATTAAGACGTAGGGCTGTGCGCTATGACAAAAATCTCATATCCAGAAATGAGTCATCGTATATCCTGATAATGATATACAGTGGTACCTCAGAACTCAAACTTAATCCGTTCAGAGCTCCGGATCGAATCCTAAAAAGTTCGAGCTCTGATCGAATCTTCCCCATAAGAAATTATGGAAAACCAATTAATTGGTTCCCGGCCCCAAAAAATTACACCTAAATATGTTTTTTTTAGCATTTAAACACAAAATTAACCAGATAAAACA
Organism: Paramormyrops kingsleyae; assembly: GCF_048594095.1. NCBI lineage: Eukaryota > Metazoa > Chordata > Actinopteri > Osteoglossiformes > Mormyridae > Paramormyrops > Paramormyrops kingsleyae. Next base: position 30,189,790 of record NC_132815.1, on the reverse strand, counting down.
AGAGCATATACTGTACTAAACACATCTAAGCACACTTATCAAAACAGTTATTTGTAAAGAAAGAAAATAAATGTATCCAAACAATGTGTAAAGTTAACAATCTGCCTCGATCGTCCGCTCCTTCCGTGTGCCACGCCCCCTCGTTAACCCCGTGTGATCAGCTGTTTCTGGTTGTTTTCGTTAGCCCTCCATATTTCATCCGCGTTTCAGTTTGTTTCCCCAGTCCGGTCATTGTATTGTCCGTCTGCGTTTTGCCTGCTTTACCTGTAATTAAACCCCGTATTCCCCGATACCCTGATGTCTGCGCCTTTGTCTCCGTTCCGTCCCCGCTCGGCAGGACAATATTATTATAATTAAATGTATTAATGGTCTATTATTAATATTAAAATAATGAATAAGAAATCTTATTTTAAAATGTATTTTATTATATAATAAATTACTGTTACTGTCTATCATTTTCTAAATGTATTTTTACTGTCTAACTCTAAATATATGTATTCAGCTAGTGTAAACATACAGGATGCTATCACAGCGAATATGAGGCTGAGACTGAAGCTTTACCCTTTGTTTCCGCTGAGAGATGTGCCGTGTGACTCATTTCCCCAGGCATACAAGTTATCTTAGGTCGGCATTCACAGTTTGAATTCTGAGATTCAGATCGAGCTCTAGGTAATTTTTTTCGAATTTTTTTAAGAAATTCGCGTTAGAGTTAGAGAACTGAGGTACCACTGTATATCACAGCTGCACCTCATATTTATGGATTTTGTTCTATAGATCAATCCACAAATGAATAGGAGGTAAGTCACAAATGTAATGTGACTGACAAATCAACAAATCTGCAAAACCCTTTTCACATGTACAAATGTGTACAAATGTAATTATGATTTTACACAACACAAATAAAAATACTTTAGATGAGGAAACTATATCCCATGCTCTGAGCTAGGTTGCCGGTGTTCTGACGAGTTGAACTACCCATCGAGGCGTACTATCGAGCCTTTTTGCGCATGTGCAGTTCCACCGTCTTGGGATTAGGGTTAGGTTTTAGGGGTTTGGGTTAGGGTTAGGATGAGGGTTTTAGGGGGTTTGGGGGTTTAGGGTTAGGGTAAGAGTTAGGGTTAGGGCTATCGATTAGCACTACGGTAGGATAACTCGACAAATGTACCTCATTTCGACAGAACACCGGTGTCGACTGAGATGGAACCGCTCTCGATATCCGGTTAAGGATGTATGTAATCAAGAATCCTATTAAACATCACACCAGCCACGATTGCTTATTTCCATTCACTTTATCTGATTGAGAGAAGTGCCCTGAAATGAAGTGGTTTTCCTAGAGCAAAACACAATACATGTATATAACAGATAACAGCAAAGTATGCTACCAAGTCATTAACATACCAAGTAACATACAATCTTTATAACCTGTGCAATGCTAAACGTGCAATATCTCCTAGGCAAAACATAACAAATATAGACATTAATGCATGCGATACACAAGCAAACTTAGGATACGGCATGGCTATACAGTATACACAGACATGAAATGGCGTCTATGTTAACTCCACGGGTAACGAGGATTCACATCCTAACAAACGGCAAGTACTAACTGAAAATTAGTACTGAAAATCAGATTACACCATAAGAAATTACAAACACGCACTCCGAGGGCTAACAGAAATACTAATTTATATCTAACTGCAATTATAAAGGAACACTAAATAATCATGAACTTCGCTAGGCTCCGCTGGCACCGCTCCGCTTCTGCAGTCCATGGTACTAAATAAGCAAGCGAGTTCTCCACTCTCAGGAAGATGGGCGGGGCTTATGACTGACAACCATTCTGTCCGATAGGGGAGAGATAACTCGGGTAAGTCAGCGCGTCAAGTTGAAATAACAAATAAGAAGGGGAACATTTATAAACAATCCGGACTGGACGGAAGTTACTCTAAATAGAAATAAATCTAAATACTCTAAATATTTGTAGACTCTTTTCTACAAATACAATGCAATAGCATTGCGAAGGAACGCGATAGTTTTGCATTCTCTCATAATACTTTTCTGTTATTAATAAGAACATAAGAACTATACAAACGAGAGGCGGCCATTCTGCCCATCGAGTTCGCTTGGGGAGAACTTAACTAATAGCTCAGAGTTGTTAAAATCTTATCTAGCTCTGATTTAAAGGAACCCAAGGATTCAGCTTGCACTATGTTATCAGGAAGACTATTACATACTCTGACTACACGCTGTGTAAAGAAGTGCGTCCTTAAATCCAGTTTGAAATGTTCTCCCGCTAATTTCCACCTAAAATGTTCTGTGTCCATTTAAAGTACACAAGATAGGTTTATTCTTATTAGTCTATTAATTCTAACTGATACAGACATGTCCAGTGAAATGTGCTTTAAGCATTAAACTACAGGGGACAATGCACACCGTGTAACTTTCATATGTGTTTTTATATGTATTTATTAATAATTGCACTGTGTCCATTCACCATCAGTGACTTTAAACAAGACAGCTGGGCTATTGAAGGTGAACAACTTACTTACTAACTGTATTCAGAGGTTGTTTGAAATTAGAGAGAACATAAATGAATTGAGGGAATGAGGTGCGTTTCCTTATAATGGGCGTCAATGGAGAGGAAAACGTCTAATGTGAGATAAAGTCCATATTCCTAGCATTTCGATTTTGATTCCTTGCCAGGCGAAAATCTTTATGACCAGATATGTCTGAGAGAAATTTGGTGATTATTGGTCACTTTTTTGGTATATGTAGCCACATTAAGCTTTTTCACGCTTTTAGCTTTTTCGAGTGTCCCCATTGAAATATTAATTAAAATTCGCCCGTAAAGAAATCTGGAAAACCAACGAGTGTTGCTTGCTTTTGATGAAAGATATTACAGCCAGAACATTAAATATAAAGCTAACTGTGGTCTCTTATCCTAACGTTTTGTTGCTGAGGAAATCCCTTATCCAGGTGAAGTGAGCTGCTGAGGCCCAGGTTGTTCAGCTTTTGAACCAGCTTGTGCGGTCATACTGTATTAAAGGCAAAGATGAAGTCCATAAATGGCATCCTCACATAGGTGTTGCTGTTGTCCAGATGTTTGAGGGCTGTGTGGAGAGCAGTTATCATGGCATCCTCTGTCGACCTGTTTGCCCTGTATGTAAACTGATGTGGGTTGGTGTCAGCTGCAATAGCGGCTTTAATGTGGGGCATGATGAGTCTTTCCAAGCACTTGGCGTTGATGGGAGTTAAAGCAACTGGGCGGTAATCATTCAAGCAGCTCACTGGGCTCTTCTTCTTGGGCAGTGGAACAATGGTGGCTGACTTAAGGCAGGTCGGAACTACAGACTGCAGTAGCGAGAGGTTGAAGATGGTTGTGAAAACCTCCGTTAACTGGTCTGCACATGGCTTAAGTACCCTCCCTGCAACTCCATCTGGACCAGCTGCTTTCCTCACATTGACTCTGCGCAAAATGGTTCTGACCTGATGTTGCTGCAGCTGGATGGGGGTGTCGACCCTTTTTGGAAGAGCAGGATGAGTGTGGGCCATACTGTTGTGTTGATCGAAGCGGGCAAAGAACCTATTTAGGGTGTCAGGTAGGGTTCTGTCTGAGAACTCTGCCGGTGTGTGGGCGTCTTTGTAGGCGGTAAGTGCCTTGATACCCTGCCACATATGTCTGGAGTTGTTGCTGTTAAAGTGTTCCTCAATGCGCTGTTTGTGTCTGCGCTTGGCCTTTTTGATGCCTTTCAGCAGGGACTGACATGCCTCTTTGTAAGCCTGCTGATCTCCTGACTTAAAGGCAGTATCTCGTGCTCTGAGCAGGGCACGCACCCTGAGGTAACACTCCCTGTGCAAAAGTTAATGTAAGAGAGCACAGCAGCTGTGTGACCCTCTAGTTTGTTCCCTCTGCAAATATTCCCCAATCCATAGTGTCAAAGCAGTATTGTAGGGCTGCAGTGGTTTCCTCAGTCCTCACCTGAATTGTTTTAACTGTTGGTTTTTGTAGATTAGAGGTTTATAGGCAGGTATCAGGGACAGAGAGAGGTGGTCTGAAAGTCCAAAGTGTGGCAGATGGGTGGCTTTGTAGGCCTCTGGAATGTTGGTGTAGACCTGGTCCAGAATCTTATTTTCCCTCGTCAGAAAGCTCACATTTTTATATATTCCGGGCAGGACAGACTTCAGGTTTGAGTGGTTAAAGTCTCCCGCTGCAATTATAACACAGTCCGGCTGCGGCGTAAGCTGTTGATTAATGGAACGTTGTAACTTCTCCATGGCTAGCTTAACATTAGCCTTTGGCGGCACATAAACTGCGGTTATAACAACCGACATGAACTCTCTCGGGAAGTAGAATGGTCTACATTGTACCATCAGATATTCCATGTCCGGACAACAGTGAACAAACACACACAGTCCTCCTCCCCGCTTCTTACCGGATTTGGTTGTTCTGTCCACTCAGAAAGTAGCATAGCCCATTAGCTCGATCACAGTTAGTGGGGTGAAAGAGTCCAACCATGTTTCTGTTATTACCATCACACAGTAATCCAAGCAGCGTGAGATAATCCGCAGTCGTATCTCATCCATTTTCTTGTTGAGCAAGAAAGAGACTTGGAATGGCCGGTTTGTGGGGGCTAGCATTTAGCCTCCGTTGCCTGCGCCGCTTCAGCAGTGGAATGTTGTAAACGGAGACTATGGTTCTTCAGATCGCCGGTGGAATGAAGTCCCAGCCACTTTCATTACAATTTTGGTGCTTATTTTGCTCCTGAACCATAATCAGTTCAGTCCTGCTGTACTGCATGTGTGCGACTGATACTTGATTCAGCAAAATAAATGTAAAAACACAAAAAAGAAAAAGAAAACTGCTAAATCTCGTGCAGCGCCGGGCCGCTATTGTCAGGGTCAGCCCGTGTTGTGGTCTGTCTGTGTTCCCTTCCCCGTTTGGCCATCAGGCGTTGCTGGTCATCCTGTTCTTTATGTTAGTCTTTGTTCTCCCTGGTTACCTGTCTGGTCATGTGGCTCAATATGTTGAGCATGTGGTTGTCTGTGTACCCTTCTGTCCTGTGTTTGAATCCTGCCTCCTCTGTTTTTGTATTTTTGATCCCTAGTATTTCATTTGAGTTTCTCTAGTTCTTGTGTTTGATTTTGTAGTTGGTTTTTGTTTTGTTCCTTGTGGCCCTGCTTGTCTTTACCTGTCTGTAATTCCCCAGTGTTGGTTCCTTATTCCTTGGTTAGTTCTTAGTTTAGGGTGACCAGATAATCCACGTCAGGGAGGACACTCTGAGCTAGGACAGGAATTGTAAATTACCATTTCAATTAAAAGGACCTGGATTTAATTTGAGCACCAAGTTCTTGCTGTGTGTTGATTGGTCAGTCTCCTATAATCACTAACGCTAATGTGAAACAGCTGGATGAGTCTTTCAGTCAAGGAAACAAACCAGTCAAAGCACAATAAGTGCTGAACTATTTAGCCAATCGGAGGAGCCTTTCAATTTGGAAGTAGTTTGTAAAACCCGAAGTAGCTCAAAGTGTCCTCCCTGACATGGATTATCTGGTCACCCTATCTTAGTTTCCCTGTTTTTAGTTCTTTTGAGTTTATAGTTTCACCTGTGCCCCGTTTCCCTGGTCTTTGTTAATTAGCCTCACCTGTCCTGTGTTAGTCTCGTTACCCCTGAGTGCTTTAGTTCCTGCTTCTGTTCAGTTCCCCAGTGGTTCGTTGATTGTTGTTTGATTAGTATTGAGACGTTTGTGTGGTGTGTATTTTGCTTATTTGCCCAGTTTTTGTCAATCCCTTTATAGTTTTTGACCCCTTGCGGTCCTTTTGGTTTCATTGTGTTTGTAGTGTTTTCTGTTTTATTTAGTAAACCCCTTTTGTTCTTGGAGCCGCCAGTGGGTCGTCCACCCTTTTTCTGTGTGCACTATGCCACGTTCTCGTGTCCGAGCCATCCGAGTCCATGACACGCTATGACTACTCATGGTGCCATCTTGCACCCAACAAGATTATCTGATCAAAAAACAGTTGTTAGTGGCAGCACTAATTTAGAACAACTGAAATCATACACAAATCGCTTTAAATAAAACACATCTTATGAAAAAGGTCAAATTTTAGTTGTAATATAAAAGGGAAGTTCCCTAAAGAAGTAGAAAATATATTGTTTGCATTTCTTGCAAACAAAAAAAACATTTATTGTGATCATGTCTGTCTGGGTGAAATTGATCACTATAAGCAGATGATCGTTATAACCGATATTTTGTCTTTTTCTTTAGGCCTCATATATACCTGAATATAAGGTAATAAAATTCAGTGTTGCTATTGACTCTGTCAAAATATTTGATGGGGCTGTCCGGGTTATACAATGCTGTTTTTCAGACAGCCCCCCTTTCTAATTTTATAAATAAGCAAATACTTTTATCTAAAACCACATATAAGTGAGGTAAGCTGGGGTCACGGAGCAGGGTCAGCCATGATTCCACCATTGGGTCCTTGAGCAGACCCTTAGCTCCAATTACCATTTCTGCTGTGTTTAGGTCAGTTGGCCAGGTCATGTGATGTGACACACTATTTTAATTTTTTTCTTTCCCTGTTTATGCTCCCTCTTGAACATGTCACCCGGTGATATGGCATTAAGTTTCACTGTTATGCTGATGATCTACAGCTGTACTTTTCCTTGGATCCAAACAACACTGCTAACATACACTATATTACCAAATGTATTGGGACACCTGCCTTTACATACACATGAACTTTATTGACATCCCATTCTTAATACATAGGCTTTAATATGGAGTTGGCCCACCAACTCTTCTGGGAAGGCTGTCCACAAGGTATAGGTGTGTTTATGGGAATTTTTGACCATTCTTCCAGGAAAGCATTTCTGAGGTCAAGCACTGATGTTGGATGAGAAGGCCTGGCTCGCAGTCCCCACTCTAATTCATCCCAAAGGTGTTCCATCGGGTTGAGGTCAGGGTTCTGTGCAGGCTAGTCAAGTTCCTCCACACCAGACTCGCTCATCCATGTCCTTATGGACCTTGCTTTATGCACTGGCGTGCTGTCATGTTGGAATAAGATGGGGCCATCCCAAACTGTTCCCACAAAGTTGGGAGCATGAAATTGTCCAAAATGCAGTATTAAGAGTTCCTTAAACTGGAACTAAGGGGCCAAGTCCAACCCTTGAAAAACAACCCCTTACCATAAACCTATCCTATAACTAACTTCAGCTTAACACTGACAAAACAGAGATGTTAGTAATTGGGCCACAGTGTAATACAACTCATGTGAAGCAGGCCTCATGTTAATAAAGAGGTACAGTCTAGCTTTTACTAAGTGAGGAATACTATGAAAGTTATCGTGCATTCCATTTGCCTCGGATTCCGATTTTCGGAATCCGAGATTACGTCACATCCGGTAAAAACTCGGAAAAACCGAGTTGGATACGTTCCATTTGCCAAAGTAGCAGCAATACCATCGACCCGTATGAAAAAGCAAGATTTTTTGCTTAGCCGGACAACTTGTCGGATTTAAGGTACCTCAGTTTAAATGGCCTTTATTTTCGTTCACTTACAATTAGCCCGAACTACCTTAAATCCGACAAATAATCCGACTAATCATGAAATCCAATTCTAGACCGGTTAATTGGGTAGCCATTGTTAGCCATATCACTTGATAACACATTACGCGCGGTGCTTCACGTATAAAACTCCGTAGCAACACGTCCACAGATAAGTTGGACGGTATAGTGTGTGCGACCGATTTAATGAGCCAGAAATGAGAAGTAGTGCTTAAACAGGATAAAACTACAACTTTCCCTTCTGTTGATAAAGGGCGCAGCCATCTTCGATTCTGAACTCGGGATCCTCTGCGTTATCCGAGATCATTCTCGGATCTCCGAGAAACGGGAGCGCGCATGTCGTCACTTCCGGCTTCGAAACTCGGAATCCAACTCGGAATCCGAGTTCCCAGGGCAAATGGAACGCACCATTAGAGCATTTCTTTCCTCTACAGCAGGGGTCTCCAACTCTGGTCCCGGAGAGCTACTATCCAGTAGGTTTTCTGTCTTACTTGGCTTCTGATGAGCCACACCTGGCCCTGGTATTTACCTGAGAACAGGTGTGGCTCATCAGAAGCCAGGTAGAATTGAAAACCGACTGGATAGTAGCTCTCCAGGACCGGAGTTGGAGACCCCTGCTCTAAAGATACAGAACTAGTCATATACACTTCTATTACATCTCGCCTGGACTACTGTAATGCTCTATTCGCTTTACTGAACAATTCGTACAGTTCTTTCATTCATCTTCAGCTGGTACAAAACACTGCAGCCAGACTACTTACAAGACCAAGGGTTTGTGTGCATATTACCCCTGTTCTGGCTTCACTTCACTGGCTAGCAGTTAAATTCATAATTTATTTAAAAATTTTATTGATCACTTTTAAAGCTTTGCATGGTTTGGCTCCAGAATATATTTCTGGATTATTAGTTCTCTATCAAACCAATCAGACCTTTCCGATCATCTGTTCCAAAGTCGAGACTAAAGGCCAAAGGTGATAAGGCTCCTTCTGTGTTGGCTCCTATGCTCAGGAACAGCTTACTGCCAAGCATTAGGTCAGCTGACTCATTAGACAATTACAAGTCACATTTAAAAACTCATTTTTACCGTTCAGCATTTCATGGTTCATATTTTATTGATGTCTTAAATTAGATTTTTTATACTTTTGTTTTTATCTTAGTTTTATGTTTCATGGTTTGTGTTCTTATTTTGTTGTTAATGCTTTATATTTGCAATGTTTCATATTATATAGTCCTTTTCTCTTTTACATGTTTTTATTATGTTTTCTTTTTGTATGTTTTTTTATTGTGTTATATTTTCTGTATTCTTTTTATTCCTTTTATTATGTAAAGCCTTTTGTGCTGCTTTGCTAAAGTTATTACCTTATCACTCGTCTTTGTTGGTAGCATGGCACGTTCAAAGTTCTGAATGGTTCTGAACCCATCATTTTTTTCTATTTCAGCAACGTACTGAGGCACAAAAGTCTTCAAACAAGCATAGACCTACAGGCACTTGGACCTCTGCTGCCTGAAGATGTGGTCCAGCCCCTGGAACAGCAGTACCTCTCCCATGCTGAGGTAGTGCCTCATTCTGACAGTGAATTTCCTGCAGACCCTGGGCTGTAAAAAGGCTCTGTTTGGGCTGTAGTTTCTGCTGGCTTAATTAAGTTGTTTAAGCTCCATTCTGTGAAAATCAGCAGGGACATAGCTTAGATATTTAAGCAATACTTATACGTAACTGCAACATAAAAACGTGTGCAGTCTGAACTATTTCTTTTATTTATTTATTTATTTTTATTTAGCAAAACAAAAGCACACACACACTGGCTGGAATACAACACAAAAGAAAGGAAAAATTGTACATACAATGACAAACAGAGTATTATATCACAGATCAAAATTGACAATAACCGGGGAGAATACATAAATTATCTATACACCTCTAGTAACACATTCCAAACCGCAAGATGTCACAGGTAGAAGCATTTATGAAATTAAGGTATGGAGTCCATATGCGAATGAAAGCATCAGTTGTCAAATGAATAATACAGGTCAAGAGTTCCAGAGGGATAATCTCCCTAATAATTGAATGCCAGCCTTTGATGGAGGGAGGCTTATCACTGATCCATGACATCAGCAAATTCTTCCTGGCAGCAAAAGATAACAAACTAAAAAGTCGTCTTTCAAATTTATCTGAAATGAGCTTACAAGGAAAGCCGAAGAGAAGTAACAAAGGATCCAGCTCCAGATCCAGGCCAAAGATGTTGTTCAATTGAGCCACAACTTTGGACCAATATGCCTGGATCCTATAACAGTTCCAAATGCAATAAATATAATCTCCTACATTAGACTTACACTTAGGACAGAGTGGCGAGTGACTTGCATTGTATTTATGTCTTAATTGTGGCGTGATATGTATTCTATGTAAAATTCTAAGCTGAATGGCTCTTGCCCTATTACAAACCGAGAGCCTGTTAGCTTGAGACCAAACCATCTCCCATTCCTCTACTGGAATATCCACCCCCAGGTCTTTTTCCCAAGTCAGTCTTAGATATGAAGTGCTATCTGCACCATAGGAGCATAGAGCTTTATAGAAAAGGGAGATCAACCTGTGTGATGGGGAGTTCCAGAGGATTTCCTCAATAACAGAAAAAGAGTATTTAGAGATAAGTGTGGTATTTTTGAATATATAGTTTCTAATTTGCCAAAATCTAAAAAAGTGCTGTCTAGGTAGATTATATTTAGAAACTAAATTATCAAAAGACATTAGAGATCCATCCTCAAACAAATCACCCATCCTACAAATTCCAAGAACAGGCCATAGATTAAAACCTGAATCTGTAACACTTGGCAGGAACTCTGGATTGTTCAAAATTGGCAAAAGAGGTGAGGTGATATCGCTCTTGCCTTCCAGCCTTTGAATAGCACGCCATGCCTTGAGGGTATTGTGTACTAAAGGACTATTAAACAGAGTTCTGCATAACTTTGAACTAAGAGAGCTGAAGTTTAGATAGTTTTAATCTGGGTTTCCTTTTGCTCCAAATAAATGAACTGAGCCACCCAGGTAACTCTTTTATAGCCTTATTGGACAATAAAATAGGAATCATTTGCAATGGATACAGTAAGCGGGGTTAGACATTAATTTTCACCAGAGCCACCCTCCCCAGCCATGACAGAGGGAGAGCCATCCACCTATTCAAATCATCATGGATTTTTCCTAACAATGGTGTAAAATTGGCTTTATATAATTGCTCAAAAGTAGGGGTCACATGAATACCCAAGTATACAAAACCATCCTCAGAGTATTTAAAGGGAAAGGAGGGAGATTGATTGATGGGCTTCTTATTACCTAGGAATAGGGCGACTGATTTAAAAAAATTTATCTTATACTCGGAGAATTGTCCAAACTCCTGAATAATGTCTACAATTTTTGGCACAGATACCTCGGGATCTGAAAGAAAGAGCAACACATCCAGATACAGCCGTCTCCTCTCTCACCATCTGAGCAAACGGCTCTATCGCTATTGCAAAAAGCAATGGGGAGAGGGGGCAGCCCTGTCTGGTGCCCAGAAACAGGGGGAAATTGTCAGATCTGTGACCGTTAGTAATAACAGCTGCAAAAGGATCTGTATAAAGTATAAAATAGATAAGGCCACTCCACGGAGTCAAAAGCTTTCTCAGCATCCAGAGACAAAATAAGAGAATTAAAACTTAATTTATGAGAGAGCTTGATAATATTTAGTAACCGCCTAACATTATGAGCGGAACTTCTACCTTTAATGAACCCCGTCTGGTCTTCATTAATAATAAGAGGTAGAACCTTCTCCAATCTTAGTGCTAAAATTTTTGATAACATTTTTAAATCAGAGTTTAGTAATGCAATGGGGCCTATAGGGGCTACAAACTTCTGGATCCTTGTCTTTTTTTAATATCAGAGAAATATTTGCTTCACGAAGTGAAGAGGGCAGACTATCAGTCAGAAATTAATGATTAAGCATGGCTAAGAGAGGGTCTAATAAAATATGTTCAAATTCTTCATACAGTTCACATGGGAGGCCATCTGGCCCAGGTGATTTTCCAGATTTCAGACTACGGAGTGCGATCCTAGCTTCCTCTCTTGTGATAGGAGCATTAAGAAGATTCCTTTGATCCTCAGAGACAAGAGGAAGAGTCAAACGATCAAAGAATGATACCATAGAATTGCGTCTTTGAAAAGAATAATTAGATTTATATAGCATAGAATAAAATTGTTTAAAAGTATTATTTATAATATGTGAATCAAAAGATTGCACACCGTTAAGTTCAACTATAGAGATGATAAATTGTGAATACAATTTAGATTTTATCAAATGGGCTAAATATTTACTAGGTGTGTTACCCCACTCATACAATCTTTGCTTTGAGAATAGAATATTTGAGTGAGACTGTTGGTTTAGCAATGAGTTTAAAGATGCCCGTAACATATTTATTTTTCCTAAGGAAGCAGGTGAAGGATAGATCAGATAGCTATCAGTGGCAACATTTAAGGCTAACTCTAGGTATTTTTGTTTTTCTAATTGTTTCTTTTTTTATCAGTGAGATATGAAATGGAGAGGCCTCTGATGTATGCTTTACAAGCCTCCCAGAGAAGTGAGGGATTATCTGTGGATGCTGAATTAATAGAAAAAAATATCCTAAACTCTGAGAAAAAATGTGAGAGGAATTTGTCATCTCTACGCAACAGAGTATTGAATCTCCAGCATCTAGCTGATCTTATAAACCCCTTCACACAAACATCTAGAACAACTGTCTCATGATCAGAGATAACAATATCTTCTATGTAACTGTTAGAAATTGTTTGCATCAGAGCCTTAGAAACAAAACAGTAATCAATCCTAGAGTGACAATTATGAGGGTTAGAGAAAAAGGAATTTTTTTGGAAAAGGGTTAAGAGTATGCCAAAAATCTATATATCCTAATTCTTTACAAAGAGCTTTAGATTGTTTGGTGATAAAAGACTTTCTGGGGGGGAATCTATCCCATAAAGAATCTAATAAACAGTTAAAGTCCCCTCCTATAATAGCCAATCCAGACGCATTCTCTTTAAAATGAAAAAAAACTTTTAAAAGGAATTCTGAAGAGTAATTAGGGGGACAATATAAATTTAGAAGTGAAAACTCTTCTCCATTCAAAGCTCCCTTGATAATAATATATCTTCCAAATTTATCCTTAATATTCTCTGTGACTCTAAAAGGTATCTTTTTATTAATTATAATAGCTACACCTCTGCTACTTTTTGTAAAAGATGAGTAATGAACCTAACCAATCCACTTATGTTTTAGGTTCAGATGTTCACTCAGGTGAGTTTCTTGTAGCATAGCGATATCTATATTCTCCTTACAGAGATGTGTAAAAACTTTCCGTATCTTTATCTGCCCGTGTAAACCCCTTACATTCCAAGTACAAATTCTTAGGTAACTAACCGCCACGACGTGCACCCAGTGATGAGTAAATCAGGTAGTACCCTTCCCCTGACCAACACATTTATAATCGTCGCCCTGCCATTACATTCAAAAAGCAGCCATGTGTGTCTCAGGTTATATAAGTGAACAAAAATACATATCAAAGCAAGCCAAACTGGCAACATGAGGGAAAAGGAAAAAAAAAGGAAATAATAATAGAATAAAAGACTCAAGAAACATGAAAAGGAAAGAAAAACAGAATGGGGGACAGTTCCCCTTATCTCTTAGGGGACACAACCTCACCTCTTAAACCAACAAGTTAACCACGCACTGTAGCTCTGGCTCAAAGGAAGTCGACCAAAATAAGTCTCTTGAAAACCACCCACTCAAAAACTAATTAAAATTATTAAAACATCCCCTACTCAGTCAATATAAAGGAACAAAAACAATACAAAGAGGTACTCAAGCCTTGATTCGTATAAACTACAAAAGAACAGGCATACAATCTGTAAAAACGAATAGTTCAGCCCCTGACCATTATACGACAGCACGCAAATCAGGTATTAAAGCTCGCAGCCTTCTTATCCAAATACTGCGAAACTGCAGCAACCATCTCAAAGACTTTGGAAGTATTTCCAATAGACACCCATAACTTGGCTGAATACAACATCGCGTAGCGAGCGCCCATCTCTCGAAGTCACTGTTTAACGGCGTCGAATTCCTTACGCCTCCGTATCATTTAGGCAGAGAAATCCTGATAAAATGACACCTTGTTGTCATCGTACCACAAATCTCCATCCCTCGAGAGCATCCTGCTGGCGTCAAGAACCTTCTGCTTGTCCCTGTAGTTATGGAACCGAACGACTAGCGGCCGGGGTCTGTCCTTAGCACCCGGTTTTGGAGCCAACGTACGATGCGCCCTCTCAATCTTGATACGCCCGTTCTTAGCCTGCAAGTGTAGAAAATCGGGGATCCACGTTTGAAGAAAAGCAACGGCATCAGTACCCTCCACCTCTTCATGAAGGCCTAAAATTCTATTGTTCTTGCGCCGGCCTCTGTTTTCCAGATCGTCGATGTGATCATTTAGAATAGCGACTTGTTTTTGAAGACTGAGTCCGCTGGTTCCGGACTGAGTTCGGGTTCACGGTTAGCATCACCTGAGCTATGCTCCGGCTCATCAGCCTCTGCATCCGCGATCAGATCCTTTTTCCCAGTTTTCTTAACAGATTTAGGCATCTTCGGCAAAGACTGCGGCCAAAACGTCTCTAATGACATGCTACACAAAATTTGCAGCTGAAATCAATGGCTTGAGTACTCTATTTACGAGTAGAGGATAGAAAACAAAAGAGGGGGCAAGAACCTCTAAAAAACCTTACCGCTCCCAAGCCGCCATCTTGCACGCCCCTGAACCATTTCTGATAGGATCTGCAGGTAAGTGTGTAACCAAGGTCACTATGCCTTTCAGAGCCAGCTAGGCACGTGGATATCCAAGGCCCTGACCGATGAGAACGCGGCATGGAAAAAAGGAGATTTGCCCAAAAAGGAGGACGGATATTATACCACAGCCATGACTTTTCCAGTCATCAAGGTACAAAACAAAACGTCTTTCCTTTGCTGCACCACTTGCTCCTCTGGAGTGTGTCTCTTCTTCCTGTTTCCTAATGAGTCTAGGAATATAATACTATATTTCTGGTGCTTGTATTTACACATACAGTGCCAGATACATTCATAGACATTCATAAAGACTTACAGGTTGCTGTTGTTACTAATAGTACCTACATTCAGCTCGTAATAATCAGTCTGTGCAGCTGCTATCTTGTAATAGAATAAATATGACTGTATACTGTACAAATACACAGTAAACACTCCATAAAGCCAAATACAATAATCAATAATAGGGACAGTATGAATTTTAAATTAAACTCCTTTAATTCCCAGCTGTGATTGAGGATCTGTAGACTGAGCTGTGTATGGCTCATTTAATTCCTGTCTGTCTCTTTGTTCTCTGTGTGATTATTTTCTCAATTCTTCCTTGGCATGTCACACATTATTTCCTTGTTCTGGTTTTTGATGAAAGTGTGTCAGGCCAAACTCTAGGTGGCACTTCCCTAACGTTACCTGCATGTTGCCATCCCCTGTCACAGCTTGTTGATGACTGCGTAAAGGAGGCAGGCACCATTCTGGGAGACATTATGAAGGCTCAGAGGATTGTGTGTCAGCTGGGGCCATTTTTACAAAGGTATGGTTTAAAATCCAGCCATGACCACTGACTAACAAACAAACTCAGAAGTGAATAGTTCAGGTCCTGAAAGCAGTGTTGGGGAAACTACTTTTAAATGGTAGGCTACAAGTTACTTATGATTAAAAGTAGCTAGGCTAGAGCCAGGCTACTGTTTTAGTATTGTAGCTAGCTACACTACAAGCTACAGAGAAAAAGTAGCAAACTAGATTGAAGCTATTTCATCCGGTAATACTTAATATTTGTGCTGTAGGATACTCTTACAGCAAATTGATAAAAAAATGTGAAACGTGATGCTAAAAATGGAAATGAAAATCTATATTTTTTTAATAACGTAACGTCAAATCACAATAAGGTTTCAAATTTTTTTTTATATTGGTGTAAACCAAGATACTTTGCAATCACAACTGCTTAGAAGGTTTACAACAAAAAAAAGACATTTTGATAATCGGTTGAAGAACCAAAGTGGTCCTATGCATTTTAATGATAATTAATTAAATTAAATTTCAACCCTTTAACATCCATCCCCAGATTATTCAAGCAAAAAACACCAATCAGAAACACTTGGTAGTTGAAAATACCTGTCTTTGTAAAGAGAAGTCAGAACTTTATTTTATATGCAAAAATGATCATATGTATAGTATACTGTATAATAAAATATCATCTTTAAGTCATATTACTTGTCATTTTTTCACCTTTTTATCACCATTTAAGCTGCTAAGACACAAACAGACACGAATGTATACTGTACTGTGAGCGCTGTGAACAGCAGCCTGAGTACAAGATGAATGAATGAGCATCTTGTGGGGATGCTCATGCTGCTGGCATTTGGGGCGGAAACTGTCATACACTCACGGTGGGCAATGCGGTGCAGTTGTGGTCACATATGTGCGGTCTCGGTACGGTCATAAAATCAATCAGTCATAAGTTGTATACAGTAGGTCGTAAGTCGACGACATCCTGTAGTATTTTTTTATGATGTAGCGTTTTACCACACTACATCGTTATTTGTAAAAAAAAATATAAGCTACTGAAAAAAGTAGTTACATTAGTTAGTAAAGTTAATAACATTGATGATTTTAGTTAGCTACTCACCAACACTATGAGAAAGTAAAAATCCAAACCAGGATTTTGTTTTAACCAGCCAGGTGAGTATTATGAGTTACAGTCACAGAGTACTTAGCTGGTTGGTTGAAACAAAATCTTGGTCAGGATTTGTACTTTCTGGACCTGAACTATCCATGTTGTAAATCATGTTCCTTTAAAGAAGAAAAATAAGATTACTTTAGTTTTACACTCTACCCTATTTTGTGAAAATGTCTTTAAACATGGTGCTTTATTAAGAATGGATTATGGATTATGTTTATACACTGCTCAGAAAAATTAAAGGACCATTTTGAAAACATCAGATCTCAATGGGAAAAACAATCATACTGAATATCTACACTGATATGGACTGAATAATGTTAGGAATGAAAGGATGCCACAACGTTTGATGGAAATGAAAATTCTCAACCTACAGAGGGCTGAATTCAAAGACACCCTGAAAATCAAAGTGAAAAAATGATTGCAGCAACTCACTGATGTTAAACTCCAACTTGCAGGGAAACAGTTTCTTTGGGAGTCGCTGGCGGGACTCCAGCCACTGTAAAACAACTCAGAACTGCTCAATTTAAACAAGCACGATACTCTTCTGCTCTCTGCAGGAGTAGCTCTGCTGCAGCCGCCCGCAGGAAGGCTGCATGCACCATGAAGGGGATGGGGGAAGCCTTCGGGAGCCCCACCCCCAGACGAGTCGAAAACCGTTGGAGGGTCAGGCCTGTTGGGGATCGGGCTGGTGTGAAGCTGAGGCATCGCCTACTGCATGCCAGCACTTGGGTCACAGTTTGAGGCGACCCATCTTGGTAGGCACATGGAACGTCTTGTCTGGCCGACAAGATGACCATCTTCCTCTGCTGTCGAGGGAGCTTTGTAAACTCTCTGAGGTACGGAGACTGGGGAGTGGGCAAATTTCTGTAGGTGTGTATATCTGCTTTTGATCTGGTTAGTCTGATGGCTTTCATACTCAGGGAGTAGCTGTTGCCGTAGCGGATCGGCTCCTTCCGATGGTGTCTGATGTCACTCCTTTCAACGAACATATAATGAGACTCAGGCAAAGGCACTCCTTGGGTGTCTTGTCTGTTGTCTCAGTGTATGCTCTGACCATGGTGAGTGATCTCTCATAGAGGGAGACATTTTACTCGCCACCTTGCTTGGTGGTTGATGGGTGCTAACAAGGTGACACTCCTCTGGTCATGGGTGACTTCAGTGCGATCACTGGCACTAACAGAGCTGTCTATGAGAATTGTGTCCGTCCCCATGGGTCTGGAGACTGGGGTCAAAGTGGCTCCATGTTCCTTGACTTTGCAAAAGGTCAGGGGCTGCGGGTCACTGGATCCTGGTTTCAATGCCCTGAGCTGCATCGTTGGACTTGGTACTCCAATACTGGTGGTGGATCACATCCTTGTGGGCAGTTGCAGAATCTATGGTCTACAGAAGTGCCCAGTTTGTGAATTCTATCCACAGATTTGTTGTTGCTACACTGAAGATTCAGAATAGATGTACCACTTACTAGGAGATTGAGGCTGGACTTAGCCAGACTAGAAGATCAAGCTGTTTCTGATGAGGTTGCACACAGTTTGTGTGAGGATCTTGCAGACTCCGAAGCGACTGCTGACTCTTAACCCTCTGGAGTCGACGGCATCGTCGGCGATGTCGAGTTTCTTTCTCGTGTATTTCAGTTCATAACACGCTGAAATCTTATCATAGAAACATAAAACATAGTAAGATGACATGGTTTACTTTTTTTGCCGATTTAACTTAATTTTAAAAACGTTAATACTTCCGACAATGGACGTTTTGAAAAGAAGATTTAGTCAGTGTTTTTTTCATCTGCATCGGGGGCGTGTAGTACTGCCCTCATGCGAAAACCGATATTCACATTCTAAATAGCCGCATTACCGCGTATTCAAATCGCATTCGCATGGTAATTCGATGAACAGTGCGACGGTGAAACGCGATCCAGATATATCCCCATCAGCGCCATAAAAGGGGGGGAGGGATGTGGCCAAGTGACAATGGCTCATTCATACACATGAAAGTTGCTACATATTCAATGAAAGGAGCTAACAATAGTGACATGACTTTCTTATACATTTATCTAACTGAATGTTGCAACTACACCATTCAGTCATCTTCATGTAGCCAAGACTTTGCTGATTAGATATCTGGGATCAAAACAAACTTCCACCATTGCTTGCTTTGTACTTTTATAATGTGTCAAACTGCATTTTGCAATGTCTATACTTTGATGTCAAATTACAAACTTCACATAAATCTGACATATTTACAAAGTACACTAAGATTAAGATGAGTTTTATGCCAAAACAAATATATATGAAATAACTTATTTGCCATTAATTAAGTTTATGATATTGAATGAAATGTGTGCCCCAGTCAGTGAAAGTGTGTTCCCTACCCCTAGACTCCAGAGGGTTAATGTGATGTGGGAGACCTTACGTGATAAGACCCTGAAGGTTGCCGAGGGTTGTGTTGCTGTTGCCAGTGCTCCCAGAAGGAGGTGTCTCATCTTGCAGGACACCCTGGATATTATCGAGAGTCGCAGCACACGACTTGGTGGGAACTCTAGTCTGTACCAGGAACAGAGAAGAATGGCTGTAAGGGCTCTGAGGGCAGATAAAGAGGAGTTTGATAGACGAATCTGTGAGCAGGTGACACACCATCTGTGGTCTAGTGACACACATCCTGCTTACAGAGGAGTTGTATTTGACTCTCCCTGCCGGCCCCTGGAGGATGGGCTCCCCCTTTGAGTCTGGTCCCTCCCAAGGTTTCTTTCTTCTAGGGAGTTTTTCCTTGCCACTGTCGCCTATGGCTTACTCACTGGGGGCTTTGGGTGGGGTAAAGCGCTTTGGGACAATGTAATGTTGTGATAATGCGCTATACAAAAATAAATTTGTTTGTTTGTTGTTGTTTGAAGCATTACGTACATCTGAATCTGTTCCTCGGAGACTTGCAGTCAGGGTGGGGGATGAAATGGTCCTTACAAATGACACTAGTTGTGACCTGCTAGGTAGACTACTTTAAGCAGTTGTTTAAAGCTGACCCTCCAGCTATGATGTTGGACACCTCTGGGTCCACGATTCTCAAAGCTGATCCTCTGATCAGCTGTAAACCACCCAATCTCACTGAGATTGCATGGGTGGTGAATCAGCTGGGGGTAGGGAAGGCCACGGGGATCTGTGTTACCCGGAGCGAACTTCTCCAGGCTGATGGTAAGGCTGTCTTTCTGTCAATGCAGGCAATCTCTGCTTCCATTTGGGACTCAGATATCATCTTAACTGACTGGAAAGCGGGACTTGTAGTCCCTATCTGGAAAGGGAAGGGTGATCGCTTGGATTGTGGCAACTACAGGGGGATAACACTGCTTTCCTTGCTAGGGTCATCCTTAACAGGATCCATGATCAGCAACCGGAGCAGTCTGGTTTTACACCTAAGAAGTCTATCATTGACCGGATCCTTACACTGAGGGTTCTCATCAAGCGCAAGTGCAAATATCAGCAGAGGTTCTTTGCAGTCTTTGTCGATTTTCGTAAAGGGTTTGACTCGAGTTGCCCTGTGGGACATCCTGAGACTTCACGGGATCCCCCAGAATTTGCTGGATGTCATGGCCGGCCTGTACACTGGTACTGTGAGTGCTGTGCAGAGTGGAGGGAGAGCCTCTGCGTTGTTCCCAGTTGATTCTGGGGTTCGCCAGGGGTGTGTTCTTGCTCCTACTCTGTTCAATGCTTGTATGGTCTGGGTGTTGATTTACTGATCTCGACTTTGTTGACAATGCAGTGATCTTAGTGGAGTCAGTGGAAGCTCTGATGGGGGCTCTCGAGACACTGAATGAGGATTCTGAGTGTCTGGGATTGTGGGTATCCTGAGTAAAGACTAAGATCCAGACATTTAATGACTTCTTAGGCACAGCCATCAGTAGTGTGCTTGTCTGCTGGGAGAATGTTGACCTTGTCGAGAGATTTATCTACCTTAGCAGCGACATTCATGTCTCAGGTGACTTTTCCTATGAAGTCAGCAGGTGGATTGGAAGAGCATGGGTGGTCATGGGTTGCTGGAAAGGGGTGTGTGGTGCTGCCAATATCTTTGTAAGTGGACGAAGGTCCAAGTCTTTAGAGTCCTGGTGCTCCCTGTCTTGCTGTATGGCTGTGAGGCATGGATGCTATCTAGTGAGCTGAGATGAAGACTGGACTCCATTAGTACTGTGTCTCTTCAGAGAATCATTGGGTACCGCTGGTTTGAGCTAGTGTTGAATGAGCGGTTCCTAGAGGAGTCCAAAATGAGGCACATTGTGAGGGAGTGTCAGTTATGACACTACACCCATGTGACATGTTTCCTTGAGGGTGATCCGGCTCACAGGATTCTCATTGCTGAGGACCCAAGCAGCTGGACCAGGCCAAAGGGATGCCCATGTAACACCTGGCTGTCGCAGATCAATGGGCATTTCTGGAGGGTGGGACTGCCTGAGGGATTGCCGGCTGGGATCCCGAGGAGTTTCACCGTGTGGTGGGTGCATACTCCCCAACCTGACCTGACTCAAAATCATACTCAGTAGTTTGTATGGCCCCCACGTGCTTGTATGCATGCCTGCCAATGTCGGGTCATACTCCTAATGAGATGACAGATGGTGTCCTGGGGGTTCTCTTCCCAGATCTGGACCTGGGCATCACTGAACTCCTGGACAGTCTGAGGTGTCACCTGGTGGCATTGGATGGACCGAAACATAATGGTGTTCTATTGAATTTATATCAGGCGAGCGTGGGGGGCAGTCAATGATATCAATTCTTTCATCCTCCAGGAACTGCCTAAATACTCTCGCCGGGCATTGTCATGCACCAGGAGGAACCCATGACACACTGCACCTGCATAAGGTCTGACAATGGGTCCAAGGATTTCATCCTGATACCTAATGGCAGTCAAGGTGCCATTGTCTAGCCTTTAGTGGTCTGTATGTCCCTCCATGGATATGCCTCCCCAGACCATCACTGACCCACCACCGAACTGGTCATGCTGAACAATGTTACAGGCAGCATAATGTTCTCTACAGCTTCTCCAGACCCTTTCACATCCGTCACATGTGCTCAGGGTGAACCTGCTCTCATCTGTGAAAAGCACAGGGTATGAGTGATGAACCTGCCAATTCTGGTATTCTATGGCAAATGCCAATTGAGCTTCACGGTGCTGGGCAGTGAGCACTGGGCTCACTAGAGGACGTCAGGCCCTCAGGCCCTCAGGCCACCCTCATAAAGTCTGTTTCTGATTGTTTGGTCAGAGACATTCACACCAGCGGCCTACTGGAGGTAATTTTGTAGGGCTTCTGGCAGTGCTAATCAATTCAATTCAATTCAATTCAATTCAATTCAATTTTATTTATATAGCGCATTATCACAACATTACATTGTCTCAATGCGCTTTACATTTCTGCCTCGTAAGGACCCCCCAGTGAGTAAGCCAAAGGCAACAGTGGCAAGGAAAAACTCCCTAAGAGGAAGAAACCTTTGGAGGAACCAGACCCAAAGGGGGAGCCCATCCTCCAGGGGCCGGCAGATGAGTCAAACAAACAAGATGATATGACTAAGCTAATACAGGGGTTGAAATATCAGTCTCAATGCAGCGGCCGACCGGTGCAGGCACGGGGTGCTTGATGCACGATGGCAGGATTAATAGAGGCATAGCCGCAGGGAAGGATGGCGAGGCATCGCGTTGAGCCAAGGGCAGGCAGGTTGGAGGGTAGTTGCCGGAGGTGGAGGTAGTTGTCTTGCAGGCAGCAGAGGCATAAATTCTTCAATGACATGGTGCTCCAGGCAGCACACCCCAGAAGGGGTGAGGGAGGAAGTAAGAAAAATAGTGTATTAGCCAGAGTTGAGGAAACCAGAGACAATGCAAGCAAAATGATCGAGTGCAATATTCATGTAGGCTCCGGCAGATCTGGCTAGCAGCATGAGAAAGAGGGAGAGACAGGCGGGAACACAGGCATGGGGACTCCCTGAACATCAGCACTCTAGTGTAAAGCTAGAGTGACAGCACTGACGCATCAGTTTATCCAAAGCCAATGACACCGAACCCCACCCAGCTCTCATACTGTTAGTCTGACTGGGAGTGAGCGACTAGCTGGAACCAGAACTAGGTTTCCTATACGCTAAGCAATACAAGTGCGTTTTTAATCTAGACTTGAAAAGCGAGAGTGTGCCTGAATCCCGCACATCCTCCTTGCACAAAGGAGCAGATACTGGTCCTGCTGATGGGTTAAGCACCTCTACGGCCTTGTACAGCTCTCCTAGAATAATTGCCTGTCTCCTGGACTGTCCTGGGAGACACAGCAAACCCTCTGCCAATGGTACGTATTGATGTGCTATCCTGGGGGCGTTGGACCTTTGTAGGGTGGTATCGCCTCATGCTACCAGTAGTGGCACTGATCGTAGCAAATGCAAAACTAGTGAAAAAAACAGTCGGAAAAGATGAGGAGGGAAAAATGTCAGCGGCCTCCACCTTTTAACCTTTTAAACTATTCTGTTTTGGGGGTCATCTCATTGTTGCCACTCTAGTGCATCTGTTGTTAATTTCATTAACACCAAAGCAGCTGAAACTAATTAATAACCCCCTTTGCTACTTAACTGACCAGATCAACATCCCAAAAGATTAATTGACTTGATGCTATGCTCTTGTTAAAAAGTGTTCCTTTAATTTTTTTTGAGCGCTGTATATCACATTAGAAAAACAAACGTGAGTAAAACATTCATTTCAGTAGTAATTAATGGGAAACCAAAATTATAGTACTAAAAAAGCTGTTCTGAGTTAAAAAGCTCATTGACAAGCAGTTTCATTGGGTGCTTTTTAATAAGTAACACCTTTGCAATAACATACAGTCATGGCCAAAAGTTTTGAGAATGACACAAAATCTGCTGCCTCAGTTTTTATGATGCCAGTTTGCATTTGCATATACACCAGATGAATTGATCAGGTGATCAGATGAATTGCAATTAATTGCAAAGTCCCTGTTTGCCATGAAAATGAACATAATCCCAAGAAACCCATTTCCACTACACTTCAGCCCAGCCACAAAAGGACCTGCTAACATAATTTCAGTGATTCTCTTATTAATACAGGTGAGAGTGTTGACGAGGACAAGGCAGGAGATCATTCTGTCATGCTAATTGAGTTAGAATAGCAGACTGGATGCTTTAACAGGAGGGTGGTGCTTGGAATCATTGTTTTTCCTCTATTAACCATGCTTACCTGTAAAGCAACACGTGCAGTCATCTTTGCTTTGCACAAAAAGGGCTTCACAGGCAAGGATATTGCTGCTAGTACAGTAAGACTGCACCTAAATCAGCCATTTATCAGATTATCAAGAACTTCAAGAAAAGATGTTCAATTGTTGTGAAGAAGGTTTGAGGGTGCCCAAGAAAATCCAGCAAGTGCCAGGACTGTCTCCTAAAGTTGATTCAGCTGCAGAATCGGGGCACCACCAATACAGAACTTACTCAGGAATGGCACCAGGCAAGTGTGAGTGCATCTGCATGCACAGTGAAGCGAAGACTTTTGTAGGATGGCCCGGTGTCAAGAAGGGCAGTAAAGAAGCCACTTCTCTCCAAGAAAAACATCAGGGACAGACTGATATTCTGCAAAAGGTACAGGGTTTGGACTGCTGAGGACTGGGATAAAGACATTTTCTCTGATGAATCCCCTTTTCCTTTGTTTGGGGCAACTGGATAAAAGATTGTCTGGAGAAGAAAAGGTGAGCGCTACCATCACTCCTGTGTTATGCCAACAGTAAAGCATCCTGAGACCATTCATGTGTAGGGTTGCTTCTCAGCAAAGGAAGTGGGCTCACTCACAATTTTGCCTAAGAATACAGCCATGAATAAAGAATGGTACCAAAACATCCTCCGAGAGCAACTTCTCCCAACCATCCAAGAATAGTGTGGTGATGAACAATGCCTTTTCCAGCATGATGGAGCACCATGCCATAAGGCAAAAGTGATTACTAAGTGTCTCGGGGAACAAACATCGACAACTCCCTAGACCTTAATCCCATTGAGAACTTGTGGGCAATCCTCAAACAGGGGGTGGGCAAACTGAAACCCACAAATTCTGACTCCATGCATTGATTATGCAAGATTAGGCTGCCATTAGTCAGGATTTGGCCCAGAAGTTGATTGACAGCATGCCAGGGTGAATTGCAGAGGTCTTGATAAAGAAGGCCCCACACTGCAAATATTGACTCTTTGCATAAATTTAATGTAATTGTCAATAACAGCCTCTGACACTTATGAAATGCTTGTACGTATACTTCAATATACCACAGAAACATCTGACAAAAAGATCTACAAACACTGAAGCAGCAAACTTTGTGAAAACCAATACTTGTGTCGTTCTCAAAACTTTTGGACACAACTGTACAACACCAAACATTAGCGTTTAGTATCCATCTGACAGCCAGTGACTGCAATTGCAAATAATCTCAAAATTGCAAGAACAGAACTAAATGAGTCAGTCAAAAAAAAAATTAAAAAAAAGAAAATATTTGTGCAGAAGATATGTGCAGATATGTTAAACATTGCTTGTCAATGGACTTTTGTTATGAAAACAATAAATTTGCAACATTTTTACTAACTAACAAACGTATAGCTACTTCCCAGAACCTGTGTGTCGTCTTTCCATTTGCTGCTGGGTCTCTGTATATTTACTAAGGCATCGGCCTCATTATGCATTACAGCTATAGGGAATCCCTGAAGAATCAAATGAAAGTGAAACAGATCAATGTGAAACCAATAATAAAGGGCAGCTTATCAGGCATCTGCCAGCTCAGGTAAGTCATCTAATTATAAAAGGCTTTAGCTGCATGTGTGTGTTTGTGTGTTTTTGTAACTATTACAATCTGGGGACCAGTTGTATCCACAATGTGATAAAAACCTGTAACTTCATATCTTGTGGGGACATTTTTTCTGTCCCCACAAGAATAATCTCAATTTTATAAAAAATCTGTAAACAAAGTACAAAACCTAAAAATGCCAAAAGTCAAAAGCGTCAATCTCGGATAGCAATGTGACAATGTTGTTAAAGTTTTTTACAAGATCTAACTGAAGATGGTCCAGTGTGGAGCTGATTTATGCAGTGGTTTTGTATTTGGAGCTTTGTGTGGTTAAAGTAAGGCTTATGCTCAGATGTGGATAGTTCAAGTCCAAAAATTTAAAATCCAGACCAAGAATCTGTTTCAACCTGCCAGTTGGGTAATCTGTGTATTTTTATAGTTAACTGGTTGACTGAAACAAAATTTTGATCTGGATTTTTACTTTCTGGACCTGATCTATCTACCTCTTCCTGTACTGTAGTGAAATCCCTTTTCCAGAAGGACAGTACTAGCTTATGTTTGTAGTACAGTGATGGAGTGCATTGTTTTTTTTACAATGACCAGACAGGTGAATTTCCCACAGGGACTATATTGTGGTTTCCATGGACCCCCAGCCTGAAGATGTGAGGGTCAGACACCTGGACATAGTGAATGACATGGAGAAGCAGTGCTATAAGTACCTGATAAACAGCATACAAAGTGACATAAAGGTACTGGGAAAGGTTTCACTTTATAGGCAGCCACCTTGTTGCTTTCTCTCAGATGAACTAAATGATGAATAGCTTACTGTACAGTGCACACAGAAAGTCTTGGGACGCTTGCTTAATTTTGTAATAATTGTGCAAATTTATTGGTTTCAAAACAAGTCCATTGACAGGTAATGTTTAACATATCTGCACATATCTTTCACACAGACATTTTCTTTTTATTAAGTGTCATATTTTTTTGACTGACTCATTCAGTTCTGTTCTTGCAATTTTGCTTTTAATTGTAATTGTGGTCACTGGCACCCAAAGACATACTAAACGCTAATGTTTGGTGTTCTGGTGTTAAAGTGTTGCTAATTAAAAAGAACCCAATGAGATTGCTTGGCCATGACCTTTTATCTCAGAGCAGCTCTTTTAGAACTATAATTTGGGTTTCAATTTATTACTACTTGAAATGAATGTTTTACTTAATGATACTGGTTGTTTCTAATGCCATCCATCCATCCATTAACTTCCGCTTATCCGAGGTCGGGTCGCGGGGGCAGCAGTCTCAGCAGGGAAACCCAGACTTCCCTCTCCCCGGCCACTTCCTCCAGCTCCTCTGGGGGAGTCCCGAGGCGTTCCCAGGTCAGCCGAGAGACATAGTCCCTCCAGCGTGTCCTGGGTCTTCCCCGGGGCCTCCTCCCAGTGGGACATGCCCGGAAGACCTCACCAGGGAGGCGTCCAGGAGGCATCCTAAACAGATGCCCGAGCCACCTCATCTGGCTCCTTTCAATGCGGAGGAGCAGCGGCTCTACTCTGAGTCCCTCCTGAATGACCGAGCTCCTCACCCTATCTCTAAGGGAGAGCCTAGCCACCCTGCGGAGAAAACTCATTTCGGCCACTTGCACTTGCAATCTCATTCTTTCAGTCACTTCCCACAGCTTGTGACCATAGGTGAGGGTAGGAACGTAGACCGACTGGTAAATCGAGAGCTTTGCCTATTGGCTCAGCTCCTTCTTCACCATGTCAGACCGATACAGCGCCCGCATCACTGCTGACGCCGCACAGATCTGCCTGTTGATCTCCCGCTCCATCCTTCCCTCACTCGTGAACAAGACCCCGAGATATTTAAACTCCTCCACTTGGGGAAGGACCTCCTCCCCGACCCGGAGAGAGCACTCCACCCTTTTCCGGCTGAGGACCATGGTCTCGGATTTGGAGGTGCTGATTTTCATTCCAGCCACTTCACACTCGGCTGCGAACTGTTCCAGTGAGAGCCGAAGGTCACGGTCTGATGAGGCCAACAGAACCACATCATCTGCAAAAAGCAGAGACCTAATCCTGAAGTCACCAAACCGGACACCCTCAACACCCTGGCCGTGCCTAGAAATTCTGTCCATAAAGGTTATGAACAGAATTGGTGATAAAGGGCAGTCCTGGCGGAGTCCAACCCTCCCTGGGAACGAGTCCGACTTACTTCTGGCAATGCGGACCAAGCTCTGACACCGGTTGTACAGGGACCGAACAGCCCTTATAAGGCAGTCCGGCACCCCATATTCCCGGAGCACTCCCCACAGGACTCCCCGAGGGACACGGTCAAATGCCTTCTCCAAGTCCACAAAGCACATGTAGACTGTTTGGGCAAACTCCCACGCACCCTCCAGGACCCTGCCGAGAGTATAGAGCTGGTTCACTGTTCCACGGCCAGGGCGAAAACCACACTGCTCCTCTTGAATCCAAGGTTCGACTATCCGACAGACCCTCCTCTCCAACACCCCCGAATAGATCTTACCAGGGAGGCTGAGGATTGTGGTCCCTCTATAGTTGGAACACACCCTCCGGTCCCCTTTCTTGAAGATGGGAACCACCACCCCGGTCTGCCAATCCAGAGGCACCGCCTCCGATGTCCAAGTGATGCTGCAGATGTGTGTCAACCAAAACAGCCCTGCAACATCCAGAGCTTTGAGGAACTCTGGGCGGATCTCATCCACCCCCGGGGCCCGGCCACCGAGGAGCTTTTTAACCACCTCAGCAACCTCTGCCCCAGAGATAGGCGAGTCCACCCCTAAGTCCCCAGACTCTGCTTCCTCATTGGAAGGCGTGTCGGTGGGATTGAGGAGGTCTTCAAAGTATTCCTTCCACCGACCCACAACGTCCCGAGCTGAGGTCAGCAGTGCACCATCCCCACCATAAACAGTGTTGATGCTGCAACGCTTTCCTGCCCTGAGACACCAGATGGTGGACCAGAATCTCCTCAAAGCCATCCGGAAGTCATTCTCCTTGTCCTCTCCAAACTCCTCCCATACCCGAGTTTTTGCCTCAGCGACCACCGAAACCGCGTTCCGCTTGGCCCACCGGTACTCATCAGCTGCTTCCGGAGTCCCACAGGCCAAAAAGGCCCGATAGAAGACTCCTTCTTCAGCTTGACGGCATCCCTCACCGCCGGTGTCCACCAGCAGGTTCGGGGATTGCTGCCGCAACAAGCACCGACCACCTTATGGCCACAGCTCCAGTCAGCCGCCTCCACAATGGAGGCGCGGAACATGGCCCATACAGACTCGATGTTTCTGGTTGTTTTCATTAGCCCTCCGTATTTCGTCCGCGTTTAGGTTTGTTTCTCCAATACGGTCATTGTATTGTCCGTCTGCGTTTTGCCTGCTTTACTTGTAATTAAACCCCGTATTCCCTGATACCCTGATGTCTGCGCCTTAGTCTCCATTCCATCCCCGCTCGGCTCGACAATATTATTATAATTAAAGGTTTTAATGGTCTATTATTAATATTAAAATAATGAATAAGAAATCTTTATTTTAAAATGTATTTTATTATATAATAATAATTACTGTTACTGTTTATCACTGTTGTTTATAATCAGATTTGTAAATCATTAGTAGACAATTATAAACAAGTTATAACAGTTTTTTTTTAATTATTGATGAGCTACTTCCATTTTTAAGTGCCAAAAAAGAGCCTTGTTTTTTTTATTTTTGTTGTAAAACCAAATTTGCAGTATTTTGACTGAATTAAGCAAGCTTCCCAGGACTTTCTGTGAGCTCTGTGTGTGTGTGTGTGTTTGTGTGTATATATACATATATTTATGTATATATCGGTATTTCCTCACACTTCTGGGACTCTGCCATGGCTTCATACAGGGTGTTCCACCTTAACTTGTGCACTCTTAAACCACACACCTGCAAACAATCTAATTTGGTATAGTCGTCTATTTCACCTGAAACACATAAACAATTACCAGACCAATACTCTTAAGTAGGTTACCTAGCCTTAACTGTCTCATTCTTAAATATGGAAGCCAAAAGACAGGCCATCATTGATCTTGCTCGTGCCGGGAGATCTCCTAAGCAGATTGCAAGTGCCTTAAACGTACACAGAAACACTGTAAACAATGTAAAAAAAATGTACAGAGAGTCAGGAGATGTGAAGAAAAGGTCTACTGGCTCACGTAGAAGTGCTCGAAGCAAAGACGTCATTAGGAAGGTGAAAAACCGAATAAACACCAACCCATGGCGCTCAATACGCAAGATGGCAAAGGATGTGGGTGTGAGCACTACGTCAATGCATCGCATAGTGAAAGAAGACCTTGGTGCCACTTCTAGGGCCATCACCAGCACCCACCTAATAACTGAAGATTCCAGAAAGAAAAGGGTAGACAGGGCGAAACTTCTTTTGAATGATGTCAAACACTCTTCTGGCAGAGTCATCCTCTTCAGTGATGAAAAATTGTTTTGTGTTGATCGGGTTCTCAACCGTAGAAACAACCGTTATATTTCAGCAGATGCAGTAAAGGATGTCCCTGATTGTGTGAAACATGTTTCCAAGACAAAAAACCCTGCCAAAGTCATGGTACTAGGGGTTGTTGCATCCAATGGCAAAAAGTGTCCGCCTGTGTTCATTCCACAAAATGAGAGGGTGAATGCTGATGCCTATATCAAGATGTTGACGAAGCATGTGCTACCTTGGATTCAAAGGACCTTTCCTGATGGAAATTATGTATGGCAGCAAGATGGTGCACCCTGTCATACGGCGAGGAAGACCCAAGAATTTTTGCAGCAGAACATGACCAACTTCTGGGGTAAGGAGATGTGGCCTCCCAACTCACCCGATTTGAATCCCCTGGACTATAGTATCTGGGCATACATGGAGCAGGAGGCCTGCAAGAAACCACATTCATCAGTGCAAGCTCTGAGGGCATCCATCCTCAGAACTTGGAGCAAAATGGATGAGGCATATGTAAGAAAGACGTGCCAGAGTTTTCGTCATAGGCTGGAGAGTGTAATTGAAAAAACGGGTGGAATTATTGAATGACATGTGTTACATAACTATAAGCAATAACCTGTAACATTAAAAGTGTGATTTCAATGTTTCTGTTGTTTTATTTACTCTTACTTTCTGAATAAAGTGGTTGCACAAGTTAAGGTGGAACACCCTGTATGTATTGAGTTTGCATGTTCTTCCCATATTGTTGTGTTTTCCTCTGGGTACTCTGGTTTCCCCCCACAGTCCAAAAGCATGCTGAGGCTAACTGGTGTAAGCAAATTGCCCATAGGTGTGCATGTGTGAGTGAATGGTGTGTGAGTGTGCCCTGCAATGAATTTGCACCCCATCCTGAGTTGTTCCCTGCCTTATACCTATAGCATCTGGCATAGGCTCTGGACCCCCCCCCCCATGACCTTGAATAGGAGAAGTGGTTTCAGGAGATAGGTGGATGAAGTTTGTTGAGTTACCCAGAATGAAACATAAACCCAAACTCGCTGAGGATCATCACTGGCTTCTGTGTGTATAATGATGAGTAAACTACATATAATTTAGTTCACCATAGCAAGGACAGTGTTTTTTTAGGAAGTTTATTTTAGTGCCATTTTTTTTAGCTGCGATTATATGTTATAGTTTTTGCCCTATAATTATGTCACAGTCACACTGAAACTCATTTCTGGAAAACGGGTTACAAAATAAACGTCAGCAGACATCCTGGAAGGAAGCACGTTTTGTTAGTGAACCAGGAAGATGCCACCCACTGTTGGCTCTCCAGTCCATGCTCTGTGATTAAGCTCTAAGCTCACCTGTGAGTCAGGTCTGCTTACAAAGGGTGCACCTTCCATGCTTGCAGATCGGTGTGCTGGAAAAAATACACAAAACCAAACTGGTTTTGAAAAAGGAAAATATTACAACACAGAATGATGAAAAGCAACAAAACTTGCAGAAACTGTTCAGATCAGTTGTTGTTATATTCACTGATGGAGACTTCTAAGCATTTATGCAAGTCACTCTGGCTAAGGCTGTCTGCCCCTGTAACCCTGAACAGGATAAGCGGTTTAAGAAAATGGATGGATTATTGTTATTATAAATTTCCTAGGCTTTGTAGCTCATAGCTATGGTTTTAATAAGGGGTCTGTAGTGGGCAAAGTACTTGGGGCACCTTATTGTCATGTGAAGCATTCAGGCACCTAAAAATCCACCGTCTGGTGTCAGTGCTTCCTGGTATTCACGAGTCAGGGTATGGTGAATAAGCAGACAGTCGTGGAACTTGACCTGAAGCCCACATGTGCCTTCATATTCCCACAGCCACATTATAATCAGCTGGGGACAGCATCATGGCTGAGTGACGGCAGCGTGATGACGGAGCTGCTGATGAAGATTAGGGAAAATGTGGAAGCCCACAAGGACATGAGGCCCAGCTGCCTGCAGGTCTGATTCCCTATAGAAGAATGATCTAGATTAAGGGTGGCCAAACTTTTTTGGTTGTGGGCCACACACAGAAAATTTCAAGTAGTCAGGGGCCAAACAATATTAAGTGTGAAAAACTGTTCTTAGACCAGAAAACCCCTGTGCCATTGAAAAATAATTTTCTATCAAAATAACCATATAACGCTACTGAATAGTTTAACTGTTGACATTACAGTAGCCTAATAATGTAGTATGCATATTATAGTAGACATTTCTGTATCTTTAATTTAAATGAATGCAATAAAACTCTTTAAAACTCTCATTCAAAAAAGTGCAGAATAGGCTGGGTGCAAAACAGAAACAGTAGAAAAGATGATGAAAGCGACAAGGCAGTCTCCAACATTCCTGCATAGCTCTTAGTGAATACACTGCAGGGTCCAAGTGTCCAACTTAATGATTATGATGAAAATTATTCATTTTGCGATGGTGTTTGAAATTTTCAGAACTCCCTTGCTTTTTTCCATCTTCTCGGTTATGCCATGTTTAATCAACTGAGGTACAAGTTAGTTTCAACACTAGATGTCGCTGCCAGTGTGAACAAGTATAGTACAGTAGTTCTACTATAATGTGACTAATGTGATCATGAAAAACCACATGTTCACTAAAATCACTTACTAAAATACACATATCCAATGGGAACATTAGGGTTAGGGAATGCGACTTCAAAACTTAGCAACTTACGTCAAAGAAAATGAATTAAATAATAAAAACAGTGATACCAGAGGCAAATTGTCACACCCCGATCGTGCTGATCCTTCTGTGCCACGCCCCCCTCGTTAACCTCACGTCGATTCCCAGTGTTTCACGGCTGTTTTCAATTGTCTGTATTAGTTCGATGTATTTAAGTCCACGTCAGAGTTTGTTTCCCGAGTTCTGTCAGTGCAGTGTCATGCGTTGTATTGTTCCGTGTTGTTTTTCCCTTATGCCCTTGCGTTCTCCAATTAAATCTTTTTATTTAACCCCATTCCTACTTTCGTTCGCCTGCTTCCCTGGTCCGTCTTTTACGCGTCGTGACAGAAATAATGTAACTAAATGCATTTTAAATAAGAAATAATAACACATTAACTAATTATGTGATAAACATCTCCTATGTCTTATTAGTCTCACGAGAATTGCTTAGTGACCGCTTCAGTCAAACGTGCCAAAACTCTAACCATTTTGGTCATCATTAGTTGGGTGTAGTGAGCCATGGCCACCTTGCCACTGGGCATGAACACACCACAAGCACGATGGATAACAGTATATGGAGGGACACTGAAGGCAACATGTCTACAGACAGTCTACGAAAAGCAAATTTAAGTAAATTTACAAAATGCTGCTGTATTTTTATATTATAATTTGTCAAATATTTTTTAATTTTAAGAATCTAATATTTTGACCTGTGCAATATGTGGATGTACAAAAGGTATGATTCTTTTAGATATGACAATCAGTTAAGTCAATTCATTGTAAAGAACCATAAGAACATAAGAACATAAGAAATTTACAAACGAGAGGAGGCCATTCGGCCCATCAACCGATTTAAAAGAATGATTTGTTCACTTGGATAGTTGTTTTTGTGCACAAGTTGTATATCTCGCTAAGAGTATATGGCGTTGTACTTCGAGAAGTGCTTTTCGCTCCGATTAAAAATCATGCGAATAAAAATGCGATTCCACTTTCCATTGGACTTCGGTACTAATCATGTTAGGACATATTCACGGTGTGAATATCATGTCCAGAAGCTGTAGCAAAACTGACTGTGGTTATAATTAAGAAGTTCAGTGTACATATTGTCATGACCCGATCGTCCGCTCCTCCTGTGTGCCACGAACCCTCGTTAACCCTGTATGGATTCCCCGTGTTTACCAACTGTTCCTGATTGTTGTCATTAGTTCATTGTATTTAGTCCGCGTTTCTGTTTGTTTCCCCAGTCCGGTCATTGTATTGTTGCGTGTAATGTTACCCCGTGTCTTGCCTGTCCCTATCGTTGCTGTACCTATTAAACTCCATGTTCGCCCTGACTACTGGCTTCCTGCGCTTCTGCGCTTCTGTGCTGTATAGTGTGACACATATAGTGCAATTTGTTAGAGACTATGTTCTGCCAAATTAATTTGGCCAAATGCAATAGGCCCGATAGCCTTTCCATGCCTGATCTGTACGCTCCAGGGACATTATTACACGGATGGCATATCAGTGACTTTGTGGTACTGTGTTACTCATTACATATGTGTGTGCCGTAAGGCGCTGGTAGCACACCTGCACCTGCAGATGATGGTGGAGTACGTGAGGAAGCTAATGAAGAGGAAGCTGAGGCTGAAGTCACGAGAAGAAGAGGACAGACTGGTGGAGAGACTGTGTGAGGACAGCCATGCCCTGAATGACCTGTTCAGCCAGGAGGTTAGTGTTAGTGCCCACCCCCCACAGCCATTGGTAGACCGCCTATTTCTGCAGATCCTGTGCTGCTCTGTATTCTGGCTGGCAGTACTGGTGGGCTGTCACCAGGAGGGATCAGAAGAGGAGTAAATGTGCTCACATTCTTGAAAAATTGTTTCTGCTTATAGGCGAGCATTGCCGGTGAACCATAGAAATAGCTCAGAAATACCTGAAATAGCCAAGGAAATGAACTTTTTCATGCACAAGAAGCTTTTGTGGAGTCACAAAAAATATTTAGTCTTTTGCTGAGACAAAATCCAGCAAGGCTTTGCTTGATTTTGTCAATAAATCTTTTTGTGGCACCTGCTGGTGTAGCTGGTAACTGCACCTCATATTTGTGGATTTTTTTCTACCGATCAGCTGTGATATACATTGGACAAAAATCTGCAAATAAACAGGAGATAAGTAATACATGTAACCCACATTTAAAGGAATCCTTGGGTTCCTTTAAATCAGAGCTAGATAAGATTTTAACAACTCTGACCTATTAGTTAAGTTCTTCCCAAGCGAGCTCGATGGGCCAAATGGCCTCCTCTCGTTTGTATAGTTCTTATGTTCTTATGTAACATAAGAACATAAGAAATTTACAAACGAGAGACCATTTGGCCCATCAAGTTCGTTTTGGGAGAACTTAACTAATAGCTCAGAGTTGTTAAAATCTTATCCAGCTCTGATTTAAAGGAACCCAGGGTTTTAGCTTGCGCTACACTAACAGGAAGACTATTCCATACTCTAACTACACGCTGTGTAAATAAGTGCTTTCTCAAATTCATTTTAAAATGTTCTCCTACTAATTTTCACTTGTGGCCATGAGTTCTAGTATTTAAACTAATTGAAATAGCCATTTGGCTGAACAGCATCCAGACCTCCTAGAATCTATGATCCACAAATAGACGGGAAGTGATCTACAAATGTGCAAAACACGTTTCATATGTACAAATTGCTCCTTATTTTTGTGGATTTCAAACAACACAAAAGAAATACAGGGGTACCTCAGAACTCGAATTTAATCCGTTCAGAACTCTGGATCGAATCCTAAAAAGTTCGAGTTGTGATCGAATTTTCCCCATAAGAAATAATGGAATGTTTTTTTAGCATTTAAACACGAAATGAACCGGATAAAACAAGAAGAGCATATACTGTCCTAAACACATACAGTATAAGCACATTTATATAACCTTCCGTGTGCCACGCCCCCACGTTAATGTGGAATCCCCGTGTGATCAGCTGTTTCTAGTTGTTTTCATTAGCCCTCTGTATTTCATCTGCGTTTCAGTTTGTTTCCCCAGTCTGGTCATTGTATTGTCTGTCTGCGTTTTGCCTGCCTTACCTGTAATTAAACCCCGTATTCCCCGATACCCTGACATCTGCGCCTCTGTTCGATCCCCGCTGGGCACAACATTATAATAATTAAACGTAGTAATGGTTTATTATTAATATTAAAATAATGAATAAGAAATCTTTATTTAAAAATGTATTTTATTATATAATAATAATTACTGTTACTGTCTATCATTGTCTAAATGTATTTTTGTCACAACGAATGCGAGGCTGAGACTGAAGCGTTACCCTTTGTTTCCGCTGAGAGACGTGCCGTGTGACTAATTTCCCGGCGCACAAGTTATCTTAGGTCGGCTTTCACAGTTTGACTTCTGAGATTCAGATCGAGCTCTAGGTAATTTTTTTCGAATTGGTTGGTTCGACTTTTAAGAAATTGGAGTTCTAATGAGTTCGAGTACTGAGGTACCACTGTACATATTTTTGGTCAGTGAAATATTTGTGCAGCATGGTACATACTGTATTTGTGGATTGTTTTCTGTGGGTTACAAATAATAAAAAAAAAAAGTCCAATAAAACTTCCATAGCCCTCTGACTCTTATTTTTTATCCAGGGCTCCAAGGAGGAGTGGCTGAGTTCTGTTCTTCCCGGAATTGCTGAAGTTCTGAAGCTGCAAGACCCAGAGGCCATTAAGCTGGAGGTTCTCTCACTGGCTCAGAAATATCCAGATATCAGGTGAGGGCCTGTGGGATAGCACATCTCAGAGACAACCAGACCACAGTCACAATACTCTGCCCCTGATTTGGAGCCAAATATGCTCCTTGACATTCCTGTCTCTGAGGATTATACAGAAAATGAGCTAGTGAATAGTCCTGGCAAGCATATAGCAAATAATAGACTGCATTAATCTCTTGTACTATTATGTTTTTTCAGTTTTTCCCTTTCCTTTAGTGTGCTATGAAGCAATCTGCAAAGTCTTATGGCCTAAAGTAGATGCCAAAAGGTGTAACTCTCACCACAGAAACCACTGTTCTCTAATCTGCCTGAAACACCTTGTTGGAATTCCAGCCCTTAGATTCTGTGACATGTCACCTTATTGGCTCACAGTAACACAGACCTTATTGGCTGCCTATCTGCAAAGGTCCATCTGCAAACTGCAAGACAGGCGTGGAACATGTAGGGCAAGCTGAATAGTCAGGCAAGCTGACCAATCAGAGCATACTGGACTCATCGGGGGTGGCGCTTAAGGCTCAGATAGAATTATAGACAGAATAAATATTGATGTACAGTCTGAGAAAAATATTATGTTGTTGGAACACTGAAGCACGTAAATCTATTGCAGTAGAGCCCAAAAATAAAATTATGAACTGCAAATTTATGATATAGTAGGACCCCTTAAAGCCTCCAGTATTAAGTATCACTACTGGCATGACCTTCATCATAATCCATGTGGTTTGATAATCATGTTCCCTCTCCAAGGGAAGAGCATGTCTGCGCCCTGCTGTACCTCAAGGTCCATCTCTCAAAGGACAACATAGCAAGCATACAGAAAAGCTTGGTGGAGAACCACATCCCATCTGTGCCCACAACTAGCCAACCCTTTTACTCTATGGTGCAGGTCAAGTGGATCTTCAAGGTTGCTCCCTTGAGATCACAGCTCACAGCTACAGGACTACCCAAAATTCCCTAGCAGTTTTCAATGCTCTTAGCCTAGCCTGTTGTACTCTCCATTTTTTAAACATTTGTTATATACTGTATAATGATTCACAGGCATATGAGGCTATGATTTGTACACATTCTGTTTCAGTTTGCTGTGTAGTCTTCTGAACCTGTCTCATTATTACTGCATTTACTGTATAAAGCATGGATGTGTGTACTTGTAAATTCTAACTCTGATCTTTAGGCTCTTGCACTCATCAAGTGCAAGTCCACAAACATGCAAAACACCTGTGATATCTGCTGTACTTCAAAAATAACAGAGCTGTAGTCAAGACCACCTTTGTCAAGTCCAAGACAAGCCCAGAACCAGTCCAAGGGCAAATACCAAGGAGACCAAAATAATATAAAAATGTCTTGAGACAGGATTCGAGTCTAACTACAACCCTGAATAATAGATTATTAAGCTTTTAGTGCATAATGTAACCACATGCTCTCCAAGTACCATTTCAGTTATCTAATATAAAACAAGGAGTCATTCAAGAACCTTAAGCTGAATATAATGTGAACTATTTCATCCATTGCCTGGATCACTGTCTTTGTTACAGGCAGCTTGTTGACACTGTTGTGTCAAGACAGCTGGAGTGTATGAGGACATTTTTACCCTGTCTTCTGGGTATTTTGGACTGTTTATATTTGCTACCCGGCTCCTTCAAAGGTCTTTTGAGGGCTGCCTGTCCAGGGAAGGGAAAGCTGTTGTGGAACTACAGTGGTACCTCAGTTCTCAAACTTATTAGAACTCGAATTTCTTAAAAGTCGAACCAACCAGTTCAAAAAAAAATTACCTAGAGCTCGATCTGAATCTCAGAAGTCAAACTGTGAACGCCGACCTAAGATAACTTGTGGCACACGGAAGGAGTGGACGATCGGGGCAGGACGCATTGTTTGGATACATTTATTTTCTTACTTTACACATTACTGTTTTGATAAATGTGCTTAGATGTGTTTAGTACAGTATATGCTCTTCTTGTTTTATCTGGTTCACTTTGTGTTTAAATGCTAAAAAAAAACATATTTAGGTGTAATTTTTTGGGGCCGGGTACCAATTCATTGGTTTTCCATTATTTCTTATGGGGAAAATTCTATCACAACTCAAACTTTTTAGGATTCGATCTGGAGTTCTGAACGGATTAAATTCGAGTTCTGAGGTACCACTGTATTAACATTAGGGTCCGCTGAGCAGAGTCCATGGGGAATGTTGATGGTGTTTGAGACAGTGCCCCTATTCAGAGTGCTCCCTTATGGTAGAAGAGGGTAAGGAACACACCTAGGTAAATTTGAGGAAAATGGATTTAATCATTTCTGTTTTATATCATCAGTTTTATCTTCTTATTTAACTTATTATTTTTGTACTTTATGATTCAAGGACACAAACAGCATATATGTTTGAATTTGCCTTGTGAAATATATTGACAATTCTACAAACATACTCTCCTAAATTTCTGACCACATCTATAATAACTATTTATTTTCTGAAGCATTGCATTTTATTTAACACTCTGGTTCTGTAAGTTAATGTGAAAAAATGCCTGCATGTGGGCCAAGTGCAGGCTATTCACTGCCTTGTTAAGCTTTTATTGTTTCTTTGTTTTACTCTGAGACAACAACAACAACAACAAATTTATTTTTGTATAGCGCATTATCACAACATTACATTGTCCCAAAGCGCTTTACAGCTTCCCCTCCCAAAGCCCCCAGTGAGTAAGCCATAGGCGACAGTAGCAAGGATAAACTCCCTAGAAGGAAGAAACCTTGGGAGGGACCAGACTCAAAGGGGGAGCCCATCCTCCAGGGGCCGGCAGGGAGAGTCAAATACAGTTTAGTCTGAAACACAAACGGGGAGCAGGGGGGAGATGACAAGCCGGTGCCAACACTTCCTCCAATCGCCAGGCAGCCAGAAGGCAGGGAGCGGGTCATACAAGGAAGATGACACTGGCAGAACGGCGAGCTGGATGCACGGTCGTCATTGGCAGTGGCGACGTCACATGTTGCAGGGTGTGCTGGACATCTTGATAGATTGAAGGCTCCAGGTAGCACCACCCAGGAGAAGGTGGTGGAAATAAATGCAATTAGTCAAAGTAAGGGAGACTATAGGCAGTGCTAAAAGTTAGATGAGTGCAATATGAAGTGCAATGCTCCGGCAGATATGGCTATGGCAGCGTAAGTAGGAGGGAGAGGCAGGTGGAAATGCAGGCATGGGGAGTCCCTGAAATGTCAGCACTCCAATCCCACAAGCAATTGTGAAGCTAGAGTGACAGCACTGTCAATTCAGTTTATCCAAAGCCAATGGCACCGATCCCCACCCAGCTCTACACCTCACACTATCGGTTTAACTGGGAGTGAGAAGCTAGCTAGAGCTAGAACTAGTGTCCCTATAAGCTAAACTAAATAGGTGTGTTTTTAGTCTAGACTTGAATATTGAAAGTGAGCCTGAAACCCGCACATCCGGTGGAAGACCGTTCCACAGCTGAGGATCTCTATAGGAGAAAGCTCTGCAGCCTGCCGTAGATCTTTCTACCCTAGGTACTAACAGATATCCCGCACCTTGAGATCGAAGCAAGCGTGGGGGATTGTATGTGGTCAGCAGATTATTAAGGTAGTCTGGTGCAAGGCCATTCAGTGCTTTATAGGTTAACAGCAGTATTTTATAGTCAATCCGAGACTTAACTGGTAACCAATGAAGGGAGGATAAGACTGGTGTGATGTGATCAAATTTTTTAGTGTTTGAGAGAACTCTGGCTGCCGCATTTTGTACCAGCTGAAGTTTATTTAAGGAACCAGACGGGCAACCGGAAAGGAGGGCATTACAGTAGTCTAGTCTGGTAGTTACGAAGGCATGTATTAATTTTTCTGCATCACGAAGTGAGAGCATCTTACGAAGCTTGGCTATGTTTCGTAGATGATAAAACGCAGTTCTAGTAATACTTCTTATGTGAGCATCAAAACATAGATCTGAATCTACTAGAAGACCAAGATTTCTAACCACTGTGTTAGGTTGTGTAGGAAGGCCACTAATGCTGAGGTGGTGAAACTTATTTCTTGCAGCCTTGGGACCAATCACCAGTACTTCTGTTTTTTCTGTGTTTAACATTAGAAAATTTTTTGCCATCCAGCACCGAATATCTAACAGACAATCTTCTAACCGAGATAGGAGTGATGTATCATCAGGGTTAACAGATATATATAACTGTGTATCATCTGCATAACAATGAAACCCAACACCATGTTTTCTAATAATGTTACCAAGCAGAGTAATGTCACCTTTGGCAAAAGTGTCTCCTAACTGTAAATATAAATAATTGTTTTAAATTTCTTTTTCCCCTTTATTTGTTTAGCTCTCCTATGATGCATAGTGTGATCGGGTGAACTATGAGTGTGATAATGTGACTCCTGCAATTTGAAGAGTAACACTGCTGATTTATCATTGTAGATGTAATTTCTTTGTGTTGTATTTTGTATACACGTTTTTGGCATTATGTGCAATTTGGCAGTAACTGTGTATATAACAGGCTTTCAGTGTTTGTACCCACTACCATCTTATTCCTGTCCAGCTGTACTCTGCACTTGATTTGGTCAGGGCTGTCAACTTTTCTTTTGAATATATACACAATGTTAAAGTCTTAACTGTATCTGTTAAATGTTTATCTGATACTCTCATTTGTTCATGGATTATTGTATTAATAAACATAAATATCAGCTTCCATCCTTTTCGTTTAACTGAGTGGTCCAGCTTCCAGACACATTTTTGGGGGTGGTGCCTGAGCACCTGCCCATTTGGCAATAGCTTTAAAGGTATTGAGTGCCCCTTTCAACCTTTGATCACCTGCCCCTCAAAAATTCTTTGCACAGCCATGCCTACTTGGGTCCCTTCTCTTGAAGTCTCACCCCTTTACTTTCCGGGTTTTCTTACCCCTTTAAAAAATCATCGGCTGTGTTTCAAATGTCTAATGTCAACTATATAGCGAGTCAGCCATTTTGTAATGCTGTTTGAATTCTGAACTGTAAATTTAATTTACTACTGTACATAGTGCACTACAAATTGGTGCAAGGTACACCAAAATGCAGTGTAGAGAAGTTGTACCTTGCATTGGCCATCTAGGACCATGATACTCTTAAACCATATCTGAGAAACTTTGCTCCATCTGAACTGTAACCATTAACCATTTTAAGTAGCTCGATGATGAAAAACATGCACGTGAGCTATAACAGTGCCTAAGCTACTGCTGGTTTTAAAAACAAAAGCTTATTTTAATGTATTTGACTGCTTTACAGTATGTGGGAAATGTTAATTCACAATTAATATAGCTTATTGAATATTACCCCAAAGTACCATAGCTACAGCTGCAGGCCTCATCATGCTAGCATAGGTACAGTGTTCAAAATAATAGCAATCTGACATCACTAACCTGATCAATCATTGTTTTTATGGCAAATAAGTTACTAGTAGGTATAGTAGAGTAATGGAAAACCAAGAGACCCAACAGTCATGACATGCATGCTGCTGATTCTGGGTAATTGAATCATAAATTGAAAGGGGTGTGTTCAAAATAATAGCAGTGTGAAGTTCAGTTAGTGAGGTTATTCGTTCTGTGAAAAATCAGGTGTCAATTATGGACCTTATTTAAGTAAGGAAGGCAGCAAATGTTGTACATGCTGGTTATAGTGCATTTCTCTCTGAAATTCTGAGTAAAACGGGTCGTTCCAGACATTGTTCAGAATAACAACGTACTTTGATTAAAAAGTTGACTGGAAAGGGGAAAACAGAAGTGCAGAAAATGATAGGCTGCTCAGCTAAAATGATCGCAAATGCTTTAAAATGGCAGCCAAAACCTAAAAGACGTGGAAGAAAACGAAAAACTACCATTCAAATGTATCGAAGAATAGCCAAAATGGCAAAGACTCCAGGAAGATCAAAGAAAGTCTAAAGATACCTGTGAGTACAGTTATAATCAGATGACGTCTATGTGAAGCCAAGCTATCTGCAAAAAGCCCCCACAAAATCCCATTGTAGAAAAAAGGATGTGCTGAAGAGGTTACCATTTGCCAAAGAACACATTGACTGGCCTAAAGAGAAACGGCGCAACATTTTGTGGACTGATGAAAGCAAGATTGTTCTTTTTGGGTCTAGTGGCTGCAGACTGTTTGTCAAATGACCACCAAACACTGAATTCAAGCCACAGTACACTGTGAAGACAGTGAAGCATGGTGGCACAAGCATCATGATATGCGGATGTTTCTAATACTACGGTGGCGGGCCTATTTATCGCATACCAGGGATCAGAGTTTGAATACCTCAAAATACTTGAAAAGGTCATGTTGCCTTGTGCTGAAGTGGAAATGCCCTTGAAATGGGTGTTTCAACAAGACAACGACCCCAAATACACCAGTAAACGAGCAACATCTTGGTTCCAGACCAACGAGATTGACTTTATGGAGTGGCCAGCCCAATCCCCAGACCTTAATTCAATTTTTTCAATTCAATTTTATTTATATAGCGCATTATCACAACATTACATTGTCTCAATGCGCTTTACATTTCTGCCTCGTAAGGACCCCCCATTGAGTAAGCCAAAGGCAACGGTGGCAAGGAAAAACTCCCTAAGAGGAAGAAACCTTGGGAGGAACCAGACCCAAAGGGGGAGCCCATCCTCCAGGGGCCGGCAGATGAGTCAAACAAACAAGATGAAATGACTAAGCTAATACAGACAAGATGAAATGACTAAGCTAATACAGAGGTTGAAATATATGTCTCAATGCAGCGGCCGACCGGTGCAGGCACGTGGTGCTTGATGCACGATGGCAGGATTAATAGACACACAGCCGCAGGATGGATGGCGAGGCATCGTGTTGAGCCAAGGGCAGGCAGGTTGGAGGGTAGTTGCTGGAGGTGGAGGTAGTTGTCTTGCAGGCCGCAGAGGCATAAACTCTTCAACGACATTGTGCTCCAGGGAGCACACCCCAGAAGGGGTGAGGGAGGAAGTAAGAATAATTGTGTATTAGCCAGAGTTGAGGAAACCAGAGGCAGTGCAAGCAAAATGATCGAGTGCAATATTCGTCTAGGCTCCGGCAGATCTGAGTATAGCAGCATGAGAAAGAGGAAGAGACAGGCGGGAACACAGGCATGGGGACTCCCTGAACATCAGCACTCTAGTGTAGAGCTAGAGTGACAGCACTGACGCATCAGTTTATCCAAAGCCAATGACACCGATCCCCACCCAGCTCATCACCTCATACTGTTAGTCTGACTGGGAGTGAGCGACTAGCTGGAACCAGAACTAGGTTTCCTATACGCTAAGCTATACAAGTGCGTTTTTAATCTAGACTTGAAAAGCGAGAGTGTGCCTGAATCCCGCACATCTGCCGGGAGACCATTCCACAGCTGCGGAGCTCTGTAAGAGAATGCTCTGCAGCCTGCCGTAGCCCTGTCTACTTTAGGAACAATTAGATATCCTGCTCC
Source organism: Paramormyrops kingsleyae (assembly GCF_048594095.1). NCBI lineage: Eukaryota > Metazoa > Chordata > Actinopteri > Osteoglossiformes > Mormyridae > Paramormyrops > Paramormyrops kingsleyae. The sequence continues at coordinate 30,146,302 of NC_132815.1, read as the reverse complement.
TTGTGAACGAAGCAGGCGAGAAGGGTTGTAAGGGACCAGAAGATCATTGAGATATTGTGGTGCAAGGCCATTCAGAGTTTTGTAAGTCAATAGTAATAATTTGTAGTCAATCCTAAACTTGACCGGTAGCCAGTGCAGGGAAGACAGGATAGGGCTAATGTGATCAAATTTTTTAGTTTTTGTTAGAACTCTGGCAGCTGCATTTTGTACTAACTGAAGTTTATGTAGGGATCCAGATGGACAACCCGAAAGGAGGGCATTGCAGTAGTCCAATCTAGAAGTTATAAAGGCATGTATTAGTTTTTCTGCATCTTGAAAGGACAGCAACTTCCGAAGCTTGGCTATGTTCCGTAGATGATAAAATGCCGTACTGGTAATGCTATTTATGTGAGCACTGAAGCAGAGGTCGGAGTCTACCAGGACACCAAGATTTCTGACCACTGTTTTAAATTGAGTAGGGAGGCCGCTAGGGTTGGGGTTTACAAACTTATTGCGGGCCTCCTTAGGACCGATTAAAAGAACCTCAGTTTTTTCAGTATTTAACATGAGGAAATTCCTTGCCATCCAACAACGGATGTCTAGCAGACAGTCGGCTAAAGAAGAGAGCTGGGATGCGTCACTAGGTTTAACAGATATATACAATTGTGTATCATCAGCATAACAATGAAAATTAACACTGTAATTTCTAATTATGTTACCAAGCGGTAGCATATATAGATTGAACAGTAGGGGGCCCAGCACTGATCCCTGCGGGACACCATATCTTACTTTAGTGGCTATGGATGACTCATTGTTTACATGGACAAACTGGTAACGATCAGTTAAATACGAACGAAACCACAGTAGTGCTGTCCCTTTAATGCCAATCAATGTTTCCAACCGGTCCAAAAGAATATTATGGTCTACAGTATCGAATGCTGCAGTTAGATCCAGTAAGAATAATAGCGATATACAGCCACGGTCGGAAGCCATAAGCAAGTCGTTTATCACTTTGACTAAGGCCGTTTCTGTGCTATGATTGGGTCTGAAACCAGGCTGATATAGCTCGTTAGCATTATTATCTTGAAGAAAGGAGGACAGCTGGTGAGCAACAACTTTCTCAAGAATTTTAGAAATGAAGGGAAGATTTGAGATGGGTCTATAGTTTCCTAAGTCACTAGGTTCAAGATTTGGTTTCTTTAGGATAGGTCTAATAACAGCCATTTTAAAAGATTTAGGAACATATCCAAGACTAAGAGATGAGTTTAACAAGTTTAACAATGTAGTGCTAATCAGTGGTGCAATTTCCTTAAGTAGATTGGTGGGAATTGGGTCAACAAGGCTAGTATTGGGTTTGCAAGAGGAAATTAACTGAAGGAGTTCTGTCTGCACTACAGGAGTGAAACATTCAAAGATGTTATCATTAGTACTAATAACACTAGCAATAGAATCCAATAGAAAACTTGTGGGGTGACATCAAAAATGCTGTTTCTGAGGCAAAACCAAGAAATGTAGTCCAATCATCCTGGGCTGGAATACCTGTTCACATGTGCCAGAAGTTGGTCAACTCCATACAACACAGATGCGCAGCAGTTTTCAGAAACAGTGGTTATACAACTAAATATTAGTTAAATGATTCAAAGGAAAATAAAATCTCAGTTCATACAGTGAATCTTTGAGTTTGTAAAGAAGAATGTGGACACTGCTATTTTTTTGAACAGGCTAATATTCCCTTTCACTTTCTGTAAAAGAAAAACACAAATGTGATGAATTTCTCTTCTTGTTTTGATTTGGAATAGAATCTGTAGTGTTCCCAATGCATTTGCTTGTATGGAAATAAAAACTATTATAAGGATTTTCAGCTTTATTCACTTTTTTAGACACACTGCTATTATTCTGAACACAACTGTATAGAATAGATATACGTAGTAGTATGTTGTATATAAAGTTGCATGTGCACAGATTTGTGTGGTAAAGTTTTGTTTTATTTTTCTTTCAGCGTTGCGAAGACATACACTGTATGGACAAAAGTATTGGGACCCACCTCTTAATCATTGAATTAAGCTGTTTCATTCAGACCCATTACCGCAGGTGTAAGGCACCCAGTCATACAGCCAGGTTTATAAACATTTGTGAAAGAATCGGTTGTTCTGAAGAGCTCAGTAAATTCAAGCATGGTACTTTCATAAAATACCTCCTTTGCAATAAGTCAGTTAGTGAAATTTCTTCCCTGCTAGATGTTCCACGGTGTTACGGGCCGTGAGCTGTGTCATGTAATACGTAGCGTTAGGAAGATACGCACCGTAAGTTTCGGAATGATGCCTGCAGGTTCTTCGGATGTCCTGCCCACTCGCCCATTTGTCAGCTCCTCTTTCGACTCCGCCTTCTCGACCTGTCCCGCCTCCCTTGCCTTCGGAGCAGTTTCCGGTTCACCGACAGAAGAGGTCGCCGCTTCGTCACTTCGGGTGCTCGCTGCTCACTTCTTGCCTGTTAGCTCACTCTCCCTTCGCTTTGCCTTTGCGTGATTGCTCTCGTATATGACTGTTTTGTCCCTGGTTTTCCGATTCTCGCTTTGCCCCTTCACCCCGGTTTTGACTGCTCGCCTGGTTTTGATCTATTGTCTGTACTTTGACTTTGCCTCTTCGTTATTCCCTCGGATACATTTGCTTTGGCTGTGTGTTTGCTTGTTTGTCTATCACTAGGTGTGTGTAAGGAGTGATTGCTTTTTAGGATTAGCTTTGATTGGAGTTGTATTCGGTAGATGTGTTTTGTTTGTTTCTTTGGCCCTTGACACTCCTTAAGTCTGTTATACCTAGTGCTTGTAAAGTGTCTGTGGAAAAAAAAACTATAAAAACCATAAAAAAAGATTCCCTTTGTGTCCCGTGTTCCCTTCTCCTAGCCCCTGGTTGTCTTGTCCTTCCCATTTCCTCCTTCCCTTCCACGCTGTTAGGCTCCAACCCTAGACAGGAGCATAATAACGGTCAACTGTAAGTGGTATTATTGCAAAGTGGAAGCATTTAGTAACAACAGAAACAGAAACTCAGCCGTGATGTGGCAGGCCACAAAAAGCAATAATGTGATTCAACTTCATCTGTATATTGCATTTGCACCACATTGTATCTCGTTGCATGATGAAGCACGCAGGAGTTGGGGCAAACAAGAGAAACCAGAAAGAAACAGGATCACACAGGAATCAAAACAGGGAGTACAGAGGGGCAGGCTACATGCAGGATAGACATCAATGATAGGACTTGGGAGCAAAGGCTTGAGAAACCTTGGGAGGAACCAGATTCAAAGGAGCTCATTGTCCAGAAGCCAGCAGAGGAAGTCAAATGGGCAAGATGGCAAAATCCTAATTTATACAGTCAAAGTTTTTAGATATGTCAATGTGGCAGGATGGTGATAGCACACAAGTGCTGGTGCTGCTTCTGATGGCATGATGAAGAGTGGAACAGCAGCAGGGCAGGCAGGAAGACATCACACGCAGAGGGGCAAGCAGGCTGGAAGGACATGACAGGTAGTAGAGGTGTCACAGGCAGCAGGGTAGGCAGAATATCTTGACTTCTGGGTCTCCAGGTAGGACACCCTAAGAGGGGTAGGGGAAAAAAGTGCATTATCTAAAGTAGGGGAGACCAGAGCCAATGCAAAGAGTTAGGTGAGTGCAATACAAAAGCCCTGGCACACAGCAAAATCAACAGACCCAAATCAACTCCAATAGAGTTAATTTCAACACTTTTAAAGTGTCTATATGGGTCCACACTCCAGGGTGTTATCTTAACATTCTTAAAAGTGTTGGCATTTTGACTATGTAAAAGAGTTAACAATGACTCCAGGTATAGTTAAAATTTAACACTACTTAACACTTTAAAGAGTTATATCTTATCAACACTTGTGTTGGGTGTCAGAAATCAAATCTCTAAGTGTTATTTTTCAACTCTATAGGAGTGACTCCTATTTTAACACGGTTATAATGTTAATTTTAACATTTTATATATATATAGCAATGAACTCAAAATCCATATAATTATAATAATAACAACAATATCACATACATTTTTTTTCATTTATTAAACAAGTGCACCACATTCAGTAAATAAAACAATAATTCATACAGGAGTTATCTGATAACTAATCAGTAGGTAACAGTATGGCACTATACAGTATATGTATGGAAGTAAATTAATGACAAAAGTCTTTGATGAAAAAATCACGTTGAATTACACTTATCGAATAAAAACGCATTGCATTAATGACGCTTTGAATTTTTGGGGACTGTAATTTAATATGTGTATATAATAAACGTGGAACATTTCAACTGAAAAATTTCAATTGTAATTTCATTGCCTAAATATTCAGTACAAAAATATTCGGCTTCCAAAATTCAGTTCCAAAACATACGTATTTTAAAGTGCATGTTTATAATTCAACTACATGAATTCAGTTCATTTAATTTCGCCTCAAAATAAATTTCAAAAGAACAAATTCAGTTGAAAATATTCCATGTGTTTAATTCGCATCTTTATTATTCAAGCAGTAACATTCAGTCCTCTTATTTCTGCTTTACAATATTCAGTCCCGTTATTTTCGCTGTTTCCAAATACGCTGCCAAAAATTCAGTGGTTTAAAATACGATCCGAAATTCAACCCTCTACATCCGGGACTAGCAGGATGAGCAATAGATTGCCGATAGAGTTCTCTTCGGGAACCGCGGTTAAAATGGAGCAAGCGGTAAATACAAGTACTGATGGACTTGGCAGCAGATTTTCGTTGATTGTGTTACTTATGTTTCTTGTCGTTTACTGGTCAATACGATAACTTTTTGCGCCCCCAACTAATAGGTTTTTATGTAAGTAATTCGCTAGCTGCATTAATTATCACCAAACTTATCTTGCTAACGTAAGATGCCTGCGGTCAACTACAAGGTTCGCTAGCTTGCAAGCTGGCCAGCTAGGTAGTTAGGATGGGATAGTAGTCGACTTGGGGACTGACAGGTCCGCCATGTCGGCGATGACAGCAGAAGGGACCTTAATAGCACTTTGAAAGTATGATATGCTTAATTAATTAAGGAAAAGACGGTGAAGATGAAACGGCATCCGACAGCTAGGGCTGGGCCGTGAAATATCGCGTCGCGTTTATGAACATTCATATCGTCATCAGTGTATAATATCGTAATAGTTATAATGCACTATTTATACAAATTCCATCAAGGTATGAGTCAGTTGCTGGCGCCCTTACCATTAAACCTGTTGCCAGCAGCTTTCATAACTGACTGTCGTTATCATAAATTTATCACGCTGATTTAAACTTTAAGGCTTCGTTATGGAAATATTAATACATTTTTAATGTGTTCGATACAGAGTAAGTACATTGTAAGTATTGTTTTTCCTTTAGCAGTTGCTGCTGAACTATGTGATGGAAAGACTCCACTCCCGCTTGGAGCATGCAGTTGGGCGTTAGCCCCTTGACCTTGATTACTTGGACTTTGTCTGCTCGCAGGAATGGGTTTTTTTAAGTGCAATTTCCAGCATAGTAACCATCCCACATAATATAACACAGGCTGTCACTGAACTGCTTCAATTAATCCAACGAAACCTGACATTCAGGGAGATGCCCACTGTGACTGTTCAGCAAGAGCAAGGACGAATGGGACGACCACGTATAATCATATCACCAGAACACATTGCAAATCTCTTGGATATGAATTTGTCTGTTCCTTACATTGCCAGGATTCTAGGAGTATGCCCACGCACAATATACAGAAGAATGGCAGAATGCAATCTCTCAGTCAGGGCACGATATAGCAGTTTTTCTGATGAAGAGTTAGATGCTTGTGTGACAGGTATTAAGCAACGCATGCCACATTGTGGATACAGAATGGTGAGAGCAGCGTTACAGGCCCATGGACATCAAGTACAGTTTGAACGCGTTAGAGCATCCATGCACCGGGTGGATACTGCTGGAGTGATATGTCGAATGACACAACTTGGCTGTGTCATTCGAAGGACATATTCTGTCTCCAGTCCCAGAGCATTGATGCACATCGACACCAATCATAAATTGATTCGGTATGTTTGTTAGGATGGTCCTTATTTTATTTTGCAAGCCTTGCTCTGAGAGTTGTGTATGTTTCTACTGTTTTTTTTTCTTTGTGATATTTCAGTTACAATATAATCATCTTCGGAGGTATAGATGGCTTTTCGCGCAAGGTAATTCTCAAGCTTAATTAGTGTTAGTTCCTTTGTATAATGTGTTGGATCATCACCAGCTTGCCCTCTGTTTTATTTTTACTTTATTTACACAGATAATGTACCTGGGTGCTGCTTCTAATAACCGGGCTTCAACTACCCTGGATTTTTTCCAAGAATCTGTGGAAACATTCGGCTTCCCACTTAAGTACACTTTTTATGATATAAGGTTTTATGCTTAAAACATTTTAATACATGGACATACTTTTAAAACTTCAATTAAAAAATTACCACCCGAGTCTTTAATAACAAGCTTAAATTTACACACTGGACTGTGAGCTTCAAAACTGTTCTATGCATAAATTTTTTTTTTTATATTGTAGGGTACGAGGTGACCAGGGTAGTGAAAATGTGGATGTAGCTCGCCTGATGTTTACAGTTCGTGGGACAGGAAGGGGCAGCTTTATTTCAGGGAAGAGTGTCCATAATCAGCGGTGAGTTAAGCTGGTCAAATAGTTTAATTCAGCATTTCTTAGTCCTATTCTATAAAGTGAGATTTTTCAGTTTGTCCAGATAACTTAAAATAACAAACCTCCTCTTATTGGACAGTCTTAACTTTTGGCTAATTTTTACCACTATTCATCCATCTCTACATGTAACCTGTCAGTGAACTGGGTACTTTGCCTGATAATGTTAATTGACCAATTTTCTCAGCATCGAGAGGTTATGGAGAGACATCTGGGCATCAGTAACGAATGTATATTATGATGTTCTACACTCCCTGGAAGAAGCTGGCTACCTTGATCTTTCAGACATGATTCACATCTTCTGTTGCCACTATGTGTTTCTTCCACGGCTTCAAAATGATCTGAATCTTTTTCGAGACACCTGGGACAATCACCCAATCCGCACAGAGGGCAACATGACCCCAAACCAGTTATGGACAATTGGAAGTATCCATCATCCTGTACTTGAACCTGACATAGAGGTATGCTGTATTTACTGCAGGCTTGACAGTATTAGCCAACTCTTTTGAGCAGGATATTTGTATATAGTTCAGTTAAATACTTAGTAAAGATTGCATTATGATAGAAATTTAACATTCATGCAGTTCAGTATTTATTGCTTTAAGAATTGTAAGTATTCCTTCATAGTCAATGGATATATAATGATCAAAGATCTAAAAGGATTTTAATTTTCTAGGGGTTGAGCATACCACACATTGACTGGGAGAGTAGTGGCCTCAGTCTTGATGTACACTCCAGTTTCATCCTTCCTACAATCGAGTCTCCCTTGAGTGATGGACAAATGGCAGCACTTCAAGAAACCGTAGACCCCAGAGCACCTTCACAGACCTTTGGTTGGGACATTTATTTAGCTGCGCTCCAGTTTTGTCAGTCAGTTCTCATAGAGTAATTTTTTTTTTTTGGTCTTTGCTTATTTTTGTATTATGTGTCACTTCATTTATGAAACTTGTCTTTTTACCAATTTCCGTCAGTAGTGCTTGACCAGGCAATAGCTGAAGATTGTATTATTTTTTCAAAAAGACCATTGTTTTATTTGAACTTTGTTTGCACATCCAGTGAGTACATTTACTGTAATGTAAATAAACAACTGTACCTTATAGTGCTTTCTTTTTGGCAACATATGATGATTCAGCTTCACTGTAGTGTTCCATAGTAACAGTATGTATAATGTCACAATAACATTAGTTTGGAAAATTTTTAAGGAATGGTATAGTAACTTGCTATACAATAGTACAATAACAACTCTAGCAGTAGCACAAATACTAACAAAAACTTACAGCACTGTAGTGCAGCAGCACCACAGTGCCATCAGTGCAAACTTAACATGTACCATACAGTCAAGCATTTAAGCATTTAAACATTACATATGACCAAAACCATATTTGCAGGAGCCTATGCACATCATCAAGTCCTTTTTAAAGGACTGGAAATCTGCATAGTGCCCTGGGAGCCTCAGGATATGGAAGCAGGTAGAGGATCTTGGGAGATCACCATTCATGACTTCCACTGTCAAATCTTCCCTTGCAACTTCCCATCCTTTAAAAACTTTAAAAGGTTCTTTAGGTCCTTGCTGGATGCTGGCATTACATAAAATCATTCTTATTACACAATGAGATCTTACAGCATATTGTTTCCTCAGTTGTTTTGCTACATATGACTGCAAAAAACTATGGTCTTAATATAAATTGTACATGCTGATATTTAGTTTTGAGACAACCATGAGATGCATCACTGAAGTGCTCATATTTATGCAGGAAGAGACATGAATGTCAGTACCATTGGTCTCCTTACAACTTGAAATTATGTAAAGTAGGCTTATGCTATTTAACATAGAATATACATACATAGGGCACAAATACACTTACTAAGATTTCCTGATACTGCAAAGGACATACCTGTCTCAATGAATTGCTTCAAGTACCCTGAGATCTGTTCCACTGTATCAGGTGAGCATTCGTTGTCATCATCATTTACACCGTCACAGTTTTTAGGCCAGGATACATGGGAAAGTACCATCTAAAGCATTAACAGAAATGAGTGCACGAGTCAGCTGTGGGCTTCCCATTACCAACAGCACAGCTATAAGGCATTTGACGGTCTGTATCAAGGGAGAGGAACATAACTGTTCCATTCTCTGATAAATAAAGATCACCCAGAAGTAAGCATTACATCAGGGGTGCATGAATCCTCAGATTCCATTGGGAAGAACACCACATCCTTTCTCTCAGTAAGAAGAGGCCAAACCAGGGTGTCCTTCAGTCGTCGTCTGATTTGTTTTATTTGGCGGGTTCTTCTCCCAAGAACCTACAATATGCATAAACATATGGAAACTGATTTAATTCCCATATTCAATAGGCTTGCGTGATATAAACATACTCAAATGAGTTTTTAGATTTATAAAAAAATTGTCAGAAAGCAATGTTGATAGATAACTTGTGTAGAGGAAAACAGCAAATAGGCAAGTGCTCATTGTTATACCCTCAAATCTCAGAAAAACATCCACACCTTATCCTCATGACAAAATTCAGTTGCACAGTAATTAGTTTAATTCTCACATTGCAATTAAAGGTCTACAGACCATATGGGAGTAAAACACACAAATGATATCCATAAAAAAAGATCGAAAGAGAAGGAGCAGAGAATAATGTGCCATAGAAGGATAAAAGATACCACATCAGACTACCATAGTACCATTTCAAGTATCCTTTAAAATCACTGTAAGCATTTTGCTAACAGCCATGATCAGGATACAATATAACATCATCTAGCTCAGAAATCACAACCAGGAATACAGACCAACAGATATCTAGGTTTACAATAAATATGTAAAGATTACAAATAAGATTACAGGCCTGTATACTTTCATACAACTTGTATAAAAATGTGATTAGAACCTTAATGAGATGTAATATGACAAATATTAGAAGAGAAACTTTGCATTCCTACAATTAAATTTACCGCATGTAACAGCAGGCGCTCATAAAGCCATCTTCTGTTTTCCTCTGTTGGACCAGGCAGATCCCAAGAGAGACAAAGTTCCAATACTTTTCTGTGTTGGTCCTCATTCAATGGAGACTGTCCATCAAGCTCCAAAGAGCAAATATATGAATATATACTTTGATATATACTGTGTGTATAATTGCCATGCAGCTACAAATATACATACCAAGGTGATGGTTTCTCGCAGATCAATATCTGGGCAGTCCTCCAATTGCAGTGTGGCTGTATCATGTGAACCAAAAAGTAGCACATGAACGAAAGCTCTGCTGACCCCTGCCAGACGTGGGCCCCCATGCAAGAAAGAGTGGCCTAGCATTCTGCCCGCCACTAGGAAAAGGTCGCTTTCAATTAGGAACTGGGATGAGGACGGCACCAAGTGGTCTGGCTGCCCTTCAAACAAGCAAGTTATTCCTGTGTTTCCTGTTCAAAGAAACATTACATTTTTCAATCCAGGTGTCAGACACAAACTACAGAGTGAAGTTCACAACAGGAAAATCTACTAAACAAGTGTCATGTATAAGGCACATTATTCTGTATTTCAGTGCATACCCATGTTCAAACTGAAACCATATTTGAGTTTTTCCAGAATTATGGAAAAAAAGTGCCTCGTGACTCCATCACCAATTGCAGCGTCTCCTAAAAGACAAGGACCAAATCAGGCATAAAGCTATACAATACAAACTACACACTTTGACAAACACATCTTAATTTACAATTCACCTTGAAGTTGGCATCTAACGGGACATGCCCACTCTATGTTTGTTTGCTTGTAGAAATTTATCAGTTCCCTCTCCTGTTGTTCAGTGCTTGATCTCAAATCCATGTACATGAAAAGAGGTTTCCCTGTCTCATGGAGACGGAGGATTTCACAAGTATACAAGTATGCAGCCATTTTAGGATCAGGGTGAGTCTTCCAATCTGGAAGGGAATCACAATTTCTTTAAATATTCTTCCAAATCAAGTTGTGTTAAAATTGATTTAGATCACCAATGAATGATATTTTGTTTTCTTTTCTGCTTCATTTGTCATTGTTTAACACAAGTTCATGAAGGGCCACAAAGCACAAACCCCTTAGCATAGCAGCCATAGCAAATACAATGGTAATATTCACATCATTCTTCTAAGCAGTGGTCAATTAGAGAAACCATAGATTAAACAAATTAGCCACCACTATCCAAATGAGTCACTTCCATTGAAATGTTCATTTCATCCTCCATTGTTCTACAATTTGGGAAAAGGAAACACACAAAAAAAAAAACAGTATTAGGAATCATAATTAACTTTTATGTATTCAGGCATATGGTAGTTTTATGTTGTAGAAAACATTTTTCATACAATATGTCTTGTATACCTTTCCCCACATCCACTTGCATGAACTTCCAACACATCAAGAGGCATTTCTTTTTCACATATAGGACAACAGGTCTATAATAAATGATAAATTACAAAAAGAGTAGATGGAGACAAAAATATTTAAATGAAAAATGCTGACATTCAAATGCATTAATCAATTACCATATTTTGCCTATGTTTTCTCAAATTATATCTAAAATGGATGATTAAGAATGTAAACATTTAGCAATTAAACAATTTAAAATGACAGACCATACAGTCTATACTTATGAGTTGATATAAGTTAACTACAAGTTACATTTTTACAGTACTGAAACAGCCTACCTGTACATTGTTCACATCTTCAGTGATGTGCTTAGTGTCACATTTCCCATCTTCCACCCTATCGTCATCGTCATCATCCACCACAACAACAGAACATGATTTAATATGTTCTGTTAGAACCTGGAGCGGATAAGACATGTTACACTTTTTGCACAGTGCCTTAGGCATGTTACGGAAGGCTTCAGAAGTTGCTGGCAAAGGTGCAGTATCCAACTCCTCCTGAAGAGGAGCTATGTAGAGGACTGAATTCTCTCCTGTTTTTGCAGATCTTATAATCCTGCCTGTATATCCACAGTCTGCAGGAGCCACTAGGATGAGTTTACGACTTCCCCATCCTCCTAGAAGTCATAACAACAAGAATTATACAGTATAACAAAATTATACATAACAAAAGATAACAAAATCAGCAAATTGCATTATATTTTGTTTTGGATAGGCAGTATTACCTCCTGCTTTGTACAGGAGCCATCCACCACTTATTCCTTCCAGTTTTGGATACAGCTCAATAAGGATATCGCATAACTGTAAATGATAAAACAACTCAATGCTATTTATCCAATTGCTACCACAAATGCTACTGTTGGTGTAAATGATGACTTATCAAGCTACTGTGAACTAACCTAAACATTCTGATTGATTTGGTCTAGTGGTTCAAGGTATTGGAATAGTAATTCCCTGACCTCTTCGTGTGTAATGCTTTCATCCAAGGTGGCAGTTCTCCGTCCTAATCCTGCCTGGGCATGGAGCAGCTGTTCGGGACCACTAGGACTTCGTTCACACTGGGTTGGCAGCAGGTGGAACATGACATTAAATGGTTTTTGTTTACTGGGCACAGGACACACTCCAGTAAAGCGCCGTTTTCCTCTCCGACTCAAAAACAATCCAGGAAATGACCTGTTGAAGAAAAATTAGTAACTGGCAGTGCAGTTGTTGTTATAATGCCTCTGATGTTATAAATGCATGAAAGTGTTATATATCCACCTTGTCATTTCTGCCTGGACAGATGCCGCTCTCTCGTTTTGGCCATCTTGTCTATTCGCTCTGCAGACATACATTAAAATGGAAATTCACAAAATTACTTAATTACTTTATTGAGATTTTCTCACATTAAAAAGAAGAACACATGAAATTTTACCTGATACTATCCCGACTGGTAGAAGGTCCTGCACTTCCTTGTCTTTGAAAATTTGACAGAAGAGACATAAGGTGTCTTGCCGACCTCAGTACTTCTTCACTGCCTCCCTTGTACCACAAACAACATGGGTACATTCAGATAATTTGACAAATTGACTAGAATCTCATTCCTTGGTCACTGCAACAAGCAGAACCAAGACTCTGGCCAGTTGTCATTTACTATATACAGCTAAAGAAACAGGCTATTCACAGCTTCAAACCAATAAACCATTACAAAGTTTGCATTATTGCAATGCTAGTTCAGGTTCTATCATACAATAGGCATATGTCCTAAAAAATTATATCACAATATTTTCAGAGATTTTCACCATGCCCATATTATAAAATTCATATATAGAAAACAATAAAATATAACAGGTGGTTTCGAGGTTTTCTGATTATCATTATGATGACCAAATTGTATTACTAATAGATATGGCGCGTGTGACTGGTTTAATGGTAAGGGCGCCAGCAACTGACTCATACCTTGATGGAATTTGTATAAATAGTGCATTATAACTATTACGATATTATACACTGATGACGATATGAATGTTCATAAACGCGACGCGATATTTCACGGCCCAGCCCTAGCTGTCGGATGCCGTTTCATCTTCACCGTCTTTTCCTTAATTAATTAAGCATATCATACTTTCAAAGTGCTATTAAGGTCCCTTCTGCTGTCATCGCCGACATGGCGGACCTGTCAGTCCCCAAGTCGACTACTATCCCATCCTAACTACCTAGCTGGCCAGCTTGCAAGCTAGCGAACCTTGTAGTTGACCGCAGGCATCTTACGTTAGCAAGATAAGTTTGGTGATAATTAATGCAGCTAGCGAATTACTTACATAAAAACCTATTAGTTGGGGGCGCAAAAAGTTATCGTATTGACCAGTAAACGACAAGAAACATACAGTAAGTAACACAATCAACGAAAATCTGCTGCCAAGTCCATCAGTACTTGTACTTACCGCTTGCTCCATTTTAACCGCGGTTCCCGAAGAGAACTCTATCGGCAATCTATTGCTCATCCTGCTAGTCCCGGATGTAGAGGGTTGAATTTCGGATCGTATTTTAAACCACTGAATTTTTGGCAGCATATTTGGAAACAGCGAAAATAACGGGACTGAATATTGTAAAGCAGAAATAAGAGGACTGAATGTTACTGCTTGAATAATAAAGATGCGAATTAAACACATGGAATATTTTCAACTGAATTTGTTCTTTTGAAATTTATTTTGAGGCGAAATTAAATGAACTGAATTCATGTAGTTGAATTATAAACATGCACTTTAAAATACGTATGTTTTGGAACTGAATTTTGGAAGCCGAATATTTTTGTACTGAATATTTAAGCAATGAAATTACAATTGAAATTTTTTCAGTTGAAATGTTTAACGTTTATTATATACACATATTAAATTACAGTCCCCAAAAATTCAAAGCGTCATTAATGCAATGCGTTTTTATTGATAAGTGTAATTCAACGTGTTTTTTTTCATCAAAGACTTTTGTCATTAATTTACTTCCATATATATGCTCTGGTTTCAGTCTCATTAGAGTATTGCTTGTCGAAAAGTCTAAAATAAGTAAGCTGTTCTAAGCACATGACAGTAAATTCAACATTTTGCTCCTCAATACAGTATGCGTTGAAGTGGTCATCAAAGTACAGTGTATCTACACTAGATGTTATCATGTAAGCATTCTCTTCATGTAGTATGATCTTGCAGATCTTTTTGAACACAGGGAGTTCATTGAATGTTCCAGAGGTTATGAACAAATGAACTTGATACTCAGTACCATAATTTCTGACCCAGTTGGTAGCTGAAACATCTGTAAATGCTCCTAAATTTACAAAGTGCTTTAATTTTGTAGGACCATACTCAAATCTTTAAAAATAATAATTCTCATAATAAAATTCCAATTGGCGCTGATGCTGTTTTACTAAAGATTTAGTGATATTTTTGAAGTTTTTTACAGACCTTTTAAAAAAATTATGTTTAGCCTCGAAACGCATGCACCACATATAAATAAGTGGGCCAATTTTTTTAATGCATCTTGGCTAGTGTACCATCATGTGGTACTTGGGTATTAACTTTCTATCAGGAAACTGTCACGGTGCGTAGCGCCCGGAGCGCAGACAAAGGAGCAGGGAGCCAGGGATCAGGAACACGGGGTTTAATTGACAGAATGGTAGGCAAGAACAGACTGACATTACACGCTACAATACAATGACGGATCTGGGAGACAGTGGGAGACGCAGACTCATATACATCAAACTAGCCAGAAATAACAGGACACAGGTGATCACAATCAGGAATTAACACGAGGTAACGAGGGGTCGTGGCACACACGAGGATCGTACGGAGCTGGGCGTGACAGAAACAATGATTTAAACAAATTATGATGATCACAGATCAAATGTTTTAAATAACATATCATTCCTTCTTTTACAATGAGGGAGAATACAATATTAACAATTTGTATGAGAAGGAGAAGAAAGTTCCAGTAGTTATTGTCCCTTTCAATGATATCACCAAATAACAGGGGAGTGTTGCGAAGAAGACACCAAGACTGAATAGCATTTAAGCCAAGCTGTTTGCTGTTATCTTCTAGTTTCAATGCTGCTGATTTGTTTTTACGTTCTGTGTAATCATAATTGAAGCTTTGTATCCTATAAATCAATGTGTTTACAGAGATATACCCATTTTTAACAAGATACTGAAAGACCAGCTTAAGCTCATACTGTACGTGCATTATGTCAACTGCATAATTGTCAGTGCTATGAAAATACTGTAATGAATTGAACACACAAGACTTTTTAACACCATAGCAGACCCCCCGCCCAGCCCAAACCGAACCCCCCAATCCGCCTAGCAGGGCCCAGAGCGTCCCAAGATTCTCCGGACTGCCCGCCAGGGCCCCACCACGGCGCAGCAGAGCCAAGCACCACCCGGCCCGCGGCCCAAGAGATGAGGCCGCCCACACCCGCCAGGGCCTCCCGAAACCCCCATGATGGATCTTCTACCCGGCGGGCCACCCCACCCGCGCAGGGCCAGAGACAGAGAGTTAGGGGGGGCCCCTCAGCCCCTATCCCCTCCCCGACCCATGTTGGTGTGAAGTGTGCATGTATATGTGTGAGAGAGTTGTGTGTTTATGTCTACAATGCATTAAAATTAGTGGGTATGAGGGGGTTCGGGTATGAGGGCCCCACCACTGGCAGATGGCAGAGTCCCCCATCCCCCTCCCCGCACCCCCAAGGCCCTAATGTAATAGGGACTGTGTATATGACTAAGGTGCAAAAAGTGGGCGAGCAGTTGAGGCATGGGCACCCCACCGCTGGCAGACGGCAAAGCCCCACCTGCCTCAACCCACCTCCTCAGCCCTAGTGTCATGTGGTGTCTAACATGCAAGTAAAAAATCAAGCCCTAGTGTTGTGTGAAATGTGGTGTTGGGCCCAGGGGAGCAATAAGGGCGTGCCAGGAGTGGACCCCCCCGGCACCGGGGCCAGATCCCCAACTGGTCCAGATTAGTCCCCCATCCCCGACCCCGCACAGCCGGCAGGGACGGCCAACCGAGGTGTAATCTACTTAGATTTCCAGAAGGCCTTTGATGTTGTCCCCCACAAATGGCTCTTGCTTAAGCTTAAAGCTGCAGGGATTTTAGGAACTGTAGCAGCTTGGATCGAAAACTGGTTAACAGACAGGAAGCAGTGAGTCGTTATTAGGGGCACAATGTCACAGTGGGCCTGCGTTCATAGTGGGGTACCGCAGGGTTCAATTTTAGGACCACTATTGTTCCTAATTTACATTAATGATATTGACAGCAATACATACAGTAAACTGATTAAATTTGCAGATGACACCATGTTGGGTGGTGTAGCAGATACTGAACTAGCAGCACAGAGGTTACAATGGCATCTTGATTTAATTAGCAACTGGGCTGATACCTGGTAGATGAAATTTAACATAGATAAATGTAAGGTAATCCATGCAGGGAGCAGAAATATAAAGTACAGATATTTTATGGGTTCCACTGAAATAAAGGTAGCTGATTATGAGAAAGACCTCGGGTGTATGTTGTTGCTTCCATGTCCCATAAGTGGAAATTAGTGGGAGAACATTTTTAAAAGAATTTTTGAAAAAATACATTTTTACACAGCGTGTAGTTAGGGTATGGAATAGTCTTCCTGTTAGTGTAACGCAAGCTAAAACCCTGGGGTCCTTTAAATCAGAGCTAGATAAGATTTTAACAACTCTGAGCTATTAGTTCAGTTTTCTCCAAACGAGCTTGATGGGCCGAATGGCCTGCTCTCGTTTGTGAATTTCTTATGTTCTTATGTGTTCTTTCTTGGCAATAAAATCAAGATATTGTAATGACTCAGGTCCTCATAAAGAAAGCATTGGTCAAATAATGATGCAGGCCAAGGTGGGGATGGTGTGGCCAAGACATTTGCATAGCCCGGAGGTACTGAGCTGTCTGTCGGTTTTGAAATCTCACTCTTTGTCGGAAATATGGATGAACATTTTTTTCTCAACCCATATGATTTTAAACTTGTTAAATGATCCCTCTCAAACCCAGAAAGACCACTTCCTACAGGTAGTGAGATCTTGTGGTGGGGGACATGGTGGGACAGTGTGTGTTTATAAAAGGATGCATTGTTGAACTTTTCCATTTACTCTGGTGGTATTGGTGCTCCAGCACAGCTCATTAGTGACTGTCAGGCAAAAGAACTTGAAACTGTAGACCCTCTCCTCTGCGTCACTATTTATGTAGAGTAGGGTGTGCTTGTGTCATGCTGTCTTACTAAAGTCCATTATTGAGTCCTTAGTTTTTTTAATGTTTAGAGCAAGGTTGTGACTATTACACCGTGCAACCAGCTCCTGTACCTCATTCCTACAATATCAATCAAAAGTTTGTACATGCCAAGCCACCTACAAAAGAGAGTGATAGAGTGTCGCATCACATGACCTGGCCACCTGACCAAAAACTAGTAGATATGGTTTTGGAGGAGTTTGGCCAGAAAGTGAAGGAAAATTTGTCAATGAGTACTCAGAATATGTGTGGGATCTCCTTCAGGACACCTGGAAAAACATCTCAGGAAGCCACCTTATGAAACTGGCGTAGAGGAGACAGTAGGGTCAGCCAGTCCCTGGAGCAATTGGGGTTAAGGGCCTTGTTCAAGGGCTCAAGGGTGAGATCACTCTACCGACCAAGAAATTTGAACCATGTATATGCAGACTCATCATTGTTTGTTATAAGACCAAGAACTGTGGTATCATCTGCAAACTTGACAATAAGGTTAGAGTCACAGACAAGAGATCAGTCATGTGTGCAAAGGGTATAGAAAAATGAGCTAAGCACACATCCTTGTGAAACGCTGGTGTATCAGGATCAGTCCCTGTTTTGTCTGTTGTTTCCCTGTTTGGCCAGCAGGTGTTGCTGGCCATCCCATTCTTTTCCCTGTGTGTCTCAAGGTTTAGTACCTCTTAGTCGCTTTTGTTTTCTGCTGCTCCCTGGGCTGCCACATGGCTGAATGGGCTGAGTACGTGGCCGAGTATACATGCTCCCTAACCGTCAAGGGTTCAAGACTTCTAATTTGCCCCATAACCATAACATTTGACAGGTACACATATGAGTACCACAGGCCTGTAATCATTAAGGCATGTGACAACTGACTGTTCAGGAACTGGAATTATTGTAGATGTTTTAAAGCAGGCAACGTGTGGCTAAGCCTGTGTGCCTATAATCAGAAGGTCACTGGTTCAAACCCAGCCTCAGAATGTCTGCAGCTCCTTGAGCAAGGCCCTTAACCCCCAGCTCCCTGGGTGCCCCAACAGGGGGCTGCCCCTTGCGGACAGCTTACTCTCCAAAGAGCAAGTTGAGAGAGGTGTAAAGACAATTTCCCCATGGGGATCAATAAAGTATCAATTATTATTATTGTTGTGACGTGACACAGGATGATGCCAAAGAAAGGTTAATGATGTTTGTGAAGAGAGCACAGGCAGGGGACTCTGGTAGGGATGTCACTCCACAACCCCAGTGTCCATCCAAAGGAAACAATGACCCCAAACACATATCTGTGTGCTGTGGGAAGAACCCCAGGGAAACACAACACAGAAAGAACATGCAGACTATGTATATACACCCATACAGTGAATGTGGGAATCAAGCCCCCGCAGAACCAGTCTCCCTTACTTTCTGATCAGAAAAATCAATGCCTGTTACAGACAGTGGTGGATGTTGATTTTTAAAATGAGGGGACCATGCTGTACACAGTAGGTATTTTAGTAAGCCAGCTACTTGCATGTAAATTCTGCTCTCATTCACCAAGGGACTTCCTTAGAATGAAGTCAGCATTAACTACAGTGTCTGCCATATTACTTCAAAGCCTCTAGCTCAGCCTGAACACATACTGTACACAGCTCAGTTAGCAAGCTAACTAACTAATCTAGGCCCACTAAAAATCACAGAACATGAAAATTAAACAAACAAAAACTTAAAACTCAATGACAATGACTTTACAATATTTACAAATACCAATGCCTAAAGATGAAATATGAAATGATAAACTGTCACTCAGCAATTTCAACAAAATGCTTCTGTGTATCTGCATGCAACAGAATGAATGCTACAAGCCAAACCTGGCCAACACTATGTAAAAGCTGTGAGTATTAGTGTTATTCGCAGTTAATCCTGTCTTGTGCAGAGAAGTCTGGATTCCTGGTGAGTTCAAAATATCTGACTTGAAAGCAAGTTTACCTATCCAATTAATGTTGCCTAAACAAAAACCTATGCATGAAGTTCTTATATAAAAAGTAATACATGAAATGTAAATACACAAGATATATTAAGTAAAATCTAGATAAAGAATTCAAGGCATAAAACATAATTAGGATGTAAAATACAGTTGCATTTGGGCTATTATGGAATCAAATTTGTACCAATATTACTGATCGAAACTTTTTTTAACATCAACCAAAAACAAGACTTTGAGAAATAATAAAACTCACTGAAGCAAAAAGAAAAAAGTCATTTCTAAATAAAATTTATAACTTGCAAACAAATAATTGGTCGTTTACTTTTTTGATAATATGTCCTTTTGTTTGTCCAGCTTTCTTGTTTGCGCTGTTGGCTTTCTCATTACATTACCAGCTATTTTGCTTACGCTGCCTGACTTTTGCACTGCCTGAGTTTTTGCTTGTTGTTCTGGCCCAAAACTTTTGCATGGGTGGGTTTTTTTAGGAGTGCCCTCCCACTGGCTAATGGATTTCTGAGTGACAGCTCAGTTTTAGAGCTCTAAAAGCTGAAATTACTAATCTGCAGGATAGTAAGGGTCTTATAATTGAAAACGACATTGACATAGTAAATGAGTTCAATGATAGTTTTGCACGGGTATTCACTGTCGAGGACACTAGTAACTTACCAGTTCTTATTACTAATCCAACATCGTCTATAACTAATATATACACTCACCTAAAGGATTATTAGGAACACCATACTAATACGGTGTTTGACCCCCTTTCGCCTTCAGAACTGCCTTAATTCTACGTGGCATTGATTCAACAAGGTGCTGAAAGCATTCTTTAGAAATGTTGGCCCATATTGATAGGATAGCATCTTGCAGTTGATGGAGATTTGTGGGATGCACATCCAGGGCACGAAGCTCCCGTTCCACCACATCCCAAAGATGCTCTATTGGGTTGAGATCTGGTGACTGTGGGGGGCATTTTAGTACAGTGAACTCATTGTCATGTTCAAGAAACCAATTTGAAATGATTTGAGCTTTGTGACATGGTGCATTATCCTGCTGGAAGTAGCCATCAGAGGATGGGTACATGGTGGTCATAAAGGGATGGACATGGTCAGAAACAATGCTCAGGTAGGCCGTGGCATTTAAACGATGCACAATTGGCACTAAGGGGCCTAAAGTGTGCAAGAAAACATCCCCCACACCATTACACCACCATCACCAGCCTGCACAGTGGTAACAAGGCATGATGGATCCATGTTCTCATTCTGTTTACGCCAAATTCTGACTCTACCATTTGAATGTCTCAACAGAAATCGAGACTCATCAGACCAGGCAACATTTTTCCAGTCTTCAACTGTCCAATTTTGGTGAGCTCATGCAAATTGTAGCCTCTTTTTCCTATTTGTAGTAGAGATGAGTGGTACCCGGTGGGGTCTTCTGCTGTTGTAGCCCATCCGCCTCAAGGTTGTGCGTGTTGTGGCTTCACAAATGCTTTGCTGCATACCTCGGTTGTAACGAGTGGTTATTTCAGTCAAAGTTGCTCTTCTATCAGCTTGAACCAGTCGGCCCATTCTCCTCTGACCTCTAGCATCAACAAGGCATTTTCGCCCACAGGACTGCCGCATACTGGATCTTTTTCCCTTTGCACACCATTCTTTGTAAACCCTAGAAATGGTTGTGCGTGAAAATCCCAGTAACTGAGCAGATTGTGAAATACTCAGACCGGCCCGTCTGGCACCAACAACCATGCCACGCTCAAAATTGCTTAAATCACCTTTCTTTCCCATTCTGACATTCAGTTTGGAGTTCAGGAGATTGTCTTGACCAGGACCACACCCCTAAATGCATTGAAGCAACTGCCATGTGATTGGTTGATTAGATAATTGCATTAATGAGAAATTGAACAGGTGTTCCTAATAATCCTTTAGGTGAGTGTATATAACTGAAGCTGATGTTTTGCAAAGCCTAGCTAAGCTCAAAATAAATAAATCACAGGGCCCTGATGGCATCTTACCTATAGTGTTAAAAGAGATGAGGGATATTATTTGCCGACCCTTAACATTACTGTTTCAAAAATCCTTATCTGAAGGTGTGGTACCTTCTGATTGGAAGCATGCCAACATAACGCCCATTTTCAAAAAAGGGGATAGAAGTAATTTGTCAAACTATAGGCCAATCAGTCTAACTTGTATAACTGGTAAAGTTATGGAGGCTATAATCAAAGAGAAAATGGTAGATTACCTGGACTCAAATAACATTTTGAGGGATAGCCAGCATGGATTTAGGAGAGGTAGATCCTGTTTAACAAATCTGTTGGAGTTCTTTGAGGAAGCTACTCAGGAAGTTGATGATAAGAAGGCCTATGATGTCATCTATTTAGATTTCCAAAAGGCTTTTGATGTTGTTCCCCACAAGAGGCTCTCACTTAAACTCAAAGCGACAGGTATTTTAGGAACTGTAGCGACTTGGATTGATAACTGGTTAACGGATAGGAAGCAGCGAGTAGTTATAAGAGGCTCGATGTCACAGTGGGCCTGCGTTCATAGTGTGGTACCGCAGGGTTCAATTTTATCCTTATCACCCTCTGCAGAGTTGCCAGCCTGCTTTTGTGCACCTTGTGATCATTACCGATAAGCAGGGAGGCTTGCTTTCTTCAGTTTCCTCAGATAGAGGATGCATTGTTGAACTTTTCCATTTACTCTGGTGGTATTGGTGCTCCAGCACAGCTCATTAGTGACTGTCAGGCAAAAGAACTTGAAACTGTAGACCCTCTCCTCTGCGTCACTATTTATGTAGAGTAGGGTGTGCTTGTGTCATGCTGTCTTACTAAAGTCCATTATTGAGTCCTTAGTTTTTTTAATGTTTAGAGCAAGGTTGTGACTATTACACCGTGCAACCAGCTCCTGTACCTCATTCCTACAGTATCAATCAAAAGTTTGTACATGCCAAGCCACCTACAAAAGAGAGTGATAGAGTGTCGCATCACATGACCTGGCCACAAATGTAAGGTACTCCATGTAGGGAGCAGAAATATAAAGTCCAGGTATTTTATGGGACCTACTGAAATAAAGGTAGCTGATTATGAGAAAGACCTTGGTGTGTATGTTGATGCTTCCATGTATCATTCTCGCTAGTGCGGGGAAGCAATAAAAAAGGCCAATAGGATGTTGGGGTATATCTCCAGGTGTGTGGAGTTTAAGTCAAGGGAGGTAATGCTAAGATTATACAATTCCTTGGTGAGACCTCACCTAGAATATTGTGTACAGGTTTGGTCACTATATCTTAAAAAGGACATAGCGGCCTTAGAAAAGGTGCAGCGTAGGGCCACAAGAATGATTCCTGGTCTTAGAGGAATGTCATACGAGGAAAGGTTATTTGAGCTAAATCTGTTAAGCCTCAAGCAAAGGAGACTGAGGGGGGACATGATCCAGGTCTATAAGATTCTAACAGGTTTGGATGCTGTTCAACCGAATAGTTACTTCAGCATTAGTTCAAATACAAGAACTCGTGGCCATAGGTGGAAATTAGCGGGAGAACATTTCAAACTGGATTTAAGGAAGCACTTCTTTACACAGCGTGTAGTCAGAGTATGGAATAGTCTTCCTGATAACGTAGTGCAAGCTGAATCCTTGGGTTCCTTTAAATCAGAGCTAGATAAGATTTTAACAACTCTGAGCTATTAGTTAAGTTCTCCCCAAGCGAGCTCGATGGGCCGAATGGCCTCCTCTCGTTTGTATAGTTCTTATGATCTTATGTTCTTATGTCCCTTGGATGAAATTTTTTTTATTATCTACTATACTATACTATAAGATATACCATAAGAAACAAAATGGGTGATATTTGGCATACCTGTTGAACCCTATTTCAATCCTAAATCTCGTTGATGTGGAGGACTGCAATATTATTGAACTGTTAATGTCTCTGAAGACCATGCCCACTATGCCATTAAAGGCCTCATCAAAACCAAACATCCACAACTACAGCAAAAATGTCTGCTCAATAGTATCAAATACCTTTTAGAAATCTAAAAACAGAATAGAGTCTTCTTCAATTAAATGTTCATAGTCCACAAGATCCTTAATAAGCCTGACATTATTGCTGATGTGATGATGTCATGAAGCCTGACTGTGATTCATTTATAATTTGATCCAATACCTGCTTTAGTCTTATAGCAAAAACCAAGGTCTATAGTCCACATTTAACAAAAGTAATTGGGCACCACATTTCTATAAATAAATGGTCTTTACCAGATTTGGGAATTACATAAAAATGCACATTGTTTCACTGTTGCAGTAAGTTCCTTGTAGTTGACACAACTATATTAAGCATTAAAATAAAGGACTTTTAATAATCTCCAAAAAGTGTAAATTAAATTTCACTCATTATTCATCAGTGCCATATGATTTGGACTTATTTGTTGAAAAACAGCCTCAGTGACCTTATCCAAGATTAAGTTTGCATCACAATTAATTTTAGCATCATCAGTAATTACGTGTAAGGCTTCCGAATTTCCATTCAAATATTTACCACAGTCTACTTCACTACATTTATTAGTACTGTATACAAGTTTTTAAAAAATGCGACACAAAATGAGACGTTTTTCAGGGTCCGTACAAGGTGCACCATCAATTGTAAGAGCCAGCAAAGGCCGTTTTTTGTAGTTTCTATTCTCCAAAGCAAAATAGTACGCCGTGTTCTTTTCACCATCTCAAGCCATTTGGCACGACATCTTAAGAACGTACTTTACGGGGTTATCAACTTTAGTTCGAGACAAGTCTGCACACAAATGCAAACGCATTTATTATGTATGTAAAAGTTCTATTACCTTGTAAATAGTCTGTAGGGTTAGCAAACTACCACAATGCTTTTGACATATATAATATTAGGTTTATAATGGAATAATACAGATTCGTCGTAACATTTATTAGGTGAGCGTTAGAGTCTAAAGTGTCACGCAGTGTTGCCAACTTAGCGACTTTGTCGCTATATTTAGCGAGTTTTTAGACCTCTCTGGCGACTCGTTTTCAAAAAAGCGACTAGCGACAAATCTAGCGACTTTTTCTAGTGTTATTAGAGACTTTTGGAGACTCTGACGTGGAAGCACGTATCGTTCTTACTCTCCACACCGAGCAGCGGGTACTACCGTGGGCTCGCCTCCCGTCCCAAAGCATTCACAGGCGGACAGTCCTCACGCAGCAGCCCCACCCAGCTGCAGTCAGAGCAAGAAATGTTCACCTTTCTGCGTCCAGACTTCAAATGAATTGCGCATGCGCGAAGCCACCACTGGCTGTTCCTGCCAAAAAATTATGACAGTTTCTATGACATTCCGCCAGAGTGTCTCTTTGGGGTCACTTTTGCCGGTCCCAAGCCCGGATATAGCAGTGCTTGAAGTGGGAAAAAATAAGTGCAGGAACTCTAATTTTCCGACATTTGACATTTGTGCGGTGAAAAAAAAATCAAGTCTTTAGGATGTGTTGGTTCAAAAACTATTTTAATTTAATCATTCTTCCAAGCAATAACCTATAGGCATAGGCTACTTTTTTCTAATTCACAAATGGAGTACTGAAAAATCATTAAAACAACATGAACCAGACCAGTGTGATACTTGTAGGCCTAACAATAGACTAGGGCTAAAGCTGATGCGATTGGTTGTGGATGCATATGATAGGACACTGTCGTGGCTCGTGGGTAATGTAGTCTTTTATCGGTCTTGTGATATTGTCTATTCTCGGGCCACTGTCGCTGCGTCGGATCAGTTTCAGTAAGTACCGGAACGCAGAAAAAAGTGGC
Organism: Paramormyrops kingsleyae; assembly: GCF_048594095.1. Classification (NCBI taxonomy): domain Eukaryota; kingdom Metazoa; phylum Chordata; class Actinopteri; order Osteoglossiformes; family Mormyridae; genus Paramormyrops; species Paramormyrops kingsleyae. The sequence goes on along the minus strand of NC_132815.1, from coordinate 30,121,217 downwards.
GGAACCCAAAAGACGAAAATACAGAAGTTCCAGAACTGCGTTCCGGCCCACTTCAAGCACTGGGAAGAGGGTTGGAATTATGATATAAAAAACAAGAATCGACAGAAGAAAGTTCATTTGCAGTTCTAAACGTATTTAGGGTGTTTTTTAACCACTTTTTGTCTCTCCCACGACATTATTCCTCTCTCCTACAGCGTCCATTATAATTACATGCACATTATGCAAATTAGGCGATGGCGTCATTTAGCGACTTCTAGCGACTTTTGGGACAACCAATAGCGACATTCCTTGCTGAGGAGTTGGCAACAGTGGTGTCACGCCAGATGCGTGAGAGTTGGCAGCCCTGACTGAACAGTAGTCATTTCTAATTCCTTCTCTGGAGTGAGCGCATATCTAAACCCATCAAAGTATCCAGTTTTTTAAATAAGTTGGCATCTTTTTTATTCCTAGATTGTATTATAACTTTACTGCGTTTTATGGCCTCCAATCTGAATTGATATTTTTTTTTAAATCTAATCGCTCATTTCTAAAGATGTCTTCAAATAACTTCTTCACCAAAGTCAATGCATGCCCTCTATTCATGAGACGGGAAAGCCAAGCAATTGTAGCTGATGATTGACATCAGAATGGACGAATTAGAAGACCGTTTTCGCGGAAGGGGACGGGTCCAGTCATCCAGGGCCGTGATAGATCGGGAGTCAACGTGAGCTTCGAAGCAACACGTCGGTGTTTTCATTCAGTTTGTACATCTCAGATGTAAGTAAGAATGATGTCCTATACACTGTGTAGAATTATTAGATATGCGATGTTCCGATGACGTTTTTGTGATGTGTGTTTCTGTATATTTTACTATCTGTAATAATGAACAAACGATGGTGTACCATAACCCCGACATGGCTGTCACTGACCCAGTCGAGCTGACTTGTCCCAGTACTTTACACTTTGCTTTACAGATTGTTCTCCAAGGAGGGCGGTTTTGGACTTCTGAGCTCCGGGCACTGTGACCCTGCACGCGGGCGCTTCTCTCCATTCTCCGTAGCTCGCAGCGCAATCGCTTTATTTACGTTTCAGGGCAACTAGTGCTGTGTTTATGTCTTTGTTTGACGAAGTCGGTGAATACCTGGACGACAGGAGCGCCGGATGGGAAAGGTAAGCCTCGATTAATAGTGAGTGGGATGCATATGTGTACCAAGATGGCGTCTTCCAGCCCTGCACACCACCGCCGTAATAAACCATGACGCACTATGCACCATTTCGATAAATTTGTATTTCGACTTGCCTGGAATTATTTAAGGCCCCAACGCTTCATGTAGTCCAATAACGCGTCGCTCGGATCGAGTTTTATTAGTCTCCGGTAGTTGACTCTTATCTTAAGCAGTCCGGTTGTCTGCTATATGAATCTGTATAGTTAGCCTGCTTTTCGCATTTGCCGGGTACATAAGTACAGCTGGCCATCTGCCAGATGACGAATTCAGACTGGTCGCTGCTCCTCCTATATGGAGCCCGCGTTTAATCGGGATAACACGTCGTTTACCTTAATCCAGTCCTGCGAAAACACACTTGCTGTACCATACTTAAGATCAGGCTTTGAATGGTGGATTAGCAATTTCTGTTATTTCTTCCTTTTCCGAAGTTCCCGTCAACTGGTTGTCCGTATGGTTGCGTTTGGCGATGTCAGTAGGTTGCGACCCTTTGGGCCTGTAATTAAAAAAAAAAAAAAAATCAGTGCTGGCTGCCCCGTGCCCCTGTCCTAATTTTGGTTGCATCTGGCTTTTACACTGATGGTTATTTCCTGTCCCATCCCTTTTCCCAGAGCTGTTGCAGAGCAGTGGGAAGCCGTTTTGGGGAAACTTAGCCTACGAGTGAGGGACCTACAGCCTCGGTGGCAAGACCCTTTTCATGTCAGAGACCGAGTGCTGGTGCAGTCGTTTATGTCCTCTGCCCTGGTGCACACAGGAGACACCAAAAAGCTGCAGCTCGAGTTCTTGTCTTGCTGATAGATCTCGCAAAAAGTCAAAATGTCTGTCAACGTGAACCGCAGTGTGTCAGACCAATTCTACCGGTATAAGATGCCCCGTCTGATTGCTAAGGTGAGTAGACGTGGCGTGTGTGTGTGGCTGGCTGTTAATGATGGGTGTTTGGCGACCTTGCTGTTGGCAAGTTAAATCCCACATAAGAAATGTCATAATGGCTGAGAGGTAAAATGTAAATATGCAGCTGAATTTTTGTTGTGATCATACATTATGGTTATAAGGGACTATGTTATTGGCTAGCTGTGGGTGTGCAATACCGCTAATAACTGCTAAGCACACCTTTTTTGGAAGGGGGAGGTGATGGCCATGTGATATCAGGCATTCATGCTGGATTCCATTTACCTTGGAGATTGGATGTCGGAGCTGGGAATGACGTCACACCCAAGTTAACCATTTTCCAGTACAACAAGTCAGGAAGCCATTTTGTAATACCAGTTCTAACCAGGTTCGTTGTTGGACATTGTTAGCAGTACCAGTTCATAACAACACATTATGTGGTATTTTGCGCATACAAACACCACAGCAACCTGTCCACAGATAGTTTGACAGTAGTGTGTCTGACTGATTTAATCAAACACAAATAAGATGAATACTAATAAACAATATATAACTACAGCTTTCACTTCTGTCAATGAAGGCTGTTGCCAACTTTAATTCTGAAGTCAGTGTTGCGAAGGTTCCTCCGACTTTCTGTGTGGGATCTCTGACTTCAATGGTAATACCCAGCCCTATTGGACGCTTTCACACTAAAGTTTCAGAACCTGCTTCCAGGCCACTTTTGTGTGTCACTTTCACACCGTACAACAGGAACTGGGGTCTTAATACTAAATAAAAATGCGAGACACAAAAAGGTCATAGGTTAAACTTTCCAGTTGAATTTTCCAACTAGGGACTTAGAAATTCTGACTTCCCAGTTCAATTGGGATTGACCGTCAGGTCTGTTCCTTTGTTATAGAGTTCTGTCTGTCCTGTGCTATGGTCTGCTGGAGGGTTCGTACTGAGTGCCCTGATGTCACATGACCATGCACTGTATGCTTGTGGGGAGAAAGTCTTGGATATCACAGCAGGGTTAACATGTCGCTCCCCCCCCCTCCTTCCCGTTTGCTCCCAGGTGGAGGGCAAAGGAAATGGCATTAAGACGGTCATAGTCAACATGGTCGACATCGCAAAGGCATTGAACAGGCCTCCAACATGTGAGGACTTCCTTTGTTTGTTCATCTTTCATAAGAAGATGTTGGTATAACAGTTTGTGTAACTCTTGCCTACTCCCCATGAATACTAGTCACCGCTGGATATAAGCTAATGTGCATCTCATACCATGTCTTGGGACTCTAAAGTATGAACTGTTAGATCACTTTGGATCAAAATTAGATAATTTTACTCCCCCCCCCCCCCCCCCCTTTGAGCAGTGCTGCCCCATTTAGGACTGGCATTGTCCATCCTGGTGCCAAATTTTGTCAGGCAAAGTCTCCAACTATGTCGTTCTCTCTAGATCCTACCAAGTTCTTTGGCTGTGAGCTGGGCGCCCAGACTCAGTTTGACACAAAGAATGACCGTTACATTGTTAATGGGTCTCATGAGGCGAACAAGCTGCAGGACATGCTGGATGGATTTATCCGCAGATTTGTTCTGTGCCCGGAGTGCGACAATCCTGAAACTGATCTGGTGAGTATTTAACCTTCTCTAGCATTCCCCCCTCCCCAATCCGGAACTTTCAGTTCACCTCAGGGCAATGATGCATGTAGGTAGTCAGAAGACTGAGGGATCTTTAAAAGGCCCTATTATGCATTTTTCTGGTTTTGCCCTTTCCATTGGTGGGTAAATGTTCGTGTAAATGGTGTGCAAAGTCTTAAGGCCCAAAGTAGACAACAAAGGGAGTTACTCTCTTCTTTGTATGTCTAGTACATGTGAAGAAATTGACAATAAAGCTGACTTTGAGTTTGAGAAACCACTCTTCTCTAATCTGCCTGAAACAATGTAAAATAGCACACAGTACTCGCACACAATGTTGCTCAGGTAATTTATATTTATCAATATTTAATAAATACATGCAACCAGCAACTATGTCTCCATTCTGTGGTGGTCTAAAAAGTGTTTATAAAGCTACTGAAACAAAGTAAAATAGCAAAGCACAAACTTAGTATACATAGTTAATGTGTTCCATCCTTATAGTACTTTTATTTGAGTAGTGTATTAAAACCAAATATCCCCTGGATTAGTTGAGAAATTAGAGCAGTACAGAATTGCTTGAACACCCACTCCTCCTTGAAAATGATGTGCTGCTGGTGTCCACGTGATCTTCTGAATGGGCACTTGTGATAGTATTGTGATTGTGATTTAGAGCGTCATGGTGCAGTCTGTGTAGTATACCTTGGGTTATGGGTGTGTAACAGTATGGAAAATTCGGCACACCTTGGTTTTGGCTTCATGGTTTGGTGCCATTTCATTACTGTAGGGAAAACAACTTGTTCTGAGATTATTTATTAAAACTGCAAATGCATTTGGGGAAAGTAGCAAACCAGAGGCAATGCATCTCAGGGCTGTGGAGTCGGTAGATAAATGCTCCGACTCCGACTCCTCAGTTTCTAAATCTTCCGACTCCGACTCCTCTGTATGTATATACTATGCTAATGTATTTTCTACATCCATTGAAGGAAAGGAAGGCAACATACATGTCATTTCACCACAGAACTACTGGCTAGGAAGCCAACGCTCTACTGTAATGCCAGATTAAAGACAAACACAATGAAAACAAGGATTTTGCCACCGACCGATGTGCGTGTACAATCGCGGCAATTGATTGGCGGCCGCAGATTGAGGGTGTCCACATGGACGGGCAGATTCAGCTTGCCGAAAATCTCGACCACCGCCCCCATCCAAAGTAATGTGATGCCTCTGTCTGCTGCAGTGGCTGTCTCCTCTGTCAGCCAGCCAGAAGTTTAGTGCATTGTCACTCACCGGCCAGCTGATCAGCAGAACGAGCCTCTGCTGGAGACAGGTAGGGAGATCTGTGTTCTCGGCTCCTTCGGCCCCCTTCACTAGCGCATAGCGAAGGGGAGCCGATGGAGCTGAGAACACACCAGATGATTTTTCAGGAGTTTGACGCGTGATGACTCGTTGAACGGCCGAAAAATCGGCAGTGCATCTGTAAATGTATGGGGGGCTTTAGGCTAGGTTCACAGTTCCCTGTAACAGTGGAACACGACACAATGGAAAGCGGTGCCGCACCTTACCTGTGCATTACATCCCATATAGTGACGCATACAGTCAATGAAAAGCATGCTTCATGGTTACTTGACATGTTCGTTTTGTGGTAACATTATGCACTGCATGCATTGGGCTTTATTCTTACAGCAGAGAAGTAGTTCATTATGACTGTTTGTGAATTGGGACATTTCAACTTACTTTTTTAATTCCCATTTAAATTTAGTAGGAGTCGGAGTCGGTTAACTTTTTGCCGACTCCGACTCCAGGTACCCAAAATTGTCTTCGACTCCGACTCCACAGCCCTGATGCATCTGTCATTGTGTCTGAATTAGAAAAACCAAGAGATGTTTATTTCCACATTGTTATATTTTAGATGTTTAGTTTATTGTGATTGTAAAATAAATCCTGTGCTCTTTACTACAGAGTATGCTTGCACACCCCAAATGTTGTATTTATTTATTTAAGCCTGATTTGAATTTTCAGGTAAAAGTTTCTATAAATGCCACCGGAAGACAAACTTGGAAGAGAGTTTCTGCTTTGGTCCAGTCGTATATCTCAAATGTGTTAGTGTGTTGGGTATATTTCCAACAGCATATCAGAGATTGGTACTTCATAATAGACAGACTGTCTTGGTTTCACCAGCTACATTCTCCAGTGCTGGTGTAAATTAATGGGAAACCAAAATGTTTCCGAGCCATCAATTTATAACTCGCTGTAACCAACTCACAGCCACAGTTGGCATAATTTTTTTTTTCCTGTTTAATATCTATTTGTGAAATTAGGTTCTGCCCGTGTCAAATGTATTCTTTTTTATTTTGTGTACTGACCTGTGACAGCCCTGCTGGGTTATGGGGAGGCAGGCACCTGTATGGGGGTTGCCTACGGCATCCTCATATTTTGTGGTATTTCCGAAGTGGTCATCATTAATCCTAGGGACCGGTTTTGGCAGGTATCTCAACACGGAAGCGGGATGATCATAAAGCAGTCCGATAGCACAATTTTGTCCTTATGATGGTGTGAAGTCTTTTGGCTTTGGGTTCTAAAATGGGGGAGGGGTTCTGTTCCAGCATATCAACCCAAAGAAGCAGACCATTGGCATCTCCTGCAAGGCCTGTGGCTACCGTGGTATGCTGGACACAAGGCATAAGCTCTGCACATTTGTCCTGAAGAATCCACCTGGTGAGGAGCTAAATGTTTCCAAGGGCTGATTTTCTGCTGCAGGGGTTCCTGGGAAAAGTATGGGCTGAAATGTGGCCATATGTCCCCAACATGTCTACTGTAGCATAGAATATGGAAACTGAATGCATGAAGCAGTCAGATTAACCTGTCCATTTTGGAGCTCTATGCTGGCACTCGATTTGGGTCAGTGATTCATGTTCTGAACATGCGTCACTTCTAGAGAGCGACACTGGATCTGTCAAAAAAGAGAAGGAGAAAAAGAACCGCAAAAAGGACCAGGAGAGCTCCAATGGTGGCGACACAGGAAATAATGAGATTGATGCCCCAGATGTGGTGGTGAGTGTCCCTGTTTACCTTATCTCTGAGTGGGGTGGGGTGGGATGTTGATGTAGATTCAGCAGCTTGTTCTGTGGGTTGGGTCACCAGCAGGATGGAGATGATGATGATGATGACTGGGCTGAAGAGACCACAGAGGAGGCACAGCGGCGTAGGATGGAAGAGATCAGCAGTCATGCCAAGAACCTGACCCTAAGTGATGATCTGGACAAGACTTTGGAGGAACGAGTTAATTTGTTCTACAACTTTGTCAAGGTGGGAATGACGTGTGGCTTCTATAGGATGAGATTCTGTATGGTTCCCTATCATCAATGGGCGCTTCCACACAAAAAGAACTTTTCAGGAACTAGAATCTTTTTCAGATGTCATTGCGTGAGGCTGACCACACAAGGCTAGCGGCCGTAGACCGTTAAAGACCTATGTTAAAAAATCGATCTTGGCATAATATGAATTGTTATATGAATATGCAAATGAAGATCAATTTGTATCAGGAAATATTTTTTTTCCTTTAAATCCAGCCCTAATTATCATTGATCAGCATTGTATACTTCTGGATACTTGGAAGTCAATAAGTTTTGTTCATTCTGTATTGATTATCTTAAGCTTCCTTGGCACTGTAGCTTTTCTCCCTCTTTTGGGAGCTGTTGCTCACATCATCTCTCTGCCCTGACAGCAAAAGAAGGACAGTGGTACTATTGGTTCTGCCGATAAGGAAATCCTGGTGGAGGCTGAGCGCCTGGATGTGAAGGCAATGGGCCCACTGATCCTGAGTGAGCTGCTCTTTGATGAGAACATCCGTGACCAGATCAAGATGTACAAGCGCCACTTCCTGAGGGTGATTGTCACTTCCTGCTCAATTGATGGCCAATGTGCAGGTGGCCTTTTGGCCAGTTCTGAAGTTTACACTAAATGTAGCACTCATATCTAAAATGATGTACATGTGATGCAAATGGCACATCACAAACATACACACTGTCAATAGAATAGAATAGAATAGAATATTCCTTTAATGTCCATCAAATTTACATCAGATGGAAATTCATCTTTAACAGTGACGTAAGCACACAATACAGACGAGACTATACACAATAAACATATATCAATACAACTAAATATAAATAAAATATGTTAAAATCAAAAGATTTAACATAAATGAATTTAAAACAAAAATGAATGAATGAATCTTTATTGGCATCATACAAAATATGATGAAATTGGATGCAGTCCCTTCAGTGCAAATGAGTCAAGCCCAAGTACAAATGTAAGCTTCCTGCACCTTCCAAACAAAATAAAAACCTAATTAATTATCAGAAAAAGCACCATTTAAGAGCATTCAATGAACATGGAGTGACTTGTTCATTTAGGTTCTCATTCTGGCTGTGCCAGTTCCCAATTTCTACCTGAAATTATGAACTTGTATCATAATGTTTGTGGTGTAGCTTAGCATTCAGAAAGGGGTTAGTTGTTTGGAAGATGGGAATAGAGAACCTGTTTTTAACTTGAGCTGAATTCTACTATCAGCCTTAATGTTCCAGTGAGATGAATTTACCTGCTGCCCTCTTGTGGTCAGTTCTGTCATGACAAGAAGGCTCAGAAGTACCTGCTGGGTGGCTTTGAGTGTGTGGTAAAGCTGCACCAGGCCCAGCTGCTGCCACACATTACCATCCTGCTGAAGGACATGTATGACGCCGACCTGCTGGCTGAAGATGTCATCTTGGCCTGGGCCGAAAAGGTATTTGGCTCGTGTGATATTCCTGTTCTTTGGTTCCAAATGACTGCTCCCCCCCCCCCCCCAAAAGAGTTATCTACTGAACATGAAAATGTTTTACTGCAGGTGTCCAAAAAATATGTCTCCAAGGAGCTTGCTAAAGAGATCCATGCCAAAGCAGCTCCATTTGTCAAGTGGCTGAAGGAAGCTGAGGAGGAGTCCGAGGGCAGTGAGCAGGAAGAAGACGTGGAGAATGTGGAGGTGTGTTTGAGCTTGCGTCAGCATTGTGTGTGTGTTCGTTCTAATTGTCGGTAAACTGATGTGTCTGCAGATAGCCAGCAGATAGGATGGTGACCTCTCATAACCTGTCACCCTTCCTTCTCAGGTTGTGTACTCCTCCTCAGCCCACAAGCTGAAGATGGAGACGGTGAAGCCGGAGGAGCTGGATAAGGAGGATTATGACATTGACATTGATGCCATTTAGGCAACTTGCTCAGAGCTGCAGAGCCCCTGCTTGTTTCAGTAGCACCCCTAACTGTTAATTGTCCTTTAATGCCTGCTGGAATGTAGTGGGGGGGGGGGAATAGCAGAGCTTTACCATCTTCTTTTTTTTTTTTTTTTTTTAAAGTTGGTTCAGCTTTTTTTTTTTCTTTTTTAAATCACTAACTGCACGAGGGTATTTTTTTTCCCTCTCTCTTTCCTTGTTTAGTGATTCAGTAAATAGTGATTGTACTTACTGTTCTGTCTGCAGTGACTAAATGGGCTTACTTCTCAGGATTCTGGCCTTTGATTTTTCTCCTCCGCAAAATAGTTTGTGGCACTTGAGACAGTGTATTTAGATCATTGATCAGACATATGCTTGCTTGTACATTGTAATTTGTCTAAGTTTATTCCATAAAACAAAATCAAGTGTTTGTATGCCTTGGTGTCATTGTAAAAGCATCAGTACCTTAAATTATGATATTGAAGTTGTAATGTTTTTCTGGATTTCCTTCGTTATTCCTGCAGTACATCCACATAGACATACAGCTCAGTGTTACTTTGGGGGGGAGGGGGGTGGGATCACGACAAAAATGTTCAGCTAAATGAGGCAAATCATAGCTGGATGTTTTTGATATGAAGCAAGAGTACTGGCAGCATCTGGTCTTTGATCTTGGAAGGCCATGAGGACTGCTGGGTAATTGCATGCATCTGGTCAGCCATCTGCATTGAGTTCATGCTTGTACAGTCTAGCCACAGGGGCTGTTTACTGGGTTGCTTGCCGCTGAGATTCCTACACCAATAAACAAACAAATTTTAGCATTGTGATGCTTATCTTTAGCCACCAGGTGGTGCTAATCATGAGAAGGTTAAGCAGAAATAATCGGAGTAGTTTGAAACCCAAATCCATAATACTTCACACCATCAATAACAGTAAATAGGAGTCTTCCTCTGTTAGTGTGGGTTTCCTCCAGGTTTCTACTGCAGTCCTTAAATGTAATAACTTGGTGTGTCTAAATTACACACACACAGCCAATCTCACTTAGTGCAATCTATGATGGCTTGATATCGAGGTGGTTTTACTTATTCATGAATGTTTAGTTGTACATATGTATGTGCATTGTTCCTTTGTTGTTTTTTTGTTGTGTTTCTACCATGGAATTGAGAACCAATGAGAAGAAGTGTTGTATGCCATATATCTCTGTAATTGAGCATTACTTACAAATGCCAAGATAGGATATATGGAGCTCCTGAATTGACAGAAAGATGAGCTTCCTGGCTGCAGCATGAATCACCTGGGCCTTTGGCTGCACAGAGTGCTTTCTCAACTGTGGAAGTTACTGTAGGCTTCACAAAGATACCTCTGTTGAGAGGTGGTAAGTGTAAGGTGAGGGCTACAGCTTCCAAGTCATAAGCATATATATAGCAGAGCTTTACCATGTTTTTTTAAGTCATATATATAAAAACTTGGTTCAGTGTTTTGGTGGTGGATCCATTGATATTCTGGTGTTTTTGCTTCTAAATGAATTTTAGTCTTAATTTTGCTGAAAACCATAGACACAAAACTTCCCTTATGCAAAATCCACTGCATGATCATTAGCTATAGAATCACCTCTCTGTTATTTATAGAGCTGTCACAATGAGTCAATTGAACTTGACTACTCGATTAAACTTATCCATCTCGATTACTCGAAAACATGGCAGAAGGTAGACAGAGCACAGCAGATGAGGGTCCAAATAAAGAGCCAAACCATCATTTGCATGAAAAATTTATGAAAATTCAGTCGTCTGTCAGTATTGCAAAGCAGAACTTAAATAAAACTACAGAATAGATTCAGATCAGATTCACCTTTATTGTTATCATGCAGAGTACATGTACAATGCTAATGAAATGCAGTTAGTAACGTCTGACCAGAAATGCAAGAATAGCATTATTTACAGAAAGTACCGTAATAATTTACAGTACAGTGTCGGTGTGTAGAGCACGTACCAGGAGGAGTACATACGGTCTGCCATATTATGGGAATATATAGCGTAGGTATGTACAGATATACAAATATACAAGTATATACAGAACTAACAGGAACTATATATAAGACATAAAATGAAATGTCATGAATAGAAAGCAGCAGTAAATAAATGGGTGAGGTAGACAGCCATGCAGTCAGAAGCAGAGCAGGGGGGTATTCCAGAAAGCAGGTTATGTGACATACCCGGGTAAGTTTAAGGGTAAGTTAGTGGATAACCTCAACTTTCGGTTCCAAAAACGGAGGTTAACTTTCTGGGTATGTACGTAACCATAGCAGCTTACTCTCTGAAGATAACCTGCTACTGAGCAGGTTATGTTCCAGGGTAAGTTTGTTGCAGAAGGTTACTGAGCATGGCGTGCCCTTTTGATGACGATCCTGTGAACGTGGAGGCATAAATTATACAAGGTTTTTTTCGCCGGGAGAGAGTTATAAGACCACGTATTGATGTCTTGTCATTTCCTAATGATTATTTGAAAAAGCGTTATCAATTTTCAAAAGAATCGTTCATTTACTTAACATCTCTTGAAACCGCATATTGCAAATGTCACAAACCCAAACCGCGGGTCTGCGCTTAGCACAGAAAACATTCTGTACATAGCGCTTCGGTTTTTTGCGTCAGGGCATTTTTTGTACAATATGGGCGACGCAGAGCATATAGGGAAGGCAACTGTGTGTAGAGCCGTTCGCACAATATGTCTGGTACTTAACGCTTCTTACACACGTTTGTACAGTGCCCTGTCCATAAAGCTATTAAAGAGGAATTCCACAGAGTGGTAGGTTTGTCCTTTGTAGTAAAATCTATGATGCATATTTAATATATAGTCATACTATTTATATCTATAGCCTACATGTATTCATCCTGCACACACACACACTTGATACTTCCCTATATGACTTTCTATTTCAGGGTTTCCAAATGTAATTTGGAATACATGTAATACATGTATAGTGACAATAAAAGGCATTCATTCATTCATTCATAATTGGGTGCATTGATGGCACCTACATTCCTATTAAAGCTCCTTTAATAAATGAGGGAGACTATGTTAGATAGATAGATAGATAGATAGATAGATGTCTTTATTGTCACTATACAAGTACAGCGAGATAGCGGAGGAAATCTATTCATAGTATCAATGTGCAGGTAACTTGATTTTGTATCCTTAATTTTTTTGCCTTGTTAAAATCATCAAACTCATTACTTTTTTCCACTAACTATAGGTAATCATTACAGGACAGTACAATGCTGGTTACCACTGGTTGCCCTCAGATGGGGTGAGGGGAGGTGGTGGTGGGCTCCCGCCAGTTAGACGGGCTTCAGCCTTTTTTCTATTAGCTACATGACAGAAAGAATATACTAAATCGTGTTTAATAAATAGTTAAGTGATCGTGTAATCAATAACCTTTTTGCAGAATGTTTTTGTGTTTCATTTTGACTTGGCTCAAAGTTCTTCTGTCTCCAGAAGGATTACACCTTATTAAATAAGAAACCATATATTCCTAGTCGATACACATTGTTATTTTAAGCTAAAGAAATGAATGGCAGGAAAAGTAAATGCTTTCATAGTGATTTAACAGTAAAAAGGATGCGGAAGGGTTATGTGTTTAATTATTTTGCATTATAATAAAAGGGGAGGCGATGTCAAATTTGCAATTTAATACACATGCATTTATTCTGTCCTTTATTTTTCTTTCTTATATATATATATATATATTATATATACTTTCTTTAGCCGATGCAGCCGTATTGCTTTTTTTCATTATTATTGGCTTGAATTCCTCATATGCGTGCATTAAAACTTCCAACTCCGCCTCTGTGAAGTATGCCGCTCTCTTTTTTTCACTTTGATTTTCCATTCTGACTCGTGAAATCGGCGATCAATTGAAAGCGTCTTTATGTATGCACGGTGCACGCGCATGAACTCTGGGTAAACAATAGGAGGTTGATTGAACTTACTCTTCTCAGGTGTTTTGGAACCGACATACTCATGGTATGCGGGTTTGGGGTATATCAACCCAGAGGTTAAGATTTACCAAATGGTAAGTTAACCAAGCTTTCTGGAATACCCCCCAGGTGCCATACATATTAACCTGAGATATAGTTGGTGATGATGCTTTCCATTGTGCAGCAACAGAAGTCCAACAGCACCTGGGGAGCAGGTTGGCTTTCTTCAACTAGCGCAGGAAGTAACCAGCATGGAGGAGTTGGTGGTCCGGAGATGTATACACAAAGAAACTCAAACCTGGGGGCTGTTCCACGAAGCGAGCTTATAAAATCGAGGATTATTTGTAATAGCCTCGCTAACAGTTCACTTCAGGCTCATTAAGTTCCACGAACAAAATTCGGGTGTATTTAATTTCCGCTAATTCAAGCCAAGCTTGACAAGCGAGGCTCGTGCGCGTCCACGCGATATAAAAGGCAGCCTTGTTAATCGATGCTGGATAAATAAGAATGGAGCGAAGCAAGAATTATTACTGCAAGCCTATGAGGACTACAAAGACATAATAACCAGAAAGGGGAACACGAGCTGCATCATCAAATCTCGTGAGGCTGCATGGCAGAAAATAGCTAACAGATTAAATGCGTAAGAACATGACTTAAGTAACCTTTGTGTTACGGATAAAAATATATTTAACAACTAAATGAGAACAGTTTCAAGCCTTCAAAATGTATAGTCACAATAATATTTCCTTTCACATATGTATTTTGTTACCAGTTGTAAGGTACTTTAAGGCTATTTTAACACATTTTATAAACAGGACAGCATGTTAATTATATGGGTCCATCTTAGACAAAAAGTGATATACAGTACTGTGCAAAAGTGTTAGGCAGGCAAAGAAAATGATGTTTAGATTATCCTCGTGTTGGTCTAAAACTATATTATGCCTGTCAAAGTGTGTCAGCTTAGCCATTTCAGAACCCCTGCTAAAATCACCCCAGTATTTGCAGCGGCCATCCAGTGCAGCCATGTATTTTTTGACTAGGCCACTAGCTCACCCCATACAACTAGTCAATCTGTCACTGACTTTTGAAACCAATTAATTTAATTATTTAATTGAGCTGTTGGTGAAATTTAACAAAATCATGGAACAGCTGAGGAGCCCCTGAGGAGAAGTTTTGGAACTGAAGCGGTGTTCATCTAGCCATCCAACTAGATATCAGTAACTTTTTAGAAAACAGAAGAAATTATTACTAGTTTGTATTATGTTACTCTTAATTTGCAGATGTTCTAATGTTAAATTGTGTTTTTTGCTCTAAGCCAAAGTACACTTGCTACCCAGATAAATGGCTTTAAACATTTCTTTGGATTGCCTAAGACTTTTGCACAGTACTGTACTTGTGGAACCTGTTTCCTTAAAGCTCTATGAATGACCCGCACTCCCTCATCAACTGGATTATGAATAAACGGGCACGCCAGGGTTATTCATGTAAAAGCCTTCAATGCACTCTTTGTCATTTTATATTTTCTGAGTAACTGGAATCGCCTGCATGTAATCTGTAATAATTTTATATTGGAGGGTTGATGTGTGTGAGAGAGGGAGAGAACAGCAGCAGAATAATTCCAGCCCCGCAGAATGTTGTGCTGTGTGACATCACATGGCTTGTCCAATCACATTCCTCAAGCTAAGCTTCACAGCTAACCTGCCATGGAGCAGGCTTGTCCAAGAGCATTTGTTGACATAGTAATTTAGTGGAGCTTCAGATTAGCCTCGTTTGTGGAACCGAATTTGGGAAAAATTTAGCTGGGATTGCCGAAATAAGCCTGGCTTTTGAGGTTAGCTCGCTTCGTGGAACAGCCCCTTGGATGTAAATGGGCCGGGGGTTGGCTACAGCTCATTTCCTGTTTGAAGCTCACAATGATCTCCTTGGTTTTCTGAGTGTTAAGTGCCATTTTATTGTCCATGCAGCACTCCGTCAGGCGCTGCACCTCGTCCCTGCCTCTTATTTGTCCTTATCACCGGGGTGTCATTTGCAAACTTTATGATGGTGTTGGAAACCTATATGGGGATGAGTGAAAAGGGAGTAGAGGATAGGACTCAGCACACAGGCTTGTGACACGCCGATGTAGGTTAACCCTACAGGTTAAAGTGAGAGTGGAGGAAGTGAGGGTGTCTACCCTAACAGCACAACTGCAATGCAACTAAACTCACACACAGCACACATACGTCTGGCCAGTGTCTGCCCGCCGTACACAAATTACATCTAAACAATGTAATACTCAGGTCGTTTGGCAAGATGTCTATGTGAGGTCAGTATTGGATCTGCAGAATTTAAAGTTGCCTAATGCATGTGACCTCGCATATTACATTGTTTAGACGTAACTTAATTGTGAACATCGATCAGATGTTTGTGTGGCCACAGGGAAAATATAACATGGAGGTGTGATGGACTCTCCCAATAATGCGAAGCTAGCCATAGATCACTATAAGCTAGTTTTTTGGACCACCTTTGTGCCAGAGGCTGCCATCATGGGTGTCTTTTGCCCTGTAGTACTGGGATATCAGCTGATCCCTCCCTGGCCCTTCTCACAGACCCAGCCATCCCTGGTGGCCTCCCTATAAACAGGTGTGTCAGAAACAGGGGAGATGTGAACGGCCCTAATATCGACAGACAAAGTTTGGCACCAGGATGGACAAACAAACAGATAAATAGTGTGTTCCTTATCTTTAATTATGAATCCACTTATTACTGAGACCAATTTGTTACGCAAGCAGAGCATGAGGACAAAATATACACCTAAATAAGAGTGCAGTCCTGTATCAGACAAACTTTACCCAAAAGGACCTGGATTTCGCTTATGCACGGAGTTCTTGTTGTGTGGTGATTGTTCCGTCTTCTATAATCATGCATGGGTCACTAATGTTAATCGATGTATACAGCTAGATGAGTCTTTCAATCAAGGAAACAAACCAAACCAAAACTGCATTTCATTAGTCAAGCACATGAGCACTACAATTTTAAAGTTGTTTGTAAAACCTGAAGTAGCCGAAAGTGTCCTCCCTGATAAGGATTATCTGGTCACCCTATTGACACTGGAATGTATCAGTTTCAACAAGAAGTAACAATCGTGTCTCATCACTATGTGCAATCTTCCTTCTACCATACGCTATTTATGCTTCACTATATATACGTATGTAATAGCCTATGTAGTATTACACAGAATGTGTAAAAAAAAATTAAGACGGGATACGAATTACACAATTCAAATTGGACTACAGGCATCGTTACAATTAAACGAATTAAATTTACGTCGAACGCATGTTTGAAGGGAAAGCTTAAATCTTCACTGTTAACATAAATGTATGAAAATAACGGGATACAGAGGACAGCTAGTCGCAGGGGAATGTCAATTGTTACAGTATGAAGCTGACAGAAACAGGCTGAACATAAGGGCATGAGGGACGATGATAAGCATGCACTAAGCGAGCGCTGTCTTGCAGGCTCTGTAATCGCCCTAGCAACAACAAACAGCACCGCTCCCGCGGCAGCGCCAATGAGCTCCGGCAGCCGCCGTTTCGCTCACTTCCTTCAGCTGTCCGGGCTTTGGTTAGGTGCTCTTCAGTCAAGCGATCGGCCATCTTGGATCCAACCATCAGATTTTTATTTTTTACTCTGGAGATGGGAGCAGCTGAGCCCGCAGCAGAGTGGGCATGATAGGGAGACGGTGCGCGTCTAACCCTGCGGACCCCACAGCGACAAAGAGGCGGATATATTCGGATTTACACGAAGCATCCTCACCATGCACTTTCCATCTCCTTGTCGTGCAGTTATTGCGGGCCTTTTAAGTGTTTGAGTCCTGTCATTAGGCCATGGGAGGAGGGAGGAATCCTGACAACTAACAGAGGGAAATGGTTTGAGGTTCAAAGGTATTAACTGATATAAGCGATTTTACGAAATGAGTGGCCTTCGCGGAAACGCTGTGCACGCTAGCTAGGGCAGCTACGCTCACTGATTATGCGAGGGTAGTGCGGCTCTTGGCTTGTGCACAGTCGATGTGCAACCGGGACTCCGCACTTTAGTTTATCCAACTGAATTCTGGCTTTGGATCTCGGTTCAGACTCACAATCGAGCCCATGTTCTGCATCTGCAAGCCCAGAACTACCTATCACCTTCCCAGCTAAGGTGCTGCAAGATAACATCTCTCCGGGGAACTGTGGTTGATTGAAAATGTCAACGAGAACACCTTTGCCTACAGTTAATGAGCGAGAGACGGAAAATGTAAGTATATTTAAATGCCCTTTCCAGTAAAGTCTCACATTTTCTTTATGCGCAGTATTGACAGCATGCTTTGTCACAAATTAACTGGCTCCATGTTGATCCACACGGTTGAGAGCTAATTTCTCCCCCAACGCTGTCTGTATCAGCCAACGGAGAGAAACGTGTGTGAGGCTCCTTATCACCTTGCACCGACGTGGTGAATTCCTCCTGTGTCCGTAGATTTATGAGGCTGCGGTTCATCAGTTGCACTCCGCTCCCATCGGGCCAGCATCAGGGCTCTTTTTCGCGTGTAATACTGACGTACGAGACCTGCGGGATCTCTGGGCACGATTTAGCCGATGCCTCTCGATCTTTACGTGACACTCACCGGAGGACGTCCCGCGGATCCCATGTTTATAACAGCCCAAGTTGCATAGAATTTCTTCCACTTCAGTCATAGAGTGGATCTGCATTACGATGGCATCGCTTAAAGAGTATTTATAAATGTTCGTATTTAAATAACGAGATTATGGATGAGGAAGATCAGATCCGCTGGCCAAATTTCATCAAGCGGACACCAGTTCATCTTTGCATACTCTAATTAGGTTATTATCGACGTCGTTTTACCGTAATAAGTCTGGCATGAATTAGTTTTTAATGCATTTAACATGCAGGTGCAATATACGACTTTAATTGGAATCTATGGCTTTTTAAGTTTGGTAAACAGCGTCTTATATGTCTTATATACGGTAATGTTTTAGCGTGTGATTGGTTCATAATTTCAGCATTAGTGCCGGGATTTTGCGGCGATCACGTATCAGGCTTGCTTGCTGGAGAATATGCCGTATATCCTAAGCATGTCGCTCAGCTTTGGGAAGCATCGGCACTGAGAAGTGCCAGTCTCTCACTGTAATAAGGGAGGGAGGCGTTCCCACCCCTCCGAAACTGACAGGTAGCGGCGTGCTTTGACGCCTTTCTGAGTTTTCGGCGAAGGCGAGCGGATCAATGAACCAGTCGCACAAAAGCCAGAAGCCAATCTGCTTCGATGCCATTCAGATCGCCAATGCGAAGATGAAGGGCACGCACTCTGTCAAGAGGCACCGCATCACTATAGTAAGTTCCTTATAATAATAATAATAATAAATACTTAAAATTATTATTATTATTATTATTAACAATAATAATAACAATAATAATTTATTATTATAATAAATATGTACGCCTGAGGGTTATACCTCTGTGCTTTGAAGGATTTTCCAAGGGCAAGTTTTAAACTTGATTTGGAAAGATTTCGCGTTGTACAGATATGTTCTCCAAAATGCTTAGTAGAGCTCAAAGTTTTATTTTGAGCGTGGAAATAGAACACACGGTAAAACTATCACGCTTTTGTATATAGGAAAAAATATATAGTATAAGCTGTTACTATGCTTTGTACTGGCGCTAATTGGAACTAATTTCGAAATATGCAAAATATTGTCGCAATCCGTAAACCTACCTATATATATATATATATATATATAAAACTAGAAAAATAGAAAACTAGTGGGTAAATTTGGGGCAAAAGGTAAGGCACTTCCATTTTTATATGAGCCACATTTAATGATCCAGGAAGTGTGAGTAGATCTCGATAAGTGTATCCATAATTTAGTTATTATCGTATTTATCTGCTTAATGATTGAACGACAAAGTGATATGTAAGGTTGATATGAAGGGAAATGATGTGCATCAGAAGAGATGATGTCTAGAAATATAGGAGCTTAAACTGCAGTGATTAGCATACACACACACACACACACACACACACACAAACACTTTAACCAGTTCAATCGCTCCATGGTGAAAAAAAACACCATTTATTTATTTATTTATTTATTTATTGTAAGCGGGCTATATCGCACGGCTGTCCACGCAACACCCTGCGAGACTGGAGTGTGAGGCAGTTATTTGTGCGCAAATGTCCTCGGGGTGCACTTACAATTGAAAAAGAACCACAGGGGCGTATTTTTGCAGCAGATTGCTGACCTCCAGGTGGCTTCATTTAATAATCACTTCTGCTTAATGGAAAACGTGATTAAAACCCAAATTTCGGGTGACATAATGTTCTTTCATAATATGATGATACCATTAAGGTAAATTAAATACATTTTATTTTGGAAGTCAAATTACAGTCTTTAAGCCAGGGGGACTGTCAATCATAATTTGACAGTATGTTTGAAACTGCCGAGACACGCAGTGAATTAATTTGTGATTTAATAAGCGGACTATGAAATATGTAGGAAAATGGTGCTTCCTACTTGGGTAATGACATGTGGATATTACAGGAATGTTTTTGGTAAACAGATTGAGTTTATCTTCAAGCAGATGTGTGTGTTGATTGTTTATTTGGGTGGAGGCCGTAGTGGGGGTGAGGGGGGGGGGGCTACGTGAGAGTGTTAAAGGCAGCAGCGTGTAGCTGGACAGTTTGGGACATTTCTGCCCCACATGCAGAATGTGCATGATGCAGAAATGAAGCACAAATAATCCATATAGACGTTATCCTTATAGGGCTGTGCTTGTCTTTACAGCAGTGGTCTCCAACCTTTCTGACAGTAAGAGCTACTTTTAAAAGGAAATGATCTGGGGAGGTACTGAACCATGATGGTGAATTTTGCAGATGGGGGTGGGGGGTAAAGGTGATGGTCTTGTCATTATTGGTCTTGAAAATCAACATGTTGATCACAGTTGACTGGTTGGTGACAACTTCTCTACAGCAATGCTGTTTGTAAAACATCAAATCATTGTGATTCAAGAAAAACTTGATGTCCGTCTGCAGTTAATGACATTACACATCAAACAACTGCGGTCAGTTCTAATGAATGTTATACACAGAATATGACATGAATTTAAATAGCAATAATGAATGTTTGTGACCTTGGTGTACTTGAAATAAAAGTAATTGGTTTACTTTGTTTTTTTTTATATTTTGTTTGAATCAAAATCTGGTTTGAATATGGCAGTGTCTTCCTGCTTGTGCTAACTTTGTTTTGAATGTTAACCATTTATCCACCCATATCTATCTATTTTCAAAGTAATTAAATTTCCAGTATGTGTGCATCTAATGGAGCATTTGGGCATTTCCCCAGCATTACGGGGAAACAGAGCTCCCTGGCTTCCAGGCATTTGTTGCCCTCATTCTTCTCACATTCCCTTCCTCAGCACACCTCTCATGGTGATGGATGCACTGAGGTCTTAACACGCTCGGGCCGCTCCGGCGCTCGCGGCCGCAACTCCACCTCCTCGGCCGACGAGCAGCCGCACGTCGGCAACTATCGGCTGCTCAAGACCATCGGCAAAGGCAACTTTGCCAAGGTCAAGCTGGCACGGCACATACTCACTGGCAGAGAGGTGAGGGGGCACAGCCCGGGCATGGGGAGGTGGGGCTTTGGGCCTGCAGGTGTCCTGCTAAGTATTTCACTTGCTAAGAGTCTTTGCTGGCCAAGTGGCACCCCCTACTGCGTCTAGATTTTGCTGGTTTCTATTTGCAGGAGTATAATTAATTTAATGGCTTTAAATTGCTTTGTAGCATCTAGGATCTGATAGATGCTTATACTTGAATGAAGTTCAACACACTTTCCTCTAATTGATTTATTGGTATTTGCCCATTCTTGAGATTAAAAAAGTTTATGTAGCCATCTGCATGCTGCAAGATGCTTGTCACACGGTAATACAGCTTTTCTCACTGCATGCAGGTTGCAATCAAAATCATCGATAAGACGCAGCTGAATCCCACCAGTCTTCAGAAGGTGAGCCCTCCTACTCTGCATGGCTGGGGATGTTCATGTGAGATTTTCTGAGTTGCGCATTCTTGGAGTACTGGCCAGGATATTGGGACCTTCCACTCAGCAGCAGTTATGTGTGATTTTCCGAGTCCTGCCCACCTCCCTCCTAGTCTCCCTTGTTAAGATGAATTTTCCTTATAATTTTTTTTCTCTTTTTGGATGGGGGTTGGCAGGTGTCATAATCTGGGCAGTCCTTTTGAGTATGTCACTTAAGTTCCTTCCCTTGAGGTCACATGATCAGGAGAAAGTGACATCAGTGAAAATGAGGTATTGACGTCTTTGCTGCAGTCATGTTTAATGAGTATGCTCTTTATATCGCTACGGCTGTTCTATCATCTAGCACCTTTAGCTTTTTACTGACGTTGAAGGACAGCAGTGCCACAGAGTCTGAGTTCACGTTTTACTTTCATATGTCTCATGAACTCCAGATGACAGCATTTGTTTAATTTGGAGTTTGGTTTGAGAGTGGTAGAGTTTATGGAATTTCTTCAAGGAGAGGTACATATAAAGGCTGTCGCTTATAGCTTTTCTACTGGCATACAGGAACCAGGCCGAGCTGTACTGCGAAGATAGAACTAGTTACAGAGCAGTTACAGCAATGCAGTCACTGTCCAATGACAGCTCTCTAGCAAGCAGGGGGGTGTGGTCGCAGAAACCAGGCTGGGACAATCGCTAGAATTAATCCATGAGGTGACATCCACAATACGTCAGGCTACGGCCACAACCACTAAAACCCAGCTGTGCCAAGCTGCCTCACTTCAGAATGTCTGTTACAGGAATATTTAGGCACAAAATGCTCCAGCAGGTAGAAAGTGATGCTGACGCTGTGTCGCGCGTGTTGTTTTTCCGTGCATGCCAAAGTCGTGTTTGCATTTCAGTGTAGGCCATAGGGTTGGTTGGCCTGTCCTGCTCTGTCCTCCCTGGCCATAGGGTTGGCCAGCTGTCTGTGGACTTTAACACTGTATGACAGGAGTGAGGCTATGCTCTTTGTCCTAGCTGATGGTAGTACAGGTACCACTGAGGTTTATGAGGCATGAACTCCAAAACCTCCTCATCACCTCTTAACCCCCAGGTGACAGCTGCCAGCACTAGGGGAAAGGGGTAACCTTGCACTCTGAACAGCCCCCGATTCACTCCACTCTTCATTCTTCAGCCATTCACCTTCATGTGTTGTTCTTTGTACCCTCTGACTGTACCCTCACCTGAACTGATGGGTAATGACAAGGTAGCTGAGGTCACCGTGCGGCAGGAGTCTTGTCAACAGCTAGTGTGCCTGGAGGCATCTGTGTTAGATACTCGCAGCCCTAGGAATCTAAGGCGACAGAACTGCTGCTGCTGAGGTTGTAACTGAAGCTTTGTTAGCTTGTGTGCTTGGGTCAGAGTCCCATGGCCGATTTCATCTGTCACAGCACCACACAGTGTAAGGCGACGCGACAGGAAAGTCCTAAACGGCCAAAAGCACCCTCCAGCTACAGGAGGTGCTTCTGTAGGTCCTTGGTCTAGTTTCAGTCAAGCTCACATAGTACCATTTCTGTTTCTCTTTGATATTATTTGGTCCTTTACTTATGTTTTGTTTCATTTGTGGTTATTTTTTCGGGCCCAGCTGAGCTGTGCTTTAGCAGTCTGTATGTTTGTGTTCCTGTCTCTGTTTAAGCTCAGCCCAGATGAATGATGCATCTCGGGGGGGGGGGATCGCTGGTTATATAAGCAGCTGCTGCCAGCACAGGCCGTTATGTAAGCAGCAAGCCGTGGGCGTTAGGTGGCTAACAGCTCTGTCGGCCATCGCTAGATGCCGGATGGCCAGGTAGCGAGCTCAGGTGCCAGATGGGCTCCCGGATGGACCCATGGAACACCAGCAGGCAGACGGCTTGCATTGTAGTCCCTCCCGGGTGGCCATTGGTCCCCTCCCCCCCGCCATGTGCTGCTGCCAAGAACACTGACGCCGGATGTAAGTGTAGATCAGGATGTGACCCGACACTCGCCATTTGAGGATTCTGAGCAACGTTCTCGCTCTCTCTCTCTCTGTCTGGCGGTACATGCGCATCTCACAGCCACCCACACGCGCCCGGCCTTCAGGGAGCTTAGTGGGCTGCAGCAGCTGTGTCGTGCCCCCCCCCCTCCCTCCCGAGCTGTTTGCTGCCTTTCACGCCATGGCTATTTTTACCCATGTTGCCGTGACCTGAGTCTTACGTAAGTGGTCAGAGTGGTCCGGAGCCCTGCCATGTCCATTTCCACTCTCAGAGATGCTCCTTAATAGATGGGGCTTCCAATCGGCTTCACAGGGAGCAGGCGGAGCTCAAGAGGCAGTGGGGAGCACATTTCTGTGTGGAGAGACTCTGTCCCCCTAGCTGCATGTATGTGCTCAGGCATACCAGGCATATGCGTGTGCATGGGGGTGTCTCTCATTAGGCTTTGAATGTGTGTGCTTCAGAGTGAAGCTGGTGGTTTCAGAAGCAGAACCATGGGTTTGCCCAGGTCAGGACGCTCACCCTTTGTTCCTGTTTTATATGTCGTTCTTGGGGCTGTCTGTGTCAACTGAGAACTGATAGGATGGACCAGGAAGGTGGCTGTTTATCCATCTCCATGTTGACTCTGAAGCTGGTGGCTCCCTTTTGAGCTTCCCTGGTTGGAGAGGGGGGCTGGGTGGGTTGAGCTGGTTCTGTTTCCCCTGTGACTCCGCTGTTGTAAGCAGCTCTATACCCCCCTCCCCCCAATCCCTGCACCCCTTTAAAGTCCCTCCTCCTCATGCCCATGCTCTCCACTCTCTCTTGATTCACCCCGGGAGGCACCGGCTCAGATGTTGTGCTTTGAGGTGTCACTAATGCCACCACTGTCATATCTTTTTTAGTTCACACGTCCCATCCCACCACCCCCTGCATGCATGATTTGTTGCCATGGTGACCCCTCCCCCCCTTTTCACACCCTGACCCCAGCCTCCTCAGCTGAAGCTGACATGAAGTCTGTCAATGAGTCACGAGTCACACTCCCTCTCTTTCTGGGCTGTGTGGGCTGCAGCCATTTCCGTTGCTCCTCCATCCTCTCATCCATCTATATATCTGTCCTGTGTCCATCTGATGAAAATCGACTGTCTCGCTGGGGGCCAGGCACGGTCAGGCCTGTCATGTGCTGCTTCTGGTGCCCCCATCTGGGCACCAGAAGCAGTGGTCGCTTGTGACTGGCTGGCACTGTCACTCCCAACCCCTGCCCAACCCCATCCCATTGGCAGGCAGCCTTCCCAGATTACCCGTACTTATCTTTTTTCAGTCTTTGAAAGAGTCTGTGATTGTGTCACCAACATGGATGGCTCTTTTTCCATCTTCCAGAGTATTTTGCCGCCACACCCTCCGACAGCACATGCATAATAGTTCAAATCCAGCTACAATTAGCCAAAAAAGGGCTGTCTGAATGACAGCCCAGCATTCCCTGGATCATCACCTGTTCTGTCTACCTAATCCATCCTTATCTCATACTCACCACCCTGTGCAATTTATAGAAGTACTGGTTGGATCACTGGGAAATGTATTTATTAATAAATGTGTTTTTTGCCGGAACACGCCGAGTCCTTGATGTGATATGTAGGTCTTAAACTACACTTATTCATTTATTGCATATTCCACTTGTATAACAATTTAATTTACAATTTAAATCTTTCCCCACCAAATAGATGGTTGCCTGTATTTTTTTGTGTATGTTTAATGTCCGTGTTGGACAGTGTCATTGATTCTATTAATATTTTTATGTCTTAATATTTATTTTCTTTTTCTCATTTGCATTCCAACGAGCATTTTCTGTGACAGTAACATCTGTATCAGATGACTATACCGGCATGTTGCTTTTGCACAATAAAAAAGAGAACAAAGAATGAATGTTCTTATTTACAGTATATACACAGGAATAGCAGCAATTAAGAAGAGTATTTACGAATCAATTTTAAACTCTTTGTTCCTTCACATAGAGTATACCAATTCTGGGCTTGGCATTGGGCTCAGTGACATGATTAAATTCCCCCACGATAAATTTAGCTGGGCTGATGGGATCGGGGTGAGGTTGCCCAAGATACATTTTGCTAAAGATTGTTTAATTTTTTTTCTGCTCTGCATTTGGATTTTTGAGTTGATGCCTTGAAATTATGATATGTGAGTGATATATGTGGTAAGGTGATGATGGCTTGTTTCATGTAGGTGGTAAGATGAACTGGACTAGCTGAAATTAGCAGAGCTGAATTTCCTGTAGCAGTTTGTGTAGGTCGTGTAGGCAAAGGTAACTTTTCAGCAGTTAAATATGTTAGTGATTACATAGTGGGCTGAGGGGTCTAAGCGGGATTTTCCCACTAAAGTTCCATTTACATGATAGTTGCCTCAGGTTTGGTGTGACGGCAGCTTCCGTTTCCCCTTCTGAGGTACCTGCTGCTCTTCTGGCGGACGGGGTGTGGGACATCAAAGGGACTTTGTGTGATTCAGTTCCTGACAGTAGCGGTGGCTAGCAGACCTCTGCAGTGAAACACTCCTGTGTTCTGTGCAGTTATTCTTGGGGCCATTGGCTCCCAGATACTGTGCATGTGTAGTCTGTTTACTTGCACTCGTGCAGTTACAGCAGAGGTTCTTGCTGGTGCCTCTGCTCCATAGTCAAGGTCAGATTGATCAAAGTGCCGCTCTAGGAGCAGCCA
This sequence comes from Paramormyrops kingsleyae, assembly GCF_048594095.1. Taxonomy (NCBI): domain Eukaryota; kingdom Metazoa; phylum Chordata; class Actinopteri; order Osteoglossiformes; family Mormyridae; genus Paramormyrops; species Paramormyrops kingsleyae. Next base: position 30,095,561 of record NC_132815.1, on the reverse strand, counting down.
TCGATCTTTGTCTGGCAACCTTGCCATGATTAGGACTTTTTTTTCTTTGGCATGCCTGTGTCAGTTAATCAGAAAGTGTGCTTATGCCCTTCTGGCTTTATCTTTGTTACAGCAGTTAGGTCGCATTCTTCCACCTAGCCTTCGTAATCCGTATCCAGTCTGTCTGCCAGCTGCCATCACAGGACCTATGGGCATCTGTTTTACGGACCATAAGGCTACCCCTTAACTCAACTGCTAATATGAGATTCCTGCCTCATGACTTTCTGCTAGACCTGAAATCTAACTAGAACTCTGTGACCCAGTGCTTCTTGGCTCTTTCTTAGATGTATCTGTGGCAAGATCACAGCTTTGGATTCTGTGTGTCCCATCGACAGCAGGCTTGGCAAGCGCACCAGGGAGCGAGCTGTCTGCCATGCAGCAGGAGCAGCAAGGACTCTGTTAAGGAACATTCCTTAAAGGAAGGGCAGCCCGCTTTGTTCCCAATGTCTTTGGGCTGTCTTTTGAGTGTCATAAATCCTCACTTGATTTGTATTGCTTCTTTATCATAGTGCAGCCAGTCTTCCATTCCTGTTCTGTCAGTCAGAGATATGACGTGGTGTAGTGCAAGGGCTATGAGGAGGGTCACAGGACGACATTTTCACTGTGGTCTGGGCTCATCAATGAATGCAACCTTAAGTGTTATAAAGGGTTTTGTACTGGAGTGACTCTTGTTTAGCATCTTTATTGTTCTATATGACATTCAGTCCTGGAGTGACAGTAAGGATAATGCCTTAGAAATACTGTGACAATTATATAGAGTTTATTCTTAAAAACTTTTTATGTTATTGTCAATGTAATGTCCATACAGAGGAGCGATGTTAGTTAAGTTTCCATATTTTTAGTTTTTCGTAATGGCCCTTTTTGCTTAACATAGAATATGGTATTTGCCACTAGGGGTAAATTCATTGAGTTTACCAAAGTGGCTAAAACTAGCCAGCATGGAAAGTGGTGAAATAATTTGCAAACCAGTAGAATAAGCCACGAAATAAGACTTTGCGAATAAAAACCTAAATGAATCTGAAGCTGCAGATGAGTAGCTAACTTAAGCCATGTGTGACTTTGCTATTAGTTTGTGTGACGTGCATGTGCAAGGAACACAAGGATAACGAAATCAGCAAACGCACTGAGAAAGCGCAGCAGTGATCCATAGCGCCTACTGTCCCCTTCAATTAACATATAGCATGTTATCAACCTGGAAAAAGTAGGAAATGAAGAAGTTGGAAAATGAAAAATTTAATAAAAAAAATTTTCACATCTGACTCGTACAGGGAAAAAGGCAGGGATTGCTGGGATTGCTGCGAGGATTGCTGCGAGAGAGTGGTGTTGAGCTGCAGCGATTGTTTGGGATTGTTTTTTTTGGAGTGTTTTGAGTGTTTGTGTGCTTTACCTGTTTACGTGGGTGGCTGTTTATTTCTATTTATTGTTCTTATTTCGGTCAGCGTGAGTGCTTGTCTGTCCTGTCTGTTAATCAACAGCGCGATTATTACCGACAGAGAGCTGCGGGTGTCGCGTGCGCGGCGTTTTTCTGTCCGCGTTTAAACTCCGTAACAAACACCCGCGGGGCGATTATAACTAATAACATCTAACGTCGGTATCGCTACCAAGCGTCGGAAAAGGACAGTTGCTCCTGAGCTTTGCTCGGTCGCCAGTCGGGGCCGGGAGGACATTTTCCACTTTTTTTCCCCGCTCCGGCAGTAGCCTGCTGTGAGGGGGTTTTTGTGGTTTTTCGACCTCCCAAGAGCAACTTCGATTTCGCCTTGTTTTTAGTTCATACTTGGTTCAGGCAGAAGTTCTTCTGGTAAGTAGTAGTAAGTTTATCAGGTTTAAAATTTTTAATAAAATAATAATTAAGTTCCGTTTTAACACAAGTAATAACTTATTTTAGTGTACTCCGCACGTTACTGCATTTATTGTTACGCAAATTAATCTTTATAGTTAAATACACTATATAAATTTACTGGGCTGGGAGTACGGGGTCATAGTGAGTTAGTTAATTATGGGGCCAGCTCAGTGTTGCGTTTGCAAGATGTTTGCCCTTCTGGACGTTAGTGTCCAGTCGGACTTCATCTGCGAGCGATGTAAGCTAGTGGACTCACTCATGGTCAAGGTTCGCGACCTTGAGGAGCAACTGGCTCGCATCCAATGCAACAGTGAGTTAGATGAGCTAGTTGATACGCCGTTTAGGGAGACGGTGTGTACGCCACTAACGGGGGGGAGGGAGAATGAAGAGCAGAGAGGTCGAGAGAGCTGGGTGACCGTAGGTCGTAGACGCAGGAAAAGGCGTACACACGTTACAGAGGCGGCATCACCTGAGGTGTCTGTGTCTAACAGGTTTCAGGTGCTTCCAGCTTTAGAGCCGGAAGGGACTGGGGAAGCAGGTGGGCCCTTGGGCACTGAGGAGCCCCCTCCCCCCAGAAAGAGGGAGGTTGTGGTAGTGGGGGATTCAATTATTAGGGGAGTAGACAGTTATGTGTGCACGCGTGATAGAGGGTCCCGTACGGTGTCTTGCCTGCCTGGTGCCCAGGTAGGAGACCTTCCAGATCGTGTGGACAAGCTTTTGGCCCCAGCTGGGGTGGATCCAGTTGTCGTGGTGCATGTTGGCACCAACGACATAGGCAAGGGTAGAAGGGCTGTTCTGCAGGATAAATTTATAGAAGTCGCCAATAAGCTTAGAAGCAGAACGTCCATGGTGGTATTTTCCGAAATACTCCCCGTGCCACGCGCAAGTGAGGCTAAGTTAGCTGAGATAAGGAGATTAAATGCGTGGCTAAAAGGATGGTGTAGGAAAGAGGGGTTTAGGTTTATGGGGCACTGGAGGACCTTCTGGAACAGGTGGGACCTGTTCAAGCCGGATGGGTTGCATCTGAACCGGAGGGGAACCAGTGTACTGGGCAGGCGTATTTGTAGAGTAGTTGAGGAATGTTTAAACTAGGGACTGGGGGGGCAGGGAGGTTAGTTAAGTATGTAACTGGGGGGAAACGGAAAGCCCAAAAAAATCATATTATAAGTAGGCACTGTAATAAGCCTACCCTTTGTTGTCTGTATTTAAACGCCAGGAGTATTAGGAATAAAATTCATGATTTAGAGGCTCTTATCTCATCGGACTCTTATGATATTATAGCAATAACTGAAACGTGGTTGAGTGATAAGGATGGACAAGAATATAATATGGATGGTTACACATTGTTCCGTAAAGACCGTATAGGTAAGAAGGGAGGTGGTGTTGCAGTATATGTAAAGGAAATCTTGCAGGCAAGGGAGCTTACTGATATAAGTAAAAGTACGGAAGCTATATGGGTAAAATTAGATGCTACAAACTCAAATAGCCTAATTGTCGGTGTTTGTTACAGAGCACCCAATGTAGCTGCTGAGGAAAGCAGATTGTTATACAGTGATATTAGGATTATGAGCAATAAAAATGATGTGGTAGTTATGGGTGATTTTAATCTACCGGGGATACAGTGGGACATTGTTGCTGGCTCTTCTGAAAATGAACTTGAGATGGTGGAATTAGTACAGGATTGTTTTTTTACTCAGTTTGTTAACACCCCTACCAGGGGAGATGCCATTCTTGATCTTGTTTTGTCTAATAACCAGGACAGGATTGGTAAATTAGATGTTTTAGAACCACTTGACAGTAGCGATCATAACATGGTTAAATTTGAGGTTAAGTTTAGTGCCCGAAGAGCAAAGTCCAAATCAAAAATATATAATGTTAGGAAGGCTAACTTCAATTGTATGAGATTAAAACTAGAAACCGTGAACTGGATGGAGTTAAATAACAAAACTGTTGAAGAGACATGGGAATTTTTTAAAAGCACATTATTGCAAGTACAAGAGGACTTCATACCTGTTTCTAGCAAGAATAAATCTAGGAAATTGCAACCTAGGTGGTTTAATAGGGACATAAAGTATAAAGTAAGGAGGAAAAGGGCTTTGTTCCAGAGATGGAAAATAACTGATGATGACATAATAAAGCAAGAGTATCTAAATCTACAGGCTGAATTAAAAAATGACATTAGACGAGCTAAAAGGAATGTCGAAAGGAAGATCGCATTGGAGGCTAAGGATGACGTTAAAAGTTTCTTCCAGTATTTTAACTCTAAAAGAGCTCTAAAAGCTGAAATTACTAATCTGCAGGATAGTAAGGGTCTTATAATTGAAAACGACATTGACATAGTAAATGAGTTCAATGATAGTTTTGCACGGGTATTCACTGTTGAGGACACTAGTAACTTACCAGTTCTTATTACTAATTCAACATCGTCTATAACTAATATATATATAACTGAAGCTGATGTTTTGCAAAGCCTAGCTAAGCTCAAAATAAATAAATCACAGGGCCCTGATGGCATCTTACCTATAGTGTTAAAAGAGATGAGGGATATTATTTGCCGACCCTTAACATTACTGTTTCAAAAATCCTTATCTGAAGGTGTGGTACCTTCTGATTGGAAGCATGCCAACATAACGCCCATTTTCAAAAAAGGGGATAGAAGTAATTTGTCAAACTATAGGCCAATCAGTCTAACTTGTATAACTGGTAAAGTTATGGAGGCTATAATCAAAGAGAAAATGGTAGATTACCTGGACTCAAATAACATTTTGAGGGATAGCCAGCATGGATTTAGGAGAGGTAGATCCTGTTTAACAAATCTGTTGGAGTTTTTTGAGGAAGCTACTCAGGAAGTTGATGATAAGAAGGCCTATGATGTCATCTATTTAGATTTCCAAAAGGCTTTTGATGTTGTTCCCCACAAGAGGCTCTCACTTAAACTCAAAGCGACAGGTATTTTAGGAACTGTAGCGACTTGGATTGATAACTGGTTAACGGATAGGAAGCAGCGAGTAGTTATAAGAGGCTCGATGTCACAGTGGGCCTGCGTTCATAGTGGGGTACCGCAGGGTTCAATTTTAGGACCACTTTTGTTCCTAATTTACATAAATGATATAGACACCAATATATACAGTAAACTGGTGAAATTTGCAGATGACACCAAGGTGGGTGGTGTAGCAGATACTGAACTAGCGGCTCAGCAGCTACAGCGGGATCTTAATTTAATTAGTGACTGGGCTGACACCTGGCAGATGAAATTTAACATAGACAAATGTAAGGTACTCCATGTAGGGAGCAGAAATATAAAGTACAGGTATTTTATGGGACCTACTGAAATAAAGGTAGCTGATTATGAGAAAGACCTTGGTGTGTATGTTGATGCTTCCATGTCTCATTCTCGCCAGTGTGGGGAAGCAATAAAAAAGGCCAATAGGATGTTGGGGTACATCTCCAGGTGTGTGGAGTTTAAGTCAAGGGAGGTAATGCTAAGATTATACAATTCCTTGGTGAGACCTCACCTAGAATATTGTGTACAGGTTTGGTCACCATATCTTAAAAAGGACATAGCGGCCTTAGAAAAGGTGCAGCGTAGGGCCACAAGAATGATTCCTGGTCTTAGAGGAATGTCATACGAGGAAAGGTTATTTGAGCTAAATCTGTTCAGCCTCAAGCAAAGGAGACTGAGGGGGGACATGATCCAGGTCTATAAGATTCTAACAGGTTTGGATGCTGTTCAACCGAATAGTTACTTCAGCATTAGTTCAAATACAAGAACTCGTGGCCATAGGTGGAAATTAGCGGGAGAACATTTCAAACTGGATTTAAGGAAGCACTTCTTTACACAGCGTGTAGTCAGAGTATGGAATAGTCTTCCTGATAACGTAGTGCAAGCTGAATCCTTGGGTTCCTTTAAATCAGAGCTAGATAAGATTTTAACAACTCTGAGCTATTAGTTAAGTTCTCCCCAAGCGAGCTCGATGGGCCGAATGGCCTCCTCTCGTTTGTATAGTTCTTATGTTCTTATGTTCTTATGACTGGAAAATTAAAATTCAGATAGTGCTATTTCATTTTAATTTTAATTTTGGCAAGATTTTTGCACTTAGACTTTGAAAACTAAATGGCAGTGGAGATTTTTTTTTTTTTTTTGCAGAAAATACCTCCCATACATACAGTCTCAACCAGCAATTGTTGGCATTATGTTAACTTTTAAGCTGTTTTAATGCATGTAAGCATATGTCAGCTGTCAAAAGTCAATCTTGATTTTTATTTCACGCCACAATTTAGACCACTTTTTTGTTTTTGCTGCTGGCATTTCCATACTCTGCATAACATAAAATGTGTTATATGTAATTGCCTCCCTTGTCATTTTCCTCATTAAGGCTGAAGTAGGTTAACGTTGCAGGTTTCACCATCACAGCCTTAGGCTACTGCACAATGATGAGCTGGGTCTGTAGTATAACTGTAATTAATATTTGAATTTCTTAAAATGATAAATTTATTATATTATAAAAGTTCAAATGCCTTTTTAAAAGGAATTTCCCAGCCCTAGACTCAAGGGTGCTTGCTCAGGCTAGGTCTAATGTAGGTCCATGTGCTTGAACATTGTCTGTCTCTGTGATTTTCACATATCATTAATAGTGGTGTCTCTGTTGATAATATTGCGGAAGCGGAACGTTTTCCTCTTATTGGATCCCTTGACTGCTATGCCGTTCAGTGTGGAGTGATGTATATTTTTTTGTTAGACCTTTATATCTACTGCTGGTGCACTAGGTGAAGCCCTTTTGAAGCATGAGGGGTACCGTTACCAGCTCCCATTCTTGTTGCCATGATAGATTCCTTGTATAACTGCCTTGTGTTGTGCCATTTCTCCTGCTCTGGATGAGAGTTTCCACGGAAGCCAGCAGGCTGAGCTCAAGGGGGCTTTAGTCAGCTTCCGGAAAGCAGTGGTCGCTCAGATGCTGGTGCTGGTAGAAGGCCTCCAGTTTCCCGTGGCTGCGGGGTTACTTTGCAGCTCCTTCTGGCTGGGGATTGGAGCCCTCCTGGATGAAGATATGAATGTGGGAGGACACCTGGAAAGAGCTGTGGGCTGGAGCACCATTCAGTCCTAACAGATGCACCCATATGGAAAGTGTTGGTCGTTTGCTTTGCCGTGAGCTCTCCACATATTGATTAGTCTGTTGCGTAGCTGAGACAAGGTCTCAAAATGAAAACAGATGAACAAAATGAACATTTCAGTATCTTCTGGGAAATGTGAGGATTAGAGTTTGCACCTGTCCCGTATATTGTGTGGTAGCCCCATATTGAAAAATAAAGTACTATGTCTGGTTTTGAACTAATGTAGAACACAATTTGCCCCCAACAATGCAAATGCAGGCATTTAGGGGACACATTGACAATAACAACTCTGACAGCAAAGGAAGGTATAAATGTGCTTTCAAATCATGATAATATTTTGGCTTTTGTTGTGTGTTTGTGTTGCATTGTAACATACAGCAAAACAGTAATGTAAAGAACATAAGAAATTTACAAACAAGAGGAGGCTATTCGGCCCATCAAGCTCATTTGGGGAGAACTTAACTAATAGCTCAGAGTTGTTAAAATCTTATCTAGCTCTGATTTAAAGGAACCCAGGGTTTTAGCTTCCGCTACACTAGCAGGAAGACTATTCCATACTCTAACTACACGCTGTGTAAAGAAGTGCTTCCTCAAATTTGTTTTAAAATAGCCATTTGGCTGAACAGCATCCAGACCCGTTAGAATCTTATAGACCTGGATCATGTCCCCCCCTTAGTCTCCTTTGCTCAAGGCTAAACAGATTCAGTTCCGCTAACCTCTCCTCATAAGACATTCCTCTAAGACCAGGAATCATTCTCGTAGCTCTTCGTTGCACCTTTTCTAAGGCAGCAATGTCCTTCTTGAGGTATGGTGACCAAACCTGCACACAGTATTCTAGGTGGGGTCTTACCAAGGAATTATATAAATGTAACATCACCTCCCTTGACTTAAACTCCACACACCTAGAGATATAACCCAACATTCTATTGGCCTTTTTTATTGCTTCCCCACACTGGCGAGAGTGGGACATGGAAGCATCAACATACACACCGAGATCTTTCTCGTAATCAGCTACCTTTATTTCAGTGGAACCCATAAAATATCTGTACTTTATATTTCTGCTCCCTGCATGGATTACCTTACATTTATCTGTGTTAAATTTCATCTGCCAAGTATCAGCCCAGTCACTAATTAAATCCAGATCCCGTTGTAGCCTCTCTGCTGCTACATCAGTATCTGCTACACCACCCACCTTGGTGTCGTCTGCAAATTTAACCAGTTTACTGTATGTATTGGTGTCAATATCATTAATGTAAATTAGGAACAATAGTGGTCCTAAAATTTAACCCTGCGGTACCCCACTATGAACGCAGGCCCATTCTAACATTGTGCCTCTAATAACTACTCTCTGCTTCCTGTCAGTTAACCAGTTTTCAATCCAAGCTGCCACAGTTCCTAAAATCCCTGAAGCTTTGAGCTTTAGCAAGAGCCATTTGTGGGGGACAACATCAAAGGCTTTCTGGAAATCGAAGTAGATCACGTCGTAGGCCTTTTTGTGATCAATTTCACTTGTAGCTTCCTCAAAGAACTCAAGTTGATTCGTTAAACAGGATCTACCTCTCCTAAATATATGCTGGCTATCCCTCAGAATGTTATTTGCATCCAGGTAATCTACCATTTTCACTTGGATTATAGCTTCCATTATTTTATAATGCTAGTTAAACTGATTAGCCTATAGTTTGCTGGATTACTTCTATCCCTTTTTTTGAATATGGGTGTTATATTAGCATGCTTCCAATCTGAAGGTACCGCACCCACAGACAACGATTTCTGGAATATTAAAGTTAACGGTTGGCTAATAATGTCCCTCATCTCTTTTAAAACTATAGGTAAGATGCCATCAGGGCCCTGCAATTTATTTATTTTGAGTTTATCTAGGCTTAGTACCACATCAGCCTCAGTTATACATACACTCACCTAAAGGATTATTAGGAACACCTGTTCAATTTCTCATTAATGCAATTATCTAATCAACCAATCACATGGCAGTTGCTTCAATGCATTTAGGGGTGTGGTCCTGGTCAAGACAATCTCCTGAACTCCAAACTGAATGTCAGAATGGGAAAGAAAGGTGATTTAAGCAATTTTGAGCGTGGCATGGTTGTTGGTGCCAGACGGGCCGGTCTGAGTATTTCACAATCTGCTCAGTTACTGGGATTTTCACGCACAACCATTTCTAGGGTTTACAAAGAATGGTGTGCAAAGGGAAAAACATCCAGTATGCGGCAGTCCTGTGGGCGAAAATGCCTTGTTGATGCTAGAGGTCAGAGGAGAATGGGCCGACTGATTCAAGCTGATAGAAGAGCAACTTTGACTGAAATAACCACTCGGTACAACCGAGGTATGCAGCAAAGCATTTGTGAAGCCACAACACGCACAACCTTGAGGCGGATGGGCTACAACAGCAGAAGACCCCACCGGGTACCACTTATCTCCACTACAAATATGAAAAAGAGGCTACAATTTGCACAAGCTCACCAAAATTGGACAGTTGAAGACTGGAAAAATGTTGCCTGGTCTGATGAGTCTCGATTTCTGTTGAGACATTCAAATGGTAGAATCAGAATTTGGCGTAAACAGAATGAGAACATGGATCCATCATGCCTTGTTACCACTGTGCAGGCTGGTGGTGGTGGTGTAATGTTGTGGGGGATGTTTTCTTGGCACACTTTAGGCCCCTTAGTGCCAATTGGGCATTGTTTAAATGCCACGGCCTACCTGAGCATTGTTTCTGACCATGTCCATCCCTTTATGACCACCATGTACCCATCCTCTGATGGCTACTTCCAGCAGGATAATGCACCATGTCACAAAACTCGAATCATTTCAAATTGGTTTCTTGAATATGACAATGAGTTCACTGTACTAAAATGGCCCCCACAGTCACCAGATCTCAACCCAATAGAGCATCTTTGGGATGTGGTGGAACGGGAGCTTCGTGCCCTGGATGTGCATCCCACAAATCTCCATCAACTGCAAGATGCTATCCTATCAATATGGGCCAACATTTCTAAAGAATGCTTTCAGCACCTTCTTGAATCAATGCCACGTAGAATTAAGGCAGTTCTGAAGGCGAAAGGGGGTCAAACACCGTATTAGTATGATGTTCTTAATAATCCTTTAGGTGAGTGTATATTGCTCATAGACGACGCTGTATTCGTACTAATTGGTGGTAAGTTACTCGTGTTCTCTACTGTGAACACCCGCAAAAAATAATCATTAAACTCATTTACTATATCAATTTCATTTTCAATTATAAGGCCCTTACTATCCTGCAAATTAGTGATTTCAGCTTTTAGAGCTCTTTTGGAGTTAAAATATTGGAAGAAACTTTTATTGTCATCCTTAGCCTCCAATGCAATTTTTCTTTCTACATCCCTCTTGGATAGCCTAATGTTATTTTTTAACTCTATCTGTAGACTTAGATACTCCTGCTTAATTTTGAAATCATTAGTTATTTTCCAATTGTGGAACAGAGCCCTTTTCCTCCTGACTTTATTCTTAATTTCCTTAGTAAACCACCTTGGTTGTTGTTTCCTAGATTTAGTTTTGCTGGAAACAGGTATGAAGTCCTCTTGCACTTGCAACAATGTGCTTTTAAAAAATTCCCATGCCTCTTCAACAGTTTTGCTATTTAACTCCATCCAGTTTACAGTTTCTAGTTTGTCTCATACCATTAAAGTTAGCCTTCTTAATACTGTATATTTTTGTTTTGGACTTTGCCCTTCGGACACTAAAATTAACCTCAAATTTAACCATGTTATGATCACTACCGTCCTTTGGTTCTAAAACCTCTAATTTTCCAGTCCTATCCTGATTATTAGAGAAAACAAGATCAAGAAGGGCTTCTCCCCTGGTAGGCATAACCTGTTCATGTAATCTTGCGTTGCTACTCCGACATTCATAAAACATATATAAGAAAACATCACATATGTCATTCTTTTGTATCTTTTCGAAATAAAACTGCCCATACCCAACAGTAATTATAGTGTAAGTTAGCAAATAACTTGTACTTAATATGGGCACCAAGGAGCCACCTAACCCCAGTAGGAGGGAGGTTGTGGTAGTAGGGGATTCAATTATAAGAGGTGTAGATAGTTATGTGTGCACCCGTGATAGAGGGTCCCGTACGGTGTCTTGCCTGCCTGGTGCCCAGGTAGGGGACCTTCCAGATCGAGTGGACAGGCTTTTGGCCCCAGCCGGGGTGGATCCAGTGGTCGTGGTGCATGTTGGCACCAATGACATAGGAAAGGGCAGAAGGGCTGTTCTGCAAGATAAATTTATAGAAGTCGCGGATAAGCTTAGAAGCAGAACATCCACGGTGGTATTCTCTGGAATACTTCCCGTGCCACGTGCAAGTCAGGCAAAATTAGCTGAGATAAGGGGATTAAATGCGTGGCTAAAATGGTGGTGTAGGAAAGAGGGGTTCAGGTTTATGGGGCACTGGAAGACCTGGAACAGGTGGGACCTGTTCAAGCCGGACGGGTTGCATCTGAACCATAGGGGAACCAGTGTATTGGGGAGGCGTATGTGCAGAATAGTTGAGGAATGTTTAAACTAGGGACTGGGGGGGCAGGGAGGTCAGTTAAGAATTTATGTGGGGAGAGATGCTAAAGATTCAAATGGCCTAATTGTCGGGGTTTGTTATAGGGCACCTAATGTATCTGTAGAGGAAAGCAGAATATTATATGATGATATCAGGATTATGAGTAATAAAAATGATGTGGTGGTTATGGGTGATTTTAATTTACCTGGGATACAGTGGGACACAGTCTCTGGCTCTTCTGTAAATGAACTTGAGATGGTGGAATTAGTACAGGATTGTTTTTTTACTCAGTTTGTTAATACTCCTACCAGGGGAGAAGCCCTTCTTGATCTCGTTTTTTGTAATAACCAGGATAGGATTGGAAAATTAGAGGTTTTAGACCCATTGTACGGTAGTGATCATAACATGGTTAAATTCGAGGTTAATTTTAGTGTACGAAGAGCAAAGTCTAAATTAAAAGTATACAATGTTAGGAAGGCTAACTTTAATGGTATGAGACGGAAATTAGAAACTGTAAACTGGACAGAGTTAAATAGCAAAACAGTTGAAGAGGCATGGGAATTTTTCAAAAGCACATTGTTGCAAGTGCAAGAGGACTTCATACCTGTTTCCAGCAAAACTAAATCTAGGAAACGACAACCAAGGTGGTTTACTAAGGAAATTAAGAATAAAGTCAGGAGGAAAAGGGCTCTGTTCCACAACTGGAAAATAACTAATGATTTCAAAATCAAGCAGGAGTATCTAAGTCTACAGGCAGAGTTAAAAAATGACATTAGGCTATCAAAGAGGGATGTAGAAAGAAAAATTGCATTGGAGGCTAAGCATGACAGTAAAGGTTTCTTCCAATATTTTAACTCCAAGAGAGCACTAAAAGCTGAAATCACTAATTTGCAGGATAGTAAGGGCCTTATAATTGATAACGAAATTGATATGGTAAACGAGTTTAATGATTATTTTTCAAGGGTGTTCACAATAGAGAACACAAGTAACTTGCCACCAATTAATACAAATACAGCATCATCTATGACCAATATATGTATAACTGAGGTTGATGTGATACTAAGCCTAGCTAAACTCAAAATAAATAAATCGCAGGGGCCTGATGGCATCTTACCTATAGTCTTGAAAGAGATGAGGGATATTATTAGCCAACCTTTGACTTTAATATTCCAGAAATCGTTATGTGCCGGTGTGGTACCATCAGATTGGAAGCATGCTAATATAACACCCATATTCAAAAAAGGGGATAGAAGTAATCCAGCAAACTATAGGCCAATCAGTTTAACTAGCATTACTGGAAAAATAATGGAAGCTATAATTCAAGTGAAAATGGTAGATTACCTAGATGCAAATAACATTATAAAGGATAGCCAACATGGATTTAGGAGAGGTAGATCCTGCTTAACGAATCTGCTTGAATTCTTTGAGGAAGCTACAAGTGAAATTGATCACAAAAAGGCCTATGATGTGATTTACTTAGATTTCCAGAAAGCCTTTGATGTTGTCCCCCACAAACGGCTCTTGTTAAAGCTTAAAGCTGCAGGAATTTTAGGAACTGTGGCAGCTTGGATCAAAAACTGGCTAACTGATAGGAAGCAGCGAGTAGTTATTAGAGGCACTATGTCACAGTGGGCCTCCGTTTATAGTGGGGTACCGCAGGGTTCAATTTTAGGACCACTATTGTTCCTAATTTACATTAATGATATTGACACGAATACATACAGTAAACTGGTTAAATTTGCAGACGACACTAAGGTGGGCGGGGTAGCAGATACTAATCTAGCAGCAGAGAGGCTTCAATGGGATCTGGATTTAATTAGCGAATGGGCTGATACTTGGCAGATGAAATTTAACACAGATAAATGTAAGGTAATCCATGCAGGGAGCAGAAATATACAGTACAGATATTTTATGGGTTCCACTGAAATAAAGGTAGCTGATTACGAGAAAGATCTCGGTATGTATGTTGATGCTTCCATGTCCCAGTCTCGCCAATGTGGGGAAGCAATAAAAAAGGCGAACAGAATGTTGGGTTATATCTCTAGATGTGTGGAGTTTAAGTCAAGGGAGGTGATGTTACACTTATATAATTCCTTGGTAAGACCCCACCTAGAATACTGTGTGCAGGTTTGGTCACCACACCTCAAGAAGGACATTGCTGCCTTAGAAAAGGTGCAACGAAGAGCTACGAGAATGATTCCTGGTCTTAGAGGAATGTCTTACGAGGAGAGGTTAGCGGAACTGAATCTGTTCAGCCTTGAGCAAAGGAGACTAAGGGGGGATATGATTCAGGTCTATAAGATTCTAACGGGTCTGGATGCTGTTCAGCCAAATGACTATTTCAATATTAGTCTAAATACTAGAACTCGTGGCCATAAGTGGAAATTAGCGGGAGAACATTTTAAAACAAATTTGAGGAAGCACTTCTTTACACAGCGTGTAGTCAGAGTATGGAATAGTCTTCCTGCTATTGTAGTGGAAGCTAAAACCATGGGTTCCTTTAAATCAGAGCTGGATAAGATTTTAACAACTCTGAGCTATTAGCTAAGTTCTCCCCAAACGAGCTTGATGGGCCGAATGGCCTCCTCTCGTTTGTAAATTTCTTATGTTCTTATGTTCTTATGTTCTTATTACAAAATATTGCTTTTAATTTGCATGAAGGGACAGGACATGGTAGTCCTCTCAAAACATGGAAAGAAAGTAATACCATGATATCACGGTCTAAAAAGTGAAAAATACTGTGATGATCATTTTTGGTCATGTCGTCCACCCCTAGTTCGGGATCTCGTCACTACATCATCCCTGTATACCTATGTGGCCCTAACAAACCAGGGGTTATACCAGGGGTGCCCAACCCCAGCATTATATAGCTGGTACACCAGGGGTGTCTTACCCATTGGTGGATCTCAGCATGTTTCCAGTCTGTCGTTGGAGATGGTCAATACATTGTTTAACATATTGGTACAGGCTGATGTTACTTAAAAATCAAGCCATTGGCCTCTGTCCCACACCAGCACTAAAGTTATAACTACAGTGAAATCTAGTTATAATGGACTTCAAGGGACCTGGCAAAACAGTCTGTTATATCCAAAGTCCTATGCTTTTTCTTCATGTTCTTAAAGGCGCTAGGCCGTGACCAGCGGACCTCGTCCATTATAGACATATTCCATTATAAGCAAGTCCACTATAACAGGATTTTACTGTTTTACAACAATGGAGATGATTGCTTTGGATGACCAGCCATTTTCCATAGTGGAGGACAAGGGATTTCATTAGTTAATTTGCCGCATAGAACCTCGTTGCGGGCTCCCAAATTGGCACTACTTTGCTGACGTCTTATTGGCTGCGTTATATGATGTGACTGCTAAAAACGTTCGCAGGATCTTTACAAGTAACCTCATCAACATCAGTTTCACTACAGATCTCTGGAGGGCAAAGGTGTGCTCATTATTGGTGATATCAGATAAAAAAAATATATCAGTTATTGTTATTGGTCAAAATGCCCACTTTGGTGCACCACTAGTATAACAAAGGTCAGGATACATGGGGGAGCCTTGGGTCAGATGTAATCTTTTCAACTCTTGTCAAATATAGAAATGAAAGTCCTGTCATTCTAATACTCAGGCTCAGGCTGCTGGGACAGCTTCTGAAGGCTGCGTTCTCCACGACACCAGCTTGGAAAAGACCCCTGTGGCTAAGCCAACTGATAAAGATGGACTGGTGATTCCAAGGAAGGCCACCGTTGAAAATAACTCCATGATAAGAACGTACCTGACTAGCCATTTGAGAGTTTGCCATCTTGTATTGTGCAGCTGTACCCCCTTCCTGGGCATATTCCTGTCCTCTGCATGGCTGGGTGCTCAGGCCTGTTTGGGCCCTGCTGGGTGGGCACATATCTGTAGAATTTGAGATGCAGTTGCACTTTTATGTTCTCAGGAAACTGCCTCAGTAGTTTTTCACATTTTACCTGGAGCAGCTTTCTGGTGGACTGCTGAAGCTGGTGGTGAAGGGGCAACACACACACACACACACACACCCACACACCAAAACCAAAGCTGTTACATAGCTGTATCATGCCCTGTGTCGTAACAATAGGCTGATTACTTCTGTTGCCTGAAAGGAGAAATACCTCTCACTGTATGGCTGCTCCGTTGAAGTTAAAAGTATTTAAGTATTTTCTGAACTCGCCCAAGTTTTATCCTGAGGGCAAAATTCAGGAATCATGGCTTATCCTCACTGAATCTATAGCTAGGCTTGGGTGGTATTGCAGTATCATGGGGTCTCACCTTATTTAGCGTATACTATGATATTTTTGGAATACAGTGGTATTTTGTAATCTTGACAATAAAATTAGCCCCTCCCACTTGGTGAATTTTACTATGGGGGTCCTTGCTTGGTAAATACCCGTGGTATAATGTGTGGACGGTAAGAATAATGGGATACTTGCTTAAATCACCTTTCTTTCCCATTCTGACATTCAGTTTGGAGTTCAGGAGATTGTCTTGACCAGGACCACACCCCTAAATGCATTGAGGCAACTGCCATGTGATTGGTTGATTAGATAATTGCATTAATGAGAAATTGAACAGGTGTTCCTAATAATCCTTTAGGTGAGTGTGTGTGTGTGTGTGTGTGTGTGTATGTATGTATATATATATATATATATATATATTATATATATATATATATTATATATATATATATATACACTGCTCAAAAAAATTAAAAAAACACTTTGGAAACACATCAGATCTCAATGGGGAAAAAAGTCATGCTAGATATCTATACTGATATGGACTGGGTAATGTCTTAGGAACAGAGATGCCACATCGTTTGATGGAAATGAAAATTATCAACCTACAGAGGGCTGAATTCAAAGACACCCCGAAAATCTAAGTGAAAAAATGATGCAGCAGGCTGGTCCATTTTGCTGAAAATTCATTGCAGCAACTCAAAATCGTACTCAGTAGTTTGTATGGCCCCCACGTGCTTGTAACAATGTCAGGGCATCCTCCTAATGAGATTTTGGATGGTGTCCTGGGGGATCTCCTCCCAGATCTGGACCAGGGCATCACTGAGCTCCTGGACAGTCTGAGGTGCAACCTGGTGGCGTCGGATGGACCGAAACATAGTGTCCCAGAGGTGTTCTATTGGATTTAGGTCATGCAAACATGGGGGCCCGTCAATGGTATCAATTCCTTCATGTTCCAGGAACTGCCTGCATACTCTCGCCACATGAGGCCGGGCATTGTCGTGCACCAGGAGGAACCCAAGACCCACTACACCAGCATAGGGTCTGACAATGGGTCCAAGGATTTCATCCTGATAATGGCAGTCAAGGTGCTGTTGTCTAGCCTGTAGGGGTCTGTGTGTCCCTCCATGGATATGCCTCCCCAGACCATCACTGACTCCCCACCAAACCGGTCATGCTGAACAATGTTACAGGCAGCATAATGTTCTCTGCAGCTTCTCCAGACCCTTTCACTTCTGTCACATGTGCTCGGGGTGAATCTGCTCTCATCTGTGTAAGGCACAGGGCGCCTAGGGCGCCTGCCAATTCTGGTATTCTATGGCAAATGCCAATCGAGCTCCACGGTGCCGGGCAGTGAGCACAGGGCCCACTAGAGGATGTCGGGCCCTCAGGCCACCCTCATGAAGTCTGTTTCTGATTGTTTGGTCAGAGACATGCACACCAGTGGCCTGCTGGAGGTCATTTTGTAGGGCTCTGGCAGTGCTCATCCTGTTCCTCCTTGCACAAAGGAGCAGATACCAATCCTGCTTATGGGTTAAGGACCTTCTATGGCCCTGTCCATCTCTCCCAGAGTAACTGCCTGTCTCATGGAATCTCCTCCATGCCCTTGAGATTGTGCTGGGAGACACAGCAAAACTTTTGGTAATGACACATCAAAAAACAGTCAGAAGAGATTAGGACGGAAAAATGTCAGTGGCCCCCACCTGTTAAACCATTCCTGTTTTGGGGGTCGTCTCATTGTTGCCCTCTAGTGCACGTGTTGTTAATTTCATTAAAACCAAAGCAGCTGAAACTGATTAACAACCCCTCTGCTACTTAACTGACCATATGAATATCCAAGAAGTTTAGTTTACTTGATGCTATACTCTGATTAATAAGCGTTCTTTTAATTTTTTTGAGCAATGTATATATAATCTCACAGTTTATACCTATCTTTTGCAAACATGTCAACTTATTTCTGCTTTCAGTTATGCCCAGGGGGGTTGGGCAGCCAGTTGACCTTGCACCCCCAGAGGTTTTTCTCCTCTTTACTTGGGAGATTTTGGTTCCTCTCCTTCATTGTCATCTGCCTTTCTTTAATTTCTTTCCTTCCTTTTTCCCATTCTGTATCTCTCTCTAATAGGCATGTAACAATGAATCGTGAATTGGTTAAAAATCGATGTAAATGTACGGCGATTTAAACCGGCTGATGTGGAAAATGATTCGCTACTGTGGGAGTACTTCACGGTACTTTACTTAACCGAAAAACTGGTGTAATATTACATAATATTTCTCAACGTCAGTTCGACGTCAGATGTCACTGCGTATTCACGTCGACGTCATACGTTAGTTTTTGGTTTTGACCGATCGCGAGATGGCGAGCGAATTTGAAATTGAGGACACACCCCCGATCTTAAAACGGTGGTGTGGTAGCGTTTTAGCTTTCTGGTAATCACAAAAGAGAACGGCGAGAAAAGCACAGACAAGACAAAAACTGCGTGCAAACATTGTAAAAGACTGATAACATACACAAATAGCACAACGGACATGCTTCAGCATATCCACCGGCACCACAGCGAACTCGATTCACCACCGCCAGAGCGAAGATTATTAAAAGGGCAAACCACGCTAAAAAGCTGCACATGTAAGCTTTAGTTTATTTGGTACCGCTTTATATTAAATGCACCTTCATTATGCATTCATTATGCATTTATAGAGCATTCAGTGCACCTAAAAAAAGCATTCATGGAACATAAAAAAATGTTTAAAAAAATCATGAGAAAATCGTATCGTGAACTCGGAATCATGAATCATATCGAAATGTGAGTTGAGTGTATCGTTACATCCCTACTCTCTAATGATGTTTTATCACAACACATCCATGTAAATCACTTTGGGACAACTCTGTTGTGAAAGGCGCTATATAAAAATGAATTGATTTTGGCCAGTTTTGGCCAATATCCTAATCCTACATTAAGCCACCATTTTATTTTTATTCACACTGCGTACATACATAACTGTAGCTATGTACTACTATGTAACACGGTTACGATACCAGGCAGATGCCAATTTTATTTTTTAATATATCTCTGTTAGGGGCGTGACTATGGATCATCAGCTTACCCATCATCAGCTTACCCATGGCTTCGCCACCCACCCATCAAGAACTTGTACTATTTCCAAGGACTGGAGATTGTATTGAATTTTCACGGTATATTGATATATTTTCAAAATCAGATATAGGATGACACAATTCTGCTTATATTGATATACCTTTTATTGTGTGTTAAAACCAATAGTACTCCTTCCTGGCTGTAGACAGCGCAAGAACTTCGGTCTTGATGTTGCACAGACTCCCAGAATTCATAGGACAGTTGATGGAGGCAAAGAATAATTGATGTTTGTTTCTTTTGATTTTAAAATATTACTTAACGGCTCACAGGTTAAAAATATCGTAACTTGCAATATTTGTTTTATTTTGTTGAAGGGACCGGCATTGCATTTACAGTCATAAAACACTGCCTTTCATTTTCCCAGATATTTTTAATAGATCTTCAACAGCAAAGAGGATGCATAAAATAAGACCATAAACTATTTCATTTGAAAGAACTGTGTCCTGGTTTCTCGCGTACAGTTGTATACATATACAGATGATTGCACACTTCTCTTTGGAACAGTGATAGAATCCTTTTAATTTAACCGATGATTACTGTATGTATTGTAATCTGGGCTTTTACATTAAAAACAAACTTTATGCATTAATTGCTGTTTTTAAAATGTGCCCCAAAATTTTGTAGTTGCTCCCATTTTTAGACAGTGCCCCCAAATATTTTTTTAATTTCCTGCACTTCCCTGCTGTTTCTTATGCCCACAAGGCTCTTGCAGGCACAGCAGTAAGGTTTAACTACTTTACATGCAACCAGATCTTTCAGTTGTGGCTGTGATGTAGAAGTGATTGAAATAATGACTGTGTGTCTAAAGCTGTTTCTCAAGTTACTAAGGGCTTTTTTTGAAATCCAAACAAGGATGCTTGTGGATACTTGTGATCAGGCTCTAATCTGCATTACCTTCTTTTCCACAGCTTTTCAGGGAAGTGCGCATAATGAAGATTTTAAATCATCCAAATATAGGTAAGCATCTTTTTTTGACTTCCATTTCAGTAATGGTTCTCTGCTTGCGTCTGTTCTGTGATTAATGCTAATGTGACACTCTGTTCCGAGAAGCAGACTGCGTGCTTATAAGTGCACCTTTTTTAGTCTATGTATAGGGGTTATGGAGTTTAGTTTTTCCAATTGTGAATCCTTCTCCTTTCTTAAACTTATTGTCTGGATAATTTCCATCTTTTATTTTTAGTCACTAGCTGAGCTTACTTGCCGATGCCACACAGACACCTCGCCTCTGAGGGGGTTTCTGTGTGACATGCAGTCCTCTGTGCCAAGCTCGTCACTCCTGGCCAGCCACACGACTGCAGGGGATGCCCTGGCTCTTAGGGTGATTCAGCCCCTGACGATGCACAGGTCTGCTGAAAGCTGTGCATTCTTCTCTGCTCTCCTGTTATCACTGGGCGGCCAGCAACCCTGGAAGGTCTGCGTTTAATGCCATTACTCTTCAGTGGCCTATATTTTTCTTTTTTTATCCTTCCTTTGTTCATCCTGGCTGAATATATGCAACTAAGGTCCTTGTTAGAGAACCAAAAGACATTTGTTCTCAATTATGCAAATAACTTGAGAGCCATCGGTGCAGATGCTGCTAAACAGCAGATCACAGAGTATTGGGCTCCCAGTTTCTAATGTTCCTGAACACTGAAGATACTTCATATATCTCCTGTTCTTCTACAGTTGTGGTCAGAAGTTTACATACACTCATCAGGGGCATGCATGTCATGTTAATTTTGGGCTTTTAATGATTGATTTGAACCAGTGAACCGTTCTTTTTCCAGGGTGGAATAATTATGCAATATACATTGTCAGTGATTTTTAACCACAAGAATTGGGTGCACATGTTTACATTTATTTTGGATTTTCTGCAATCCACACATGGTTAAAATTATACATACAGGCAGAAACATATACAGACGCTCCTCTACTTACAAACTCCCGTTTCCGCAACATCAATTTTTTTTTTTCTGCACGCCAATTCCGCCTAGTCCGACTTCTGGCCGCTACTCCCGCCGTGCAGCAGCATAGCATGTTTACTTCCAGCATCCTAGTTCTTTGTACTTGCGTATACCCTAAAATGTTGTTGAATAACGACTTAAGAACATTTCAAGTTATGGACAGCCATTTGGAACGTATCTCATCAAGTAGATTAGCGTCTGTACATAAATTCACCTAAATCTTTTAATAAGTGTTGCTGAAGGTTCTAGAATGTCTTAAATTGACAAGGCCAAGGACTTCTCATTAGTGATCATGACTGACTGCAGCTGGTAGTTTCTCTTTGCCAGCATAAAAGGGATTTCTTTGACAGCATTCATTGGATTCACCAATACTCGGATGAGAAAGTCCAAGGAACTCACTGAAGATCTAAGAAGGAGAATTGTAGCTTTACACAAGTTGGGAAAGTCTTTTGGAGCCATTTTTAAGTAACTGCAGATTCCAAGGTCATCAGTTCAAACAATTGTACATAAGTACAAGTTATTTGGATGTGTCACCACTTTGCCAAGGTCTGGAAGAAAACCCAAACTGTCTCCCTCAGATGAAAGGAAATTGGTTAGGATGTTCAGGAACAATCCGTGAACCACCAAGGCTCAAGACTGCCATGAACTGGAAACTGCTGGAACACCAGTGTCACTGTCCACAGTGAAGTGAGAATTAACATAGCCATAGACTGAGAGGATACCGACCAAGAAAGAAGCCCTGCTACAAAATCGACACCTTCAAGCTCAACTGAAATTTGCAGCTGCCCACATGGACAGATGACTTCTGGAGAAAAGTTTTATGGTCAGATGAGACAAAGATTGAGCTACTGTAGTTGGCTCTGGCTGGGCCATTCCAAAACTTTTTGGAAAAACTAATTTTCTTCTGGTGAAGCCTTTCTCTTGTTGATGTGGATGTATGCTTGGGGTCATTGTTGTGCTGAAAGGTGGAATTCCTCTTTCAAGCAGGTTTTGGGCCAACATTGACTGGAATTTGGAACTGTTCACAATCTGCTTCACCTTGACTAAAGCCTCAGTTCCATCTGCAGACAAACAACCCCAAAACATGATAATGCCACCACCATGCTTCACTGTGGGTATGATGTTCTTTTGGAGATGCACAGGGTTGTTTTGCTACCAAACATACCTTTTGGAATTGTGGCCTAAAAGTTCAGCTTTAGTTTCATCAGTCCAGAACACATTTTCCCACATGCTTTCGGGAAACTTGATGTACGTTTTTGCAAAATGTAGCTGGGCCTGGATGTTTTTCTTTTTAACCTTGTAACCTGACCCCATAGTCAAGACATAGGGAGAATACAGGAGATTGTAGTTAGATGTAGTACATACCCAGTACTTGCCAGAAATTTCTGCAGCTGCTTCAGTGTTGCAGTAGGCCTCTTGGCAGCCTCCCTAACCAGTTTTTGTCTTGTCTTTTTGTCAGTTTTGGAGGGACGTCTAGTTCTTGGTAACGTTACTGTTGTCCCATATTTTTCTCCACTTTTTGATGAATGTCTTCATTGAGTTACATGGTATATCTAATGCTGTGTAAATTTTTTGTGCCCTTCCCCTGACATGTCTTTCAGCAATGAGATCCCTTTAATGCTTTGTAAGCTTTCTGCGAACCATGGCTTTTACTGTAGGATGCAACTGAGTAAATGTCAGGAAAATCCTACTAGGACAGCTGAACTTTATTTGGAGTTAATCAGTCACTTTCATTGATGGCAGGTGTGTACCCCAAAAGACTGAATTCTGTAATAAAATCAAACGGTGCTTCAACAAAGTATTAGTTTAAGGGTGGGCACACTTTTGCAAACAGCTTATTGTATGTTTTTTTTTATTTTTCATATTTTTCCCCTCAACAAATTTTTTTATTTTTTAGTTTCAGGAATTGGACAGGTTATAAGTCACATTAAAGGAGGGAAAAGTTTTGAAATAATTTATTATGGTCTCATTCTTTTACATCACAAAAACCTGGCATTTTAACAGGGGTATGTACACTTTTTATATCCACTGTACATGAGACATGTTTCTCATGCTTTTTTGATAATATCATGGGAGAATCGCAATGCACTTCTGGAAACTTGAGGTCCATGCTCTCTGGGCATTGGAGATTGCTGGAGGGCCTCAGTAAATCAAATGTGGACCCGACACAATCGGTGAATCTGGAACACTGAGAGTCTCCCACACTGATGACAGCTGGCTCCTCAGAAGTGCTTCTCTTTCAAACACATTAGCCCTATTGATGTGTGTCAAGAGTGAGCCCAGTAACAATTGGGATCAGTCATCGCTTGAGTCCTCTCTGGGTTTCCGGGGCCTCTCACCCGTAGACGGTCTGCTGAGTATTGTCTCGTGGCTGTCTCTCAGAGTTCCTTGGGGCACTTTCTGAGTGGTAAACAGGCCTGTGAATGACGTTGTTTTAATGCACCAGCATTTCCCATGAATCCGTGTATGGGCTTGATGACACATCAGCCTCTAGGCTGCCGCTGTTGTGATGCTGTGGAGAGATGTGCATGGCAGGTGCTAGGACAGCAGATCCTGCTGTTCTACAGGATTAAAGCCCCACTGTTAATGGCCCTTTCTGACGTTCTGTCTGGGTGTGGTGACATGCTTAGCCCCCATAACCTTATTAGTGTGTAATAGAGATATACAGATACATCGTGATGAGTCGATTATTAAGGTGGCATGACCTGTAAAGTCAATTTTTAGGGGTAAAGAACACACTTCTGCTTCCAAGTTGCACACTCTTCAATTGTTGCAGATAGATACGCAAAGTAGCCATACCAGCACGCAAATTTCCAAAACACAGGATGGCACGGAAAGGCTCATTAATATTCATAAACAAAGTGTTGCCAGATGATCTTTGCAATATGATGCTTTTTGGAAACTTACCCCTGTAGCACAGAATACTCTCTCTGTTGGTTAAGATAATCTGAGTGCTAGAATGCTTTTGGGAAATGCCATTGTGTGGTAGCGCAAGAAAGTCATTCTTTTTTCAAAATACAGTAGCAATGGAAAAAAACATTAGCTTACTAGCTAGTCAATTGAAGAATAATGTTAGGCTTTGAGATGCACGACATATTAGTTAACATAATCGTGTCTATTAAAATATTTTAAAAATTAAGATATCGGTACTGGTCCAATTTGTTAATCTTGGCCTGTAATCAAACCTCAAAGTTCAAAGTATTCAAAGTTAGCAGTACCAGTGTTAAAGACACAGCTTATCAAAATAATGATGAATGCATTAGACAGTCAGCCATTTTCCATTGGACAAGGGATTTTATCAGCTCCTAGAAGAATTCTCAGAGTACCGGCCAATGACATGTTTATGATTCATTATTTAGAATGGCCAACAGAATGATCTTTCGTATTCCAGAGGATAAAGAAATGTAACACCTGTTCTCTAATCTGCGCAAGCAAACTATCGTCGTCCCCCCCCTCCCCTATCAGGTACCTCTTTAATGTGCTTTTTTTTTTTTCTGTACAGTACAGCAGTAGGCCTTTGGCCAGTTGTACTTTGGCATGTTCTCCCTGTTTAATAATAACAGTAAAAAAGAATGTGATAATTAATAATGTGCAATTAAGTTCCCATTGTAGTATTTGTGATTTAAATAAAAGATTTCCAATAAATTGGCTTGTTCCACCAATAATTGTTGAATCGAATAGACTATTTACACCCCTCAGTGGGCTAAGCCTGTGTGCCTGTAATCACAAGGTCGCCGGTTCAAACCCAGCCTCAGCACGTCTGCGGGTCCTTGAGCAAGGCCCTTAACCCCCAGCTCCCTGGGTGCTGCTATAGGTGGCTGCCCATTGCGGACAACTTACTCTGCAAAGATCAAGTTGAGGGAGGCGTAAAAAGTAATTTCCCCACGGGGACAATAAAGGATCTATTATTATTATTTATTATTAGTGTGTAAGTGTGCTTTGTCTGAAGATCACGGTCCTGTTTCATGTGACTTGGTGACCTTAAGGCTGAATAAATGCATCATGGAATAGTGATGCTTTATTTTTGTCAGGGAGGAGGAGGTCAGCAGTGTGCAGTGCCTCTGGACCTGGGGCTTTTGGGCCCTTACACAATCATATAGTCATAATGAGTGTTACTGTGAAACTCATCCAGACCAAGTTTGTAGAATGAAAAGTGGAGGGCTGTCGCAGCCTAAAATGTTCATTGTGTCATCATGTGCACCTTCAAGGTTTGCTGAGCAGTGGCTGAGTAGCTTCCTTCTTCAGAAGCATATTACTTTGGGGAGTGTCTGGGATTGTCTCAGACTCTGTGTGTGTAAAACCTATTTTCTCAATCTCTTGCGGAGTTTGAGACCGACTGCTGCTGTCTGTAGAGTTAACTGTCTGTGCCCCCCTCCCTCTGCATCTCTTCTCTCCCACAGTTAAGCTGTTCGAGGTCATAGAGACAGAAAAGACGCTGTACCTGGTGATGGAATATGCCAGTGGAGGTGAGGTGACACTGCCATCTCCACGTGATGCGAGATCGGAGATATGATTGGGTAGCTAGGGTGGGGGAGGGACACTTCTCACTCTGGTAATGATGTGAGCCGGAGGACAGATGAGTCATGCTGCATGTCGCTAACATGCAGCCAATGCCCCCAATATGGGATACGTGAGTGGGGGCGTGGGTGGGGGAGTTGTTTGCATGGGACACAGGTGTTTATATAGAAATGTGACATATTTGTGAAACCCTATTGAACTTTTATGACCCAATATGTCGAGTATTATAGCACTGGCCTTTTTGCAAAGATTGATGAATTTGTGTTTAAACCAGTTGATGTAATAGATTGGACTGGAAACCTGTATATGCACAGTCCTATAGAAGTAATTTTGACACTCCTAATGTAGAAGGCATTCTCTTTGCTTTTACTTTTGCTTATTTGTAGGTATGAGAAAGGTGTTGTGTAAATATTGAAGAGACCATGAACTGCAGCTCCAATGAGGAGCTTCTGGCAGCCCTAAAACAAACAGCAACCCCAAACAGAAGCTTCTGTACACCCACAAGCACATACCGCAGCTCCAATCAGGAGCTTCTGTTAGCCCTCAAACAGCAAGTCCAATCAGGAGGCTCTGGCAACCCACAAACACAAACCACTGGTCCAATCAGAAGCTTCTGGTAGCACAAGAAGTCCGAGACTGCAGGTCTAGCAGTGGGCCTATAGTGACATTAAAATATAGATTTTCCCAGAATCTGACCCACTTACTTCCATAACTAGTCTTCCTCTTGCTCTTCTCCATTCTCTCCATACAGCACGTTGTTCCAGCAGCAGTTTTGCTTATTCAGCTGCAGATAGTGCTACCCTAGTTAATATCTTCCCCTTCAGCAGTCATGTGTTAAAGTAAAGGCATCATCGGACAGCAGGATAAGGGCTACTGGTCATTCGGGGAGCTTTTTAAACAGAAACGCGTCATGATCACATGGAAACGTTATCTTGAAATTCAAGGGAATCTGGCTTAAAGGCTTCGCTTGCAGAGATGTAGAAGAGCCTGGTCACCCGTGGTATTCCCTACCCAGCTCATTATTCTCAAGCAGAGAGGGTGTCACGTGTCTCCTGACAGTGGCTTGAAGGTGACACCGGCACACCCAGGGGAAGCAGCACGTGGCGTGACTCTCTCCTTACTGCGGCTTTCAGCTCCGCTGCTCTCTGTCTTTGCAGGCGAGGTCTTCGACTACCTTGTCGCACACGGGAGGCTGAAGGAAAAGGAGGCCAGAGCTAAATTTAGACAGGTACTGCAGTGTGCTCATTTCGGGTCGTCCCTAGCCTTGTGTCAGAGTTCTGTTTCCATGTACTCCTGGTCCATACCTCACTTCCTCCACCCTAAGGGCACAGAGACCTTCATGTGTCAAGGCTGGGGTGAAGCATCACCTCCTGACTGGTGAGGGGGGTATGTACATGGTCAATCTGCTCACCAGTGGAAGAATGGAATCCGTGACATTACTCTCCAGCATGGAAACTCCACCCTCTGCTCTCCCACTGTTGAGAATCATGCCCCGCCCTTGTCCATTAGCTTCATATAGTAATTCCTGTGCAGTGCTTGGGCTCTCACGGGCTGCTTCTACCCAACTGGTGTTAGAATAGTCGCAGCTCAAGTCATGGCCCAGACGCTGCACTGTACTGTCAGGCGAGTCCCTATAGTACATTACCTTCACGGCTGAAGATGGGACACCCACAGACTGCAGCTGTCAGCTTGTGTTTGCTGAATCATTTCGCTTCCTGGGTGTTAACTGAGATTACCTAGAATAGCTGCCTGTTCGGCCAGGATATGCTACATTTGGCTGCTTTGGTGTGATGCAGCTTTATACGGTATCTAGAAAGCTTGTGTACTTCATCTGGAAAGGTCATATAGAGCCAACCCTTTTATATTTGGCTATCAGGAGGTATCTATGTTGCTGGTTCTGCAGTGGTGTGGTAGAATGTCGCTTTCTGAGGTCTGCAGGTCCTGTATATTCATGGTTAAAAATGTCTGGGTCAATGGATGTAGGGGCTTTGAAAGAAAGAAAAAAATCCACGGCCCGGGGACTTACTGAGCATGGGCAGGAAGGCTTGTACTTGCAGCTGTAAGGAGGTGAAATTGCCCCCACCCCTATTCCTCCAGGATTCAGGGTATAGCACAAAGCCTATAAGGTGTGACCACGTGTCCTCTGTGCTTGTGGCAGGAATAGACCAGGGACGGGGCCCCACGGTTCTCTCTGCAGTTTTTGGGAAGTGTGGTGGGTCGGTCAACGTGGCCGTAATGTCCCCCCGACACCCCCCTGCCCCAGCCCATGCAGGCTTTATTAGAAAATCGACTCAGAGGTCTGGGTTAGCTTTACCCCAAGTCATTCTCGGCACCTCTGTTGACTCTGTTGTGGATTCGCCAAGTTTGCTGTGTCCTTGCACCCTTGAACCCAAAATTACAACAGAAATGCACAACTGGTTAAAATGTATGTGTAAATGTTTCAAGTTGGATTGTGGAAAAATTTGCATGCAATAATTATAGCTTTTAATATTTGTTCCCTCTCACAACAGTTAATAGTTAATAGTTTGTTGTACTGATTAATGAGGATTCTGGCTAAGCTTGAGCCCCCTGTTGCTAACCTTCACCATGGCGTCTCCTCAGATAGTGTCTGCAGTGCAGTATTGCCACCAGAAGCACATCGTGCATAGGGACTTGAAGGTAAGAAGAGCTGCATGCATGTGTGTGTGCATGTGTCAGTGCATGTGCATGCGTGTGGGGGTCTTCCTGGGGGTGATTTGTGAATAAAGAGATAAAAAACACATGCTGGCAGGAATGGTGGATTTTAGGATATTGTCTTTTTTTCCATTCATGATTTAATTAAGCTTTTAAAGAATATTTGGATAGCCGACTTTCAATAATGTATACATTTATTTTAGGATATGCGTTATGGTCTTGTTTCTCAACTTGGTGCTCAGGTACTCCCAGATAGGATATATTTTTGTTTCTTCCCCAAAAACATGGAATGTCTGGGCCCCCCCGAGAACCAGTGTTGAGAAACTCTGCATTATGGTATATTCATCAAAACCTGCTGACGATCCCACCCCCTGCAGGCAGAGAACCTGCTGCTGGATGGGGATATGAACATCAAAATCGCTGACTTCGGCTTCAGCAACGAGTTTACGCTGGGCAGCAAGCTGGACACCTTCTGCGGCAGCCCCCCCTATGCCGCCCCTGAGCTTTTCCAGGGCAAGAAGTATGATGGGCCCGAGGTGGATGTCTGGAGCCTGGGGGTCATCCTCTACACGCTGGTCAGCGGTTCACTGCCCTTCGATGGCCAGAACCTCAAGGTCTGTAGAACTATGAGGAACTACCTACATCCCATCTGGTTAGTGCAGGGAAATGAGGCCCGGCCCATCACGTCCTGTTTGGTTAGTACGGGGAAATGAGGCCCGGCCCATCGCGTCCCATTTGGTTAGTATGGGGAAATGAGGCCCGGCACATCGCGTCCCATTTGGTTAGTATGGGGAAATGAGGCTTGTCCCGTTTGTTTAGTATGGGGAAATGAGGCCCGGCCCATCGCGTCCCGTTTGGTTAGTACGGGGAAATGAGGTCTGGCCCATCGCGTCCCATCTGGTTAGTATGTGGAAATGAGGCCCGGCCCATCGCGTCCCGTCTGGTTAGTACAGGCAAATGAGGCTTGTCCCGTCTGGTTAGTACGGGGAAATGAGGCCCGGCCCATCGCGTCCCGTTTGGTTAGTACGGGGAAATGAGGCCCGGCCCATCGCATCACATTTGGTTAGTACGGGGAAATGAGACTTGTCCCGTCTGGTTAGTACGAGGAAATGTTTTGGCTCATTTCGTCTCAGTAGATTTTCTCTGTTTGCGCCTTAATATCCGGTCTGTAATTATAAATACTCATTGATCTCTGTTTGTTTATTTGCCCTGCTCCCTACTGCGCCCTACAGGAGCTGCGTGAGCGTGTGCTGAGGGGAAAGTACAGGATTCCTTTCTACATGTCCACGGACTGTGAGAACCTGCTAAAACGCTTTCTGGTGCTGAACCCTGTCAAGCGAGGCACGCTTGAGGTGAGAGCAAATGGCGATGGTAATGTTCTGTTCAATTTTTACTCTTCCTTTTTGTGCAATTGCTCACTAAGGCACTAGAGCCCTTCTAACTCCAGTTCTGTTTCCACAAGTTTCCATATCCTGTTGCTGCTGTAATAGATTTAAAACAAAAAACAACAACACTGCTGTGCCCCTGACCAGAAGGTCACTGGTTCAAATCTCACGGTCAGTAGCATGATTCCACCATTGGGCCGTTGAGCAAGGCCTTAGCTCCTAATTTCTCCCAGCACTGGCTGACCCTGCTTTCTCAATTGTACATCACTTTGAATTAAAACACCTGCTAAATAGATAAATGCACATGCCAGCTTTGGCATGTGCATGATGACCACAAGATGGTGTGGTCATCATGAGAACTGGGACAACAAAGACGACAATTCAGCAAATGCCTCTGGACTCCTCCTAAGCCCCAGCTGTGAAGAAACAGAGGTGTAGCCACACTAACAACAGAGAAATATGCATGCGAATGTACCAGAGGTGTTCAAGGGGCTCTATGGTCAGGGGGCTAAAATTGAATTGATCAGGTGGCTTGTAGGTGGTCGCTTGCAAATTTTTTTACAATGTTGGTTTTCAAGTGGAGGCCGATGGCTAACTAAGTATTCAGCTTGCAGTAGCATTGTGAAATTTAATTTAGGTACAAGTATCAATACTTCACAAAATTATCATTGGAACCAGTTAGTGAGATTAAAGATGTGGCCACTTGGCACAGTGTAGGGTAGCAGCAGTATAGGTAGCATCACACATTCTCTATGAGTCAGGTTCCTTTTTTCTGGGAATATTGGTGATACTGCAAATTTATGAACAGTACAGGTGAAATTAAGGTTTGATATCTACATTTGTTGATGGATGTGACTAGGATAAACCGGTATGCAATGGATGGATGAATGGATGGATGATTGGATGGATGTTTACGATTTAATGTTGATGTGATTTAACCATAGATGTTGACCAGATGACCTTCTCGCCAGAAGAGCCCCTCTGACTGCTTCAGGTGAAGTGATATAATGTTGTGTTGCTGGTTTCTTTCAGCAAATCATGAAGGACCGGTGGATCAACGCCGGCTTTGAGGAGGATGAACTGAAGCCATTCATGGAGCCGGAGCTGGACATCTCTGACCAGAAGAGGATAGGTACTGAACTAGCTTTTATTCTCCATCTGTTACTCAGGCCTGTGTTTTGCAGTGCTTGGCTGGGGAATTTTGCCTCACTGGAGACTCTGCCAGTATAAAGAGTGTGCCAGCTGTGTGTTTTGACCCCGTCTCTGTAACATACCTGCATGAACAGAGGATGCTTAGCCAGCAGCACCACGTCCTGGTGTGACGTTACTCCAGCCAGCACTTTAAGAATCTTTCTGGGCATGAAAGGGGGCTATTTAGTGGGACTATATTAAAGAAGCGCCCCTCTTGTGAATATTGACATGAGCCAAAACATCCAGCTGACTGGGGCTGGGGCATTCTGTAGCAGGACATCCAACCAATAGCAGCTGGTCTATTGACTGATGGAAAGATTTGAAGCCAATCAAAAACCGTATCATCACGCATCTCACTACTAAGTAGATGTGAGATGCCGCTGTATTAAGACAGAGTGGACACTCTGTACTACAACCAGAGTGGACAGTGAGAATCGAAGCCCCATGGGGGAAATCTGCAATTTGCTGAATGCCTCTGCTCATCCAGGGAGATTTGCAGGATGGCTTGGATGCAGTCTCTCCCGAACACATTTGGTCCATGACATTACTGTGTGAGAGAATGGCAGGGTCACTCGCACAACTCACTGTTAGCTTCCTATGTATCCTGAGTAATGAAAGCCAATCAGAATACAGTGCTGCAATGCCCCCCTCCTTGGCTCTGACTTGGTGCCTTCCTCCTGCTCTTTGGGTACACAGACATCATGGTGGGGATGGGCTACACCCGCGAGGAGATCCATGACTCGCTGGCACGTATGGTGTATGATGAAATGACTGCCACCTACCTGCTGCTGGGGAGGAAATCTTCAGAGGTGAGGGAAATGCTCTGCAGATGAGACAGCTATCAGGGGGATGCTGGTGTTCATGATGTTGATGTTAGTCATGCCAGTCAGAGGCACAGTGATTACTGCTGTTATTTGTACTGGTATTATCCATTTTATGGGTATGTTTAAGCCACTGATGTTACAAGAGAGCAGGAGACTGTGCCGCAGAGGGCGCTGTGCACTCACATGCTGTCACCCCCCCATTTAGCCGGATGCTGCAGACTCAGGCACCAGCAGCCACCTCTCGGTCCCCAAACCCAGACCCAACAGCGAGATCAATGGTGGCCAGTCCCCCTCCCACCTGAAGGTGCAGAGGAGTACCTCCAGCCAGAAGCAGAGACGCTACAGTGACCAGGGTGAGATGGGTGAGGCAAAGGAGAAACTATGGGGGGCCGGTCAGGGATGAAGTGCACCGACGGGTGAGACACTGGCGGCCAGTCAGGGATGAAGTGCACTGACTGGAGTGAGATGCTGGGGGCCAGGCAGAGATGAAGTGCATCGATTGGGGTGAGACACTGGCGGCCAGTCAGGGATGAAGTTTACCAACTGGGGTGAGACATTGGCAGCCAGTCAGGGAGGAAGTGCACCGACGGGTGAAACACTGGCGGCAGGTCAGGGTTGAAGTGCACTAATTGGGGTGAGACACTGGGGGCCAGTCAGGGATGAAGTATACCAACTGGGGTGAGACACTGGGGGCTTCTGGCAAATCAGTGAATGATGTTCAAATTCTGAGTGTGACCCACCCTCGTGCATTCTCCCCCCTCCAGCTGGCCCCCCTGTCACCTCGGCAGTAGGATACACCAAGCGGAGCCCCACGAGCCCAGCTGAGGGTGACCTCAAAGAGGATGGTGTGACGCAGCCACGGAAGTCCAGCACGGCTGGAGGGCGTGGCCTTGCCCCCCCGAGCCCCATGCTGGGCAATGCCAACAACCCCAACAAGGCTGACATTCCGGACCGCAAAAAGGGCTCCGTTGCCCCCAGCGTGAGTGCCCCCCACCTGCATCACTGTGGCATCACCACGGCTGCTCAAGCAGTATCACTTACGGCTAAAGGGGACAATCACCATGACAGCAAGGAGTTAAAGTAAATAATCAGTGCTTAGCCTCATCTGATAATAGTCAGTTGCTAATGATAATAGAGTGGAAAATATCAAGAGGGAAAATATAAAGATGGATTGTATCAGTGAGGTTTCATTAGTGAGTAATTCTCAGAGGTCTCTGAGATTTCGCACATTCTAGTTGTTACCCAGTGAAATTATAAAGTAAAGAATCATTGTGAGGCAGGGGCACAGAAGGTGAGGGTTTTGGAACATGAATAACTGGTTAAATAATTGAAACATATAATGTTATGATATAGTGGCCACCTTGAAGGGTGTTTATCACAAAGCATGTGTGTCATATTCAAAGCTGGCAGATATGTGTTTTGCTCTGTCGATGTGTTTTTCAGCTGTGTGGGCTGCTGTCTGGCTCGGTCAGGTCTCTTTCTGTCAGTTTCACCAGGAACCAGGCCAGTACTTGTTCCCATGACAGCATTCAGCATTTGGAAGGAGATGCTAAGAGATACACACAGTCACATGGCGCTGCCACATGTTTCATTCCCCTGCCTGTCAAAAATGGCCACCATGAGGTTGGGCTTCCTTTGTGTGCTCTTGGGGTTGCCACTCTGATCGGCAGATGCCGTTTCTCACTTCAGGGTAACGCCATGTCTGCTGGGATGACGAGGCGGAACACGTATGTGTGTAGTGAGAAGACACCCGCTGACAGGCACACCGTTGTTCAGAACGGCAAAGAGAACAGGTGAGCATCACCAGCGCCTTCGCTGCTGTCTTGGTTTTCAGAAGTCCCAGTGAGCAGAGTGGATTTAATGTCCCGTCCCGTTGGTTTTAGTTGCATTTCACCATTATGCATTGTAGGCCCTTCTGGCAGTAACAGCACTCCGGGGCTCTGGAAAGCCTGGCTGTATTATCGCTACAGTTCCGCTTTGCTCGGCAGCTGTTCTTGTCCCCTGACAGCAGCCCTTGCTGAGGGTTACTGCTGTCAGACCTTCAGCTTGCTGTTGCCATTTCATGCCCCGCTATCCCCTGCTTGACATGGTTTTATCTCTGACTTCAGGTCTCCTTCTCTTTGATGGCATTTTTTTCATGCTTCCACTCTTGGGTTGTTCTCTGGTGCTTTTGATCTCTGGCGGGCTCCTCTTGGAGTCTGACTCTCTTCAGTGTGACTGATATTGTGCCGCGAGCCCTGCCCCCTATGCAGGGACAGATTATGGGTTGTGTGGGCCCCTGGTTCGCAAGGGCCCCCCCCCTCAAAAAAAAACAAAAAAAAAAAAAAAAACGCCAGCATTGTCTGGGATGGCTAGTTGCTAGGTCATCATGCCACTTGTGGGTCCAAACTAGTGTCAGAAGTCAGAAAATATTAGAACTTGTCCAGTTTTAATCAACAAT
Source organism: Paramormyrops kingsleyae (assembly GCF_048594095.1). Taxonomy (NCBI): domain Eukaryota; kingdom Metazoa; phylum Chordata; class Actinopteri; order Osteoglossiformes; family Mormyridae; genus Paramormyrops; species Paramormyrops kingsleyae. The sequence continues at coordinate 30,061,646 of NC_132815.1, read as the reverse complement.
GCAAACTGATCATGCAGTTTGAATGTCATACAATTCATGCTCTACAATACAATGTCATACAATTCAATCAAAGCACTTTTGCTAATCATCCCATTTCTATTCAGCAGCCTGGTTATTACCATGGGAAAAGATAGGTCTCTCCCCATGATTTACGCATTGCAAGTTCTCCAATGTGAAAAAAAACTGTTAATAATTAACACCAACTTTCTGAAATTAATTCAAATATTTATTATTTGGAGTGTCATTGATGTCACGTACATTCACATCAGAAGAGACCAGAGCGACGAAAGTCATTATTTCTCTATGGAGAGTCGGCGAATTGGCCGAACAAAGCAAATTCACTGGCAGCGAAGCGAATTGGGCGACCAGAGCGAAAAAGAGAAGTTAAAAGTCAGTTAACCTTATGTAATGAGTTATGACGCGGTTCGGTGAAAACCAATTCTAATATATAGATTTACCAACGCCCCACGGTTAAATCAAACATTCCAATGAGCGAACAAAGTGAATAAAGCAAATTCAACAACGAAGCTTCTTCAACGACCTTGGCGACGTGTTCGCTTTGGTCTCTCCTGGTGTGAACGTACAGTGAGAGCCATGTTGGGGCACGGTTAGTGATCACACTACATGTGTACCGTGTCCAGCTGATCCATGCCAGAATCCACCTGTGTACCATATCCCCTTACAGAACGGAGTGATCAGGGGTGTAGTGGTAAAATAAGAGGTGGGTGAACTACGAATTCTGTGATCACATTTTGTGCATAAACTATACTATGATGTGCATTTAGATCAATTGAGAAGTGGGTAAACTCTAATTCTGAAATTTCAGAGGTGGGTAAACCGTGTTTACTTGCGTTTAGCCTCCACTACAGCCCTGGGAGTGATTACACTGGTCAAACTCTTACACTGCT